>NC_040915.2:4923318-5239066 GCF_004126475.2 Phyllostomus discolor | reverse complement strand
AGCTCTGTGATAGCAAGTTATTTAATTTTTTTGAGCTATAATTTCAATGCCTTTAAATGGGAACAGTGACAGATATTTCACAGAATTATGTGAAACTTAAAAGAAATATGTTTGCTAAGCACCCACTTAGCAAGCAGGCTGATGGACACTTACGGGGTGAAAAATGCATGGTAGACATCAGTGGCTACCAACACGGAACCATGAGGTAGTACCCATGTCTGTTGGAGAAGCTCTGGTATCCATGCCTGAGGTCATTCTTACCTGGAGCTCCAGGTGTCTGAAATGCATAACAGTTTTGACCACATGAATGGCCCAGGAAATTGTGCTGGGTTGGGAAGTCTTCAGAGGCTTCTTTGAGGATTCCTTACTAATACGGCTGCTAACATTTGCCTCAGACTTCAATGGTAACATAAAGAAGTCCTCTAAATTTCTCTGAACAGTTTCTCATAGGCCAAGGCTAGACTTGATTATAAACAGATCCCCTCATGTGTGATGACAGGCAACCTTGCTGACATTGAGCCATGAAAATGTTCTGATTGATCCACACTCCATGATTATTACATTCTTATAGCCACTGCTAAACTATATAGGAAGACTGTCCACCTTTTGAATTACTTAGCAATTGCTTTGAATTTATAAACTAATTTCTAAGCCTACATAATAGCCAAGGAAACATTCTGCAAAATTTGGGACTATTTGAATGGTAATGTTCTCTTCTATAGGAACTAAGCATTTCTATGGGTGTCAATAACCTCCTTAAGGAACAGACAGTGTATCCATCCATGACTGTCTTCAGTATTATCCCACAAATATATATTGGTGTACTAAGTATATTATGCTAGGCATTACTCAGACCCACTTTTCTAGTCCACCTTTAAATCACCATCAGAGTTATCATTCTCAAATCCAAACCTGATTGTTTAAGTTCCAAGCCCCCCACTCCCCAAATCTCCATCAGCTCACTATTGCCATCAGGAAATATTTTCAAGTGCATCATTATAACATAGAAGATTTACCCCCTGTTCTCCACAACTTAAGTCCACCTGCATATTAAAGTCTTCCCTGGTATCAGCAAGTGACATGTCCTTTTGTTCATCCCTACCCTTGTAAACGTTACTATTGCCTTGCCTTCAAATTCCCTGATCCTTTTTACTTTGACTTTAAGGCAGCTCATAGCTCACCTCCTCAAGTCCCATGCCCTCAGTGCTTCAATGCCACATATTCATGCTTTATTTGAGCTCTTTCCATGCTGTTGCATTTTTATCTTAAAGAGATGAACAGGAGAGATGGAAAAGGAGGGAAAAAAGGGGGGCAAGGTTAGAGTGATGGACTGCAGTAGGAGTAGAAAGAGAGAGTGGGGAAAAGAGGAGGGAAGATAGAGATAAAGAAAAACCACTCTCCTATGCATCTGGGGGTCCAGAACTCTTATAGTCCTGTGTTGTCCGCTCTCAAAGTAGTGCACTCACAGGGCCAGGACTACATCGATGAGTGCCAGGAGAATGGGAACCCACAGGACTGATTTGTTACTGATCTTTGGAATGTCAGCTTTCCCCGAAAGCTAAAAACATCTTATAGGTAATCATACTATGAGATTATCACACAGGAGAATGTCAGCTGTGAATGAATGGTTATGATATTCAAATTAGATTTATACTTACCCAGGTTTTCTCAAGCTCAGCTCACCAACCCTGTTTTCTAAACTTTGGCTAAAGTTTAGAAAACTTTAATGTTTAGAAAATTTTAAAGTTTGGCTAAACTAAACTTTCTAAACCTGTTCTTCTAATAGTGACAGTGGCTTTTAAATGACTGCAGATGAAATTTATTTTACCTTAGTATTTAACATGTCCTGTTCATAAATTTTAATAGGAGCAAAATACCATGAAAATAGAAATGAAAGGATATGAGACATTGGAGGGAAAAAGGGGTACTCTCAATCAGTTCACTGGAGAATTGCTGATGAGTAACATTTGAATATGATCTTGAAGGATGAGAAGAGAATCCTTTGAGAAGCAGACACCATATGGGACTACTCGTGCTAGCAATTTATTGGGGGAAATATGAAGAAAAAAGAGTGAAGATGCAAGAATCGATTGGGAGCATCTCAGACAATGTGAGCATCTCGGTCCCTTTTGGTAAGAGAAAGGAAGAACTTCAGACAACAGCATAGTTCTGAGAAAGTCTCAGGTAGGATGGGGGTTCTTCAACTAAGCAGCAGTAGGCTAATCTCAAAATGGGCTGGGCTCAGTCACTGGCTAGGAGTAGCCCAGGTAAAGTGTGGCCTCAGGGAGGGCTGCTGCAGACTGAGGGTTAACTCTGCTCCTTTAGCAGGTTCTCTTAAAGAGATCTGAACAGCATATCTCCATGGCCGCCCTAGGAATCAAAGGTGGTCAGGCACAGAGAGAGAACTTGTAAGGCAGCTATGAGAAATGGCAAGATCATAGATACAGCACCCATGAGAGGAGTGATGGAAATAAATTTGAAAAGATACCCTGCGACCAAAACTTGAAAAATCTTGACTGATAAAATGGAGCATTTAGATTTCATAATCTTTCATAATAATGATTCATTACAAGTTTAATTTTTTTAAATGGAAGGATCATGCTGTCAAATTGTCTTGTAAAAGAGTACTGAAGAAATTTACATCATTGATTTTAGGGAGGAGGGAGATTTTAGGCAGCAGTTCTGGTTTATGTCTAGAGCTCAGGGCCCAGAGGGGAGATTTAAATTACCCACTGAAGTGAGAATTCAAGTTGTGAAGCTGAATTATGTCACCTAGAGAGGCCTAAGTGAGAAGAAAATGACCAAGAAAATATCCTTGCCGTGTATGCCCTTAATTATGAGAAATCATGGTTAATGTGTTGAGGAATTTTATCTCTTATCCTATTTTCAAAAATTGTACATTAAATTTTTTTAAATAAACACAACATTTTCCCTCCAATATATAAGGTCAAATTTTCATTTTGAATTTTTCCTAAAATGAGACATATGAGGGAAATGATATTTTAGCACAAATCATTAGAAAATCATTAAATAACATCTGTACAAATACATTTATTTCTATTTCATCCCTCTTCCTAAGATGATAATGGCACAAATGAATCCAAATGAATGGGTCATCCAGTGCAGCTTTATAATTGAATTGACAATATATGCATAATGATGCCTATCTGTATGGTGTCTTTGATAAAATAAATCATTATGAATTAATGCTATTCAAGTGCACACTAGGCATGCAGAATACAAAAACTTTAATGAGAAAAGAATATCTTACTCTTTGATCCTGATCTTCCTCAACACTCACCTGTGCCACACATTTACACATTTACACATGCTGCTTTCTCTCACCTCACCCCTCTCCCTTGCTGTTTGTTCCAGTTCTTCCTCCTCTTTTTACTTTTCTCCATGTTTTCCTTTGCTTGTTCCTTCTATTCCTGTCCTGCTCTTACACAGTTTCTGGGTGATCCAGACACACAGAACTAGAGTTTTCTTCTAGCAAGAAAGCGCTTATTGAGGGACATTTCAAAGATAAATTCATTCAGCTTGGAAGGCTTACTCTTACCTAATAAATACAAAATGTCTCTGCAGAGCTTGGTCAAAATTATGAAATATGGCAGGCAAAACAAACACCCAAAAGACTTGAGGCTTACAATGAGGTCAGTGAACTTGAGAAGCTGATGGCGAGCAATGAATTGGCCAAATTCCAGACCAAACAGTTGGGGTATAAGGCAAATAACATTCATGTGCTTGTGGAATGCAGGCCTCACTGGCTGAAAGGGGCACTAAGGCATGTGGGGAAGCGATGGCAGCCTTGTTTGTTGCTACAGGGTTGAGCCACTTAGAAAAATCTATTTTACTTCCTAGAAAATCATGTCTAGCACTTTGACCTGCAGAGAGGAAGGGTTTCAGGAATGGTTGAAGTGGATTTCTTGTTTGAATAATGGGGATCTGATACTTAACTCCCTGGTTGACTTGAGATGGGCAGTAGAAACCCATTCCATATGCACAGACTGTTGGTCATAGCTGCAAGATGTGACTGCATTAATACTGGAAGTGTTGCTGTGCTTTGAGATGGTTGCTGAAATTGTTTTTAAAGTCTCCATGCTTAACCAAACTGCATATTATGTTTTCTTAGTCCAGCTGAGCTGTACAATTAAAACTGTCAAACTCCAAGTCTTAGATGTAGAATAAATAGGACATTACAGGTCTAAGGACAGCCTCCGACTCTTGGTGCCACATGCTTCCTTTCAGCTGTCACAGGTGCCACACTGCACAACCTTTTTAATTACAGGTGAGTCACAAGTTCAGTTCTGAGATCAGGGCTGAAGATGATCACATGCCTTATTTTTTTCCCTTCCTTTAGGGATTTCACTATTCAAATGATTAGAAGCAATACATTTTTCTCTACTTTGGCAGTTTTTCTTGAAGATCAAGATTTATAAAGCCAGATGACTCAAAATCTCATAATTTTTGATAAGCTAAGCAATATCCTGAAAATTCGATTGGGCAAGGTACCCAACTACAGAAAAACAAGAAATGAAATACATCAAAGATCACTAAGATTGTTCACTTTAGCAAATGTTTTAAAAAATTACTGTAGTCATAAGTAGAGTCACAAGAGAAACCAGATAGAAGGACTAGTGAAAAATTAGTGTTCATAGATTCAACTGCCAGAGGTTCTTTCTCAAGTAAGCACAATATACTGAAATTTATTGAGTGGGAAGAGAAGAAATCAATGGAAATCTTGCTAAAAACCTGCTTGGAAAAAACTTCATAGAAAAAGGAAACAGCATGATGATTCCAAGTGACTTACATTTTTCAGGTTCGTAATGATTGTAATTCTGTTCATGTTGCCCTTGCTGTTTCCTCTACAGACTTACAGAGGCAGATGCCCTTGATCTCGTTTTCCTCCCCACTACACATGCAATCCAGCAGTAAGTTCTGGCCCCCACCTCAAATGTGTTCTGAATCTCCACTTCTTTCATCTGCTCGCTAATACTCTTGTGCAAACCACACAGTCCCTAACCTGGGTGTCTGCAGTGGCCTCCTCACTGCGGGCATGCTCCCACTGTTTTTCACCCATGGTATCTTTGTACAGCAGCCATATTAAAGTTAATCCAATTATGGTCCTGATTGAAACTCTTCAGTGATACACTTGGAATGAAACCTGTATCCTTTGTTTCTTATGGTCTGTGCATATAAACCTCCTGATGATCAATGCAAATGGGCAGAGCATATTTTGTGATGTATCTGAAGAAGTGAGACTGGCTGGAGAACAAGGAGATGAAAACAAAAGAGAACAGAGGGATATAGGACTTATGCTATTCTTAATTTTAAGTTTTAAAATAACTCTCAAATGTGACACTGATGATCGATTTTAGCTATTATGTGGCATTAATTTGTTGATTTGAGAATCTTTCCCCAAAGATTCTAGCAATCGAAATTTTACTCCGAAGTAACACAGTGTTAGTGGCAGCATGTGTGTGTGGCAGGGTGTCTTGTAAACAGAGGAAAAGCACCCTGGCTCAGCAGACGAACTGAGGCCAGGGGCCCTGTGAGCTGGTTGTCTAACCTAGCAGTGTGAATGATGAGTGCAGGTATATAATCTCTTACTTCAAGAACTAGAGTATGCAAAAATGGTCATAGCCATTTTTCTTTTGTATCATTCCTTTAGGTCTGATCTGAGCAGACTGACAGACAGTTTCATGTTAGCCAGGACAAGGACTCAACCTTCCCTTGCCCAAGGCTGCACAAAGATCCTAAACATCTTTGCAGCAAAGGATGCTTGAGAAGTTGTTCCTAATTCGGGTCTTTATCTGCCCAAACTCACATGTTCATTAAAGCCCAGCAGCTCCTGAAATTTTGCCCATGACTTGGGTTTGATTAGATCAATTATCAGAGAAGATGCTGGAGAAGTTATTAAAACTTATCATTGGAAAATGCACGGGGATCATATTGTTTCACCATTTTCAAACTTAATATGTAAGGAACAGATAACTTCAGTGTTATTTAAACTAACCTAGGCCATGAAAATACTTTAATAAAAAACAGAAACAAAAAATACAGACATGCTCATTACATCTCAACAGTGAATTGCAGGTTCAAGTGAATGCAGTAAGATAGAGGGAAAAAATAAAAAGAGCCAGTGTAAGGACAGTAAAAAAAGAGTTAAAAGATTTCATTTCACTGTGATATACTTTTATGCCTAGAAAAACCAAGAAACTTGAGAAGTACTCAGCTAGAAATAACAATGTATTTTAATAATATAGCTGGATAAAAGGTAAATGTAAAAAAGTTGGTACTTTTTCTCTATATAATCAATATTTTTGAGATATGGTAGTGAGAAAAGTTAATTTGTAAGAATGATTTAGAATACAGAGAACTAGAAAAATTATATTAAATGCTATGATATTATTAAGGCAATAGAACTACCTGAAAAAATTATAAATTTTCAAAAACATTAAAACAAAGTTTACACAGAGGTTCTTTCATATTGTTACATAAAAAGAGAACATTACAAAAGTACTAATTCTCTCCAGAAAATAGGAAAGAAATTTGATAATCTCAAATAGAATTCCTACAGGATATTTTGGAAGAAGCAGGATTAGATAAATGTTTTTATGTTTGTATGGAAGAAGAAGGGAGATATATAGGACAAAACAGCTATTTTCGTAACAGGATTGTTTTATAGGTAAACATAAGAATATAGTATATTCTCTGTTCATCTTTTCTCAGCTGTTACCTTAGTGCCAGTCTCATCAGACAGAATGTGATTGTTTTAATAGCATTTGACAGTAGCACTCATGTAAGCGTCTACTTAACTACAGTGCTTTCTTCTTCCCTTTCCACAGCAGCTGAGCCCCTACACCATTTAGTGCAGCAGTGTGCAACAGCTTTGGTTTCTGTTTGGAGGAGCCAACAGGATGAATACACATCAGGTGGGGTCCCTGGGAAGCCCTTTGAAAGGGGCTGACCTTGTTGGGTCCCCTGTCCTTGTCAACATGTCATCTCATGTCTGCTGCCTTTGCACCTAGCTGCCCTGTTTGTGTTTTTGGTTAAGCACAGCCAAACTTGATTTAGCTGTTACATTGTACCTTCAACCCATCTCCACCCTTGGAGAGGCTTTCTCAGTGTACATGTAACTGCACCCACATCCTGCTTAAATACATCATTGGATCCTTATTGTTTGGAGGAGGAAATGAAAACCTATAAGTTGCCATTTACTGCCCTCTTCTGTGGAACCATTTACGCCTCAGCTGCATCTCCTCCCTTAGATCCCTTTCTGGTACATAAAATGTCACAAAGACCTATGAAAAGTCATGAGCAAGCTTCTAAGTTCCATTCTGAAGCCCTTTCTTGGCTATTTTAGGACTCTCAGTTCCTTTATCAATAGCTTTTATTTCAACATTTCTGCTGATTATTTACCTCAATTCTAGACAGGGAGTGCTTTACTTGAATACAGATTCAATCTTTCTCTTTTTTAGCTCCAATGTCCTTGTAAATGAATGGAAAATATCAGACCATTCCATAAATATGTGTTCCTGATTACAATATATGCTGACTAAATTTCCAAACACTTTCCATCTATAGTTTCCTTTGCTGTCATCAGCATGTCCTCAGACCGAGCTGGAAAATCCTCCTGTCTATGAGAATCCCTGATTCTGTCCACACTGAGCACTGCGAATGTGCCAGATCAGGTGCTGAGCACTTGACATGTATTTCTTCCTATAGCTTGTAAATATCCCAGTGAGGTGCATTATACTATTCTCATTTTACATTTGATCTCCAGAGCTATACAGGAAATAAGTGAATTGCCCAGACTACACAGATAGTGAGTTGTGCACTGGGGTTTGCCCAGGGCAGTGAGATTCAAGGGCTCTACTTGCAGCACTCCTCCCTGGTGTAGTTGCTAATCTAGATCCAGGTTTTAATCGCACCTCTGCTGCTTATTACTGATGTGACCTCAGGGAAGCCTCTTCAATTCATCAGTTTTTTCATTTGTGAGATGGAGATAACAATTACCTCCCTCAGTGATTTGTTGTGAGAAATAAATGTGTTGTTGTTCAGATTATTCTAAGTTATTTCTTTTTAGAATATGAGGTCTCTTTGCTTGTTCATATTTTATGGCATTCATTTTGGGGAATTAGGATACGATGTAACATGTTTTTTCAAATTAAAATTAGTTTTATTCAATTTTCAGCTTTGGATGATTGAAAAGAACACTCTTAGTGTTCTTTGATTCAATAGTAGGACTGTGGAGTTAACCACAATGAAACAGCATCCACTCCAGCCCTTATGAGGATTAACTAAATCCTCCCATAATTAAATGGGTCAGTTAATTACACATGTTCAATGAAATGATAGAAATGCTTGTATCTCCAAGGACTTCACTTTATTTAACTGTGATTGAACATGCATTTATTTTGTTAATCAGAATAAACAAAAGTAGATTTTTTGCTTCACCTGAAAATTTTACTTCTGCATAAACCCTTTGAAAAATATTCACAACATTTCTGAGCAAAATGTTTAGAATCTTTCTAAGTCAAGACAGCATGAAGAAGGAAAATGCAGCATCCAGGATTGACTAAAAAAACGATTCCTTAGTAATAAAGCACATCTTCAAGACCGATAACATTTTTCAATGTGTAAGGTTGTGAACAAAAGAAGATTTGAACTGTGCACACATCAGACTTGACATCGATAGGAAATCTTTCTGGGAACTGAGGGAGCTTCTGTTTAAAAATACAACCAAGATTAACAGGATATAATCAGGTTGCAATTTAGCAACTTTCAAAATAGTGTTAAATGGTAATATTTAAGTGTTCTGAAGGAAAGCTACAAGAAATTTTTGGTTGCATTCCTAAAGTGGGGCCATTGTTTAGGAATGTAACTAGCAATTGCATGTGGTAATTTGTGACAATTACCACTACTTTCAACTCTAAGAATTCCCAGCTGCATGCAGCCTTTCTTAGAGTCTCTGCAAGAAATCGAGTGACTGGAACTCAGAATCCATAAACACAGGTCTGTATCCACACAGCCCTCCCCCTCCATTTCTTCAATAGAGGAACCAAGGAATGAACATTTATTAGTGTTCAAAGGGAGAAGGATTTGTTAAAATTCTGAACACAACATACCTTATTAAAATTCTGAACACAACATACCTTCCTTTTCACCTACAGAACCCAAGGCCTAAACTGAGAGCTTTAGAAAACAACTGCCTTTACTGCAATAGTTCCAACAAGGGGCTGAGGATCTGCAGAAACACAGAACTTTAAGGACTATTCTGTGACCCACATTTGTTTTTTCCAGGAAAACAGCATCTTTTCACTACTTCTTTCTACAATAACTCCAGTCAACACTGTCCCCTCATTGCCTGTCTTCAGCCTTGTAAAAGAAGGGGGCTCTAGGATCTGAGAGTTCTGAGGACCCCGTGTCTGCAGACTGGCTATGCGTCAGCCATTCATGTGTTCACTTTTCTTTTCTAGGCTTATGCTTCTGTTCATCAATTAAAACTCTCAAGGATCTGACTTTACTTGTCCTATGGCTAAATAATCACTTCCAATAGGTTTTTCCAACAAGCCCCTCTAATTTTAAGCTAATTAAATAAAATAGCAGCATTTTTCAGAAAAAGGATGGAGAATCAGGGTTTGGGTTTATGGATCCCTTTTATACCCTTCCTAAGGGTGGCTCCGAATGCCAACATTCTTTAAACATCTTGAGAAATAAATCTGTGATTAGTCAGAGAGGCAGAGTTCTTGGACTCTTCTTTTTCTTGCTGTCTTGATTTACAAGTATAAACTAAATACTACATATTTAGTTTGTTTTCAATATGTGCTACCCATGTCCTATGGTTGATTTATAACTTAAAAATGATCCTTTCTCCTTTTCTTTCCCATTTAGAGTGAAACCAAATTTTAGTGAAGGTGATATTTGATACACTTGCCAGGTTTATAGTATTAAGTCATACCCAGCTGCCTCAGAGAGTGAACGGGGCTCAGACTTTCACAGGAAGATTACCATCTGTCCTTACAACTACTCACCCATTTTCCTGACACAGACTGCTGAGACCCGTGAATTTAGAGTACAAGGAAATGTTACCATACTATAGACAACACACTCAATAAATGCCTATAGAAAGTAATTTTTTGATGAAAGGATGGTGCTAACAAATCTTATTTGTACTGAGACAATTGCTGGTTTTTTGACAACAGAAGAGTTCAAACATACTGAAAAATAGTTTCATAGCAATATCTGATTAATTCAACAAGTATTTATTGAGCATCTACTTTGTGTGAGATTGTTCAAGGTACTGAACATGGCTGTGAGCAAGAGGGACAAAAGTCTCTGACCTCATGGGATTTATATTCCTATGTGGGAAACAGTCAAGACACAAACATGTGTGAGTAAATATATTTATAAAATGTTAGGTTAAAATGATAATGAAGAAAAATATAAAGCAAGATAAGTGTACAGAATATGGAGAATCATACATGGTGATCAGAGAATGCAGAAACTAAATGAAATGAGTCTTTAAATTAAGGATATCTTTGGAGGAATCTTCCAGGCAGAAAAAAAATGCAAGAACAAAGATCTTAAGAGAAGAGCATTTGTGAGTTGTTTGGGAAAGAGCTGTGGAGCTGCTTGGAGAAGTAGTTGGAACCTAGGTCACATCAAGCCCAGTAAACTATGAGAAGAAATGAAGATTTCTGGGAAGGAGTCATGGTACACCAATAATGATTGCTGGATGGGAGTGATGCATTCTTACTACACTATTCTGCATGCTGTATAGAGAATGTGTTGGAGGAAGCAGTTTGTTTTAGACATGTTAATTGTACATTTTAGAGTAGGCCATGGCATCCCTTTCATCAGTTCTGGGGAGGTCAAGACCAGAGGATCAAACTGGAAGTCATCAGTAAATACATATAGTTCTTAAAGCAACGACGGTAGGCAGATCACTCAGGTATCATTACACACATGGAAGAACAAACATCCCTATGGCCTAGGGCTCCCCAGTGTAGTGGTCAGAAAAAGAGCCACCTGTTTCAGGAGGTAGCAAGTGGTCAACTGTGTGAACTGCTGAGAGGTCAAGATTACTGCCAAGTTACCATAGCTCTGGAACCTAGAGATTACTGTAGATATTTTACAAGATTGCTTTTAACGCAGTAATAGGAATAAAGCCTCATAGAAGTGAGTTACTTCTCACATTTTTTTTGTTAAAGTTAACATTCTGCTTTGTTTCAAGTCTGCTTTTAAAATATGTAAAATTTGGCATACATAGGTATAGTTTGAAACCTTCCTCTCTCTTTTCTCTGCCTTCATCCCTGAAGTACAGTGGATGATCCTTGTATAAACCCTTGTGTGCGTGTCAGAGAGCTTTTGCTATATAAACCTATAAAGTTAATGACTAGCACTTATATCCTCAATTTTATCTCACAGTCAACTGCCCCCCAAGAAAACAAGGTAGGAGTGTATGCATATATTAAAATACTAATTTTCTTTCATATCTCAATTGTATTGTTTTCTCTCATGTGATTTTCTTTTATCTATCTTCTACTTCTCTATTGTCTCTTTAGCTGTGTCTATTGTGTTGCTTTTTGAATTTATCAAGTTTTTAATTTTGACATATACATTTTAAAATTTTAAAGTATTTGGTTAATTTTATAAGTCTATTTGTTTTACTTTAGAATATCTTTTAAAATGTGTTTGTAACTCCTTTATTTCTTTACGACATATATTCGTTTCACATTCTCTTTCAAATTTTCCTACTTCCTGGGGTGCTAATTTTTCTCTTCTTGCACCTGTTGATCCTTCCTTGATGTGTTTTGTTTTCTTGCACAATGTACAAAATTTTATTGTGAGTACATCTACCATGAGAGATGTCTATCCTATGAAAATCCCCTGTGAACTGTTTTAAAAATGTCGCTATGGAATAGTTTGAGCCTATTGCTGCTTTTGATGGTCCTGGACAAGTTTATGAGTCTTTCCCTGCTTATTTTACTTGAACTGCATGATTGTGCACTTATGAATGTTTTAGGTCTGGGGACTCGATTTTTATTTCTTTAAAAAATGTATTTCATCTATATTCCATGTGTCTATAGCAGGATGGGCGGCATCTGCTCCAGCAGAGTCTGCTTTGTTGATAGTAGTAGCATACTTTATTGCTATTGAATTTTATATTTAATTCAGTCACATGTATCAATTATTACCATTTTTTAACATTTTCTGTTTCCATATCATTCTCTGTGACTGAATTCACCAAGCTTTTGTAGTATTTCCAACAGCTTTGGATAAGCCTGCTCTGCTCATATCTTGGGACAAGCTGGAAAACAGCCCTTCGGGGATTATATTCCCTGGGCGTGCCTGGGAAGCCTGTGGGTTGGAGAGTTTCTTAAATGATGGTATTTTATACCTATATCTGAATACTTGGCACGATAATTTGTTGAGACTGTAGCTGAGTTTTTGGAAGAGAGTCAGATTTAGCACTTAAACTTCCGAGTAAGCAACTACACTGTTCTAAAAATGCACACAAAGTATCTGTTGATTTTAAAACACAGTATTGAGTTTATTTTCTTTCCCTGGGAAGTCATGAAGGCGAGCACTGAGTCACGTGACTACACTGATTTCATCCCAAGCCAGTATGTCATCTGGACTGTGGGATGCTGTATGTTACCAGGAACTAACTGTCCACAGAACTGACATAGTATTTGTCTTCACCAGGCAGGCTCCTCCTTCTGTCCATTCCATTGTGAAAAGATGCCTTACTATGTATGGCATAACGGCAGGATTTTTACTGGAGGGTGCAAAAACAATAGCTTCTTGGCTTGGTTAATAACAAAAAGAAGTTCCGAGCTCTGTGTATGGAGGAGAAAACAGCAGCATCGGGTAGCTGCTTTGGAGCTACCATCACCGCAGTAGCCCGTCACCGCAGAACACATCAATCAGCCTCGACTCAGATTTCCACTTCCCTGAATATCTCTCTGGACATTTCAGTTTTTCATTTCAGCACAAGTGGAAAAAACATTCTTCAAGCTTTCTGCTGAATAGGTAACTTTCTAGTGCTCACTCTGTGGTACCTCAGCTTTGAACTTTGTACTTTAAAATAAATGATCTTTTAATGCTAAATAACACATCTCAATTTAATGTTCTTTGTTAATCAAGTCCAAGCAAATCTTTGAAAAACACACTGGAATTCATACGGCTCCCTAAGGACTGTTTCAAGACCAATGTGAAGGTAAGATTGATATGACATCCCTGCACGACATTCAAAAGTTATCCAGAGCCAGGTCTTAATGGTTTCATAAGCAGTCAGTATGAGTGATGCCGCTGGTGAGGAAATTTATTGAAATAAATAATTGGGTACACAGAGCAATCCTCCTCAATATATCACTCTGTTATTCCTTAAGGAAAGATATAGTGAATCACATGTGCAGATAATTTACTAAAATGAAATAATAGGTATGATTTCTTTCTAGAAAAGTAATGTAGCTGTGTCTGGAAGTAAAGTAGATAAATATCAAACAGTCTAATAAATTGCCTTCTCAATTTTTTTCCTTCTGCTGCCCATGTGGTATTCCATTTGGGTTTTACATTAGCTTTCAAGGCTGCAGTTGAGATTGTGAGATCAGCCAATAACAAACAAACAAACAAGTGGAAAGAGTAAGCCAAGAGTGCTGCTGGTGCCAGCATTTCACAATTCCTCTTTTCCTTGTCACTCCTGCCGCTGTCTGATTAGAAACAACAACTAAGGACCCACTAAAGGTGCATGAGTCTTACCTGTAATCAATCTCGAATTTGACAAATATGACAACCTGTCAGAAATATTGATCTGTGAATTTTCACAATTAGGCTAAACCAATTTATACCTTATTTGGCTGCTGCACAAAAATTGTGCAGCCACTCCCAGCCTGCAATTCCTGATCCTGGGGCTTTCTGAGTTAAGAAACGTCAAGAGCCCAAACACTTGGGAATGATGGGAGAAGTAATACAACAGATTCTAAATTCAGACCTTTCCAAAATATAAAAACAAATTAGCTAATTAGATAATAATATATGCCATGAAGCTCTTGCTGATTATGGTATAGAGACTATCTAAAGTATTAGAGAACTAATACAAGCTATTTTCAAATGAGGTATACTGCCATTTGCTTGTGACCTTTTCTAGTGCAATTATGGAAACTATGTCTAGAGCAAGTCATGAGAAGATGCCTCTAAGGACATGCTACGCATTGCCTCATTCTGACTCACTGAGCCTATGCTCATCTTTCAACCCTGCTCTAGTTATACCCCAGTCCTCCCCTATCCGAGGCTTCACTTACACTATTTTAGTTATCTGCAGTCAACTGAAAGTTAGGAAATACTAAATAGAAAATTTCAGAAATAAACAACTCCTAAGTTTTAAATTGTGCACCATTCTAAGTAGCATGATGAAATCTCATGCTGACCCACTTTGTCCTGCCCAGGACATAAATCATCCCTTTGTCCAGAATACCCCAGACAGCTACTAAGTAAGCAGCAGGCCCAAAGCCAGGTCCTGCCTGTTAGTCACTTAGTAGCTGAGTTATCAGATCGACCGATGGGGTAGCACAGTGCTTGTGTCCGAGTCACCCTTATTTACTTAATCATGGCCTCAAAGCACAAATTAGGATAAAAAAGAAGCCATAAAGTGCTTGTTATACCTATCCTCAGAAGGTTATCAGTAACCTGACACTTTGTCAGAAGGACTAAGTCACTCACCTCACTGCGCCTTACCACACAGCCCTTTCACCCCCCCACATCATCACAGGGAGAAAGGTGAGGGCAGTGCAATAACAGATTCTGAGAGAGAGACCACATTCACATGACTTTTATTACTGTATACTGTTACGATTGCTCTGTTTTATTATTGATTATTGTGTTCAATCTTTTACTGTTCCTAATTTATAATTAAACTTTATCATAGGTATGCCTGTATAGGAAATATGTGAACATAGGGTTTGATACTCTCCATGGTTTCAGTGGGGGTCTTTGAATGTACCCCCCATGGATAAGGGGGGAGTTTTTTAATAACATTACATTCACACAATAATTTATACTGAAGTGTTTTCTCATCCATTATCCCTTAGGATCTATGTATAATTATATATTGCACACAAACGAGATTTCAAAATAAATCTGGGTGGCAGTAAAATTCACACTATTATTTGTTTTGTTTTGTTTTGTTTTTTTACCATATCCTTGATTTATAACCAGGGTGGAAAGCATGAGCTGCACTTGGGAGAAGAGGATTAAAACAAGCTTCATGATGGCTTTAAGATTGGTTAGTTGTAAACAGAAGAGATCCTGTAGGGAAAACTATCCAGGGGGAAAAAAGGAAGTATCCCCCATCTGTTCGATCTGCTATAACAAAATTACCACCTGGCTGCCGTAGCTCAGTGGATTGAGTGTGCGGGCTGCAAACCAAAGTGTCGCAGGTTCGATTCCCAGTCAGGGTACATTCCTGGGTTGCAGGCCATGACCCCCAGCAACTGCACATTGATGTTTCTCTCTTTTTCTCCCTCCCTTCCCTCTCTAAAAAAATAAATAAATAAAATCTTAAAAAAAATACCAGATATGGATTGGCTGATTGGTATAAACAACAAGCATTTATTTCTAACAGTTCTGGAGAATAGGAAGTTAAGGTCAAAGGCATGCACAGACTGAGTATCCGGGGGAAACTGAGTATCTGGGGAAAACTGGCTTCAGGGCTAGAGACTGCCTTCTCTCTGTGCCCTCACATAGTAGAAGGGGCATGGCCACTAATTCCATGCATGAGAGTGCTAACAAACAGCCGTATTTCCCAATGCCATCACACTGGGGATTCAGATTTCAAAATATAAATTTCAGGAGGACAAAATTTAAAAATAAAACTGCCTTTGACCCAGTGATTCCACCTCTCCATAAATCCTAAGAATCCAGAAACAACAATTCAGAAGATACACCTCTGTGTCCATGACAGCATTATTTGCATTAGCCAATATCTGCAAACAGGCCAAGTGCCCATCACAGATGAGTGAATAAAAAAGCTGAGGTACATTTACATGATGGAATACTACCTTTTGGGACACCATGGATGGACCTGGAATATATTATGCTAAGTGAAGTTAGAGAAAGACAAGTACCATATGATCTCGTTTATGTGTGCAATCTAATGAACAAAACAGGCTGACTGAACAAAATAGAAACAGAGGTGTGGATACATGGAACAGACAGCTGTCAGAGGGATGAGGGAGGAGAGACTGAATGAAAGAAGGTGAAGGGATCAGCCAGAGAACATACATGCATAACCCACAGACACAGACCACAATGTGGTGATGTCCAGAGGCAAGGGAGGACATGGATAGGGGAAGGTAGGTAAAGTGGCGACGAAATGGGAACATCTGTAATAATGTGAATAATAAAAATAAAGAGAAAAAAGTTATTTCTTTCACCCTCTTAAATGGGAGAAAACTAACACACAGAGGTCTTTTAAAATAGACCTAATTCTCTTCCATTTCAGAACTCTACAAGATCAGAAAGGAGCTACGAGCAGGCTCTGGGGCTTCAGACTTATTACTTGATTTCTTTATTCAGTTAATCATTTGTTCGATCATGCCTTTGTTGACCAGTCTTTCTTTGCCAAGTACTGTGCAAAAAATGGAAGCACAAATAAAATATGAACAATACCATCTCTTACAGAGCTCTGATTTTACTGAGAGAGGTCCTGGGATGGGAAATAACGGGCTGAAGTGCCCAATTCAGGTCTCTGTTGAAAGTGAGTCTGGAGCAAAACAGCACAGCTGTTATTCTTCAGCTGAAGGATAACAAGGCTGGCTGGAGTAACTGACTGCCGAAGTTCCTTTTAGCTCCACGAGGAAAAAAGCTGCTCTTAAGGGTGAAGTGAGAACAGAAACTGAAATTCTGGAGATACTTTTGGGTATACAAATTTGAGTAAGGGAAGTCAAATATTTCTCCTAGGCAGAATTTACATTGAGCACTGTAATCAGCAGTTGAATTTAAAGGGTGGGGGGTGGAATTAAGGCTGATAGCTAGTCTTAGATGCATATACATTTCTTTAAATCTCATTTTACATTTATTTTTATGTTACAAATATATTGTGTTCAAATATACTGTTACAAATATATTGTGTTCAAAATATTTTCTCAAATATTTTGTTATTATGATCAAGAACTCCATTCAGGATAAGCAGAATTATGAAGATCTTACACTCCTTTCAAGTGCCTGCTTCTGAAGAGGCTGTCCACATGTAAATCTGTGGACAGCCTCCCGGAGCTGCAGGGGTTGAGTGGGGGAGGACAGGGTCAGGCTGCAGGGATTTATGTGAGGCAGTACCAGGAAATAATCAGAGCAACAGTATACGGAAGAAGCATGTCTATATTTCAAAAAAGGAAAAAGAGTAATCCTAAATTTATCCTCTAGCAGAGATTTACAGAATAACAATTCTGATACTCTGAACCATGGGAAATAATATTCATTCCTTAGAATGTACAATAACATGGCTTGGAGAATGGGACAGTAGATCAGGGAAAGGAATGTAAGAAATACATCTACATGCAAGGAATCAAGGACCTCAGGCGGAAAACTCTAATTAAAAAGGGACCCTGCTCTTCAAAATGACTGTTTTTTTTTTTCTTTTGCTATTCAGGGGACTACTCTCTACACTTATATTTTTAGTTGTATTTTAAAATGAACTAAGTAAAGTTAACAACTTCTAAGCTTCTCGTTTTTATTTTTTCCTTTTCTTGCCTTTACCTAAGTTGAGCATATTTTAATTTCTTTTATCTTTCTAATTAATTTGGTAGTATTATTAATACTAAGATTTTGTGTTCTATTGATGTTCATTTTTTATTTCTGGCATTACAACATTTTGTATTTTACATATAATATACCATTTTATAAATATGAGGCTGGCAATGCCTTGGAGTTACTGGGTGCTTTCTTCCTCCAGTGCGTCTGCCCCGCTCCTTCACAACAAATCTTGTACTTCCTCTCTGCATCCTTAACTCGGATCTCGTGCTTTCTAAAGTAGTGAGGAAGTTTGGGTTCTATACTATTATTATATTGTTCCTTTACCTAATTTTCAATTTCACAAATAGTTAACACATGTATTAAAGAATCCTATGAACTTTAGAATCCATTTGGAATTGCAAAAAAAATTCTAACGCTATTTCATATATTCTGTTTCTGTCTTCCTATTGTAAGATCTGTGTTTAGTTTAATTTTTAATGGTAAGGATGTTTTCTTGAACACTTTCTCAGATACGTAATTTGGCTGGTAGACTTGCTAAATCTTTTCATGACCAAAATGTTTTTCCTTTATTTGACAAATAAATTATATGTCAGCTGGATATAATTTTCTTGAATCACAGTCCTTCCCTCTCAATAATGTATAGAAGCACAGGGTTTATTTTGCTTTCCTTTCCCCCTTATTTGTAACTTCTTTCTGTCGGTGACAAACCTGTCTCTCATCCACCAAATAAGTTTTTTTCCTCAATCCTATAATATACATAAAGTTCATTCAGAATTGAATTGTCAATCCATACCCTGTAAGAAACAAATTTCATAAAATGTAATGTTTGTACATAGTAATTTTTTAAATCAACCATACCATTTGTGAAAACTGTGGAGTTTTGGGCAAATGATGTTTTCCAAAGTTACTTAGGTGTTTTCTTCCCTACCTCCTTCATGGTGGGTCTCTTATTCACTTAAAATAGAGTTAGGTTCACTTGTTGCTCTTTGTACTTTAAGTCTCCCAAGTCCCCTCCCTGGCTGCTGCACACACATCTGGTTGAATGTATAGACCGATGCATTTATTGATTGACATGTAATAGTTATCATGGTACTATGAGTCAGAGAAATACAATTAAGGGTTACTCGGGAAATGTTGCCCCTCTTATTACTTCTACTCCATTCCTACTTTCCCATTCTTTCTATTCCACTCTTACTGAGAATTGATGTTAGAACCTCTTATATATGGTCAAGTTGCTGACCATAAAGGTTACAAAAATTGGCTCTATAACCATACATTTGTATGAAAAGTTTCTAATTCAAAGTGCTGTTATAAAATGTGTATATTAGTATATTTTTATTCTTCTAACATTTTAGTTGAAAAAATTCTTATATTTTCAATTTTTACAAATTAAAAAGAAGTTCTGATACTCAGGTACTACAAGTAACAAGCCGACATTCTCACAGCTGGTAAATGACCCTTAATTCCTTCTTCTTATCAACTAGGCTATATTTACTGGACTTTTATGTCTTCCTTTATGAGTTAATGGTCCATGTTCTTTTGCCCATACTCTTAAAAAATAAAATGTTTGTCTCTTTGATTTTTTAAAAAAGTTCTTTATGATAAAAATTAAAGTTCTCATACATTAGCAAAAATATTTTTCTTTGCCATTTCATTTTAAATAAGTCTATGGTATTTTGGGAGATATAGATATCATTCATTTTTAATGTATTTAAATGTATTAGTGCTTTCCATTTTGGCTTCTTGGATGCCTACCAGGACAGAGGATGTTCAAGAGCCAAGTGAGAACAATACACCAAGTGAAATAAAATCATGTTGCCCTTCCCCTCTAATCCTACCCCCGACCTGAAGGAACTGGGCACAGCAACCGCAGGGAAGGAGGAGCACAATAGGGTGAAGGAAGCCTCCGGCTCTCTTCTCTGAGCTGCTTCTCACAAGGAAACAGGGTTGGGGTTTCACTGAAGATAAGAGTAATATCTTGACTTAAGCTTCCCTTTTTGACACCTACAAATGAATGAAGTCCATGGACTCTATCTAAATTATTTCAAATGCAGGACAGAAAGACCCATCACGGCAGGTACAAGGACAATAACAAGTGAACGGGGTTGTGATACTATATGTGTCAACTGGACTGGTCCTTGGGGTGCCCAGATATTTAATTACACATTACCCTGGTGTGTCTGTCACAGGATATTTCTGAGACATTAACATTTGTATCATGTAGACGAGTAAAGCAAACTGCCCTCTCCATTGTGGGTGACCCAAATTTCTGTACATAGCATTTTCCCAGGATAGATTTCTTAGAACTTCAGAAATTGCATAGACTCTGCATTCATGAAGTGTAAAAGAGGCAGTTCACTTGTTCCTTACAATGTATGCTAAGAAGAAGATAACAGGACTAATAAAAAAAGTTATTCCCTGTTATGCCTTTTAACATAGAGTAATTCCCTGAATTACTTTTCTAAATATGTTTTTACCTTGGCAGCTTGCCAGACAATGCTGCTTTATATTCCTAGTGATTAGCTCAAAAGTAAAGTAAATGGAACATTCTATAATATTTTTGAAAAGTGAAATGATAAAATGGCGTCATAGGGAATGCATAAAAATTTTCATTTTAATAAACTAAATTATCCACAGAATGCTAAAGAGAAGAAAGGTAAGCCACTTATGACTTCAAGATATTTTCAACTTAGATACATAAGACATTATAAACATTAATAAAAGAAAGAACCTCTTTCACTGCAGCTTTATCCTATTTATCCTATTTTTAGGAAGACTTGATTTAAATCAGAAATAAAACCTACACACCCACATCAAACACCAACACTCCCTCACACACTTCTGCATGGCTTGCAGCCTCACGTCCTGTGAGTCTTTACTCTATTGTCACCTTTTCAGCGAGACTTTCTTTAACCATTCCATTTTAAATTGAATCCTTTTCCTCCCCCCACTTCTCCCCTGCATTCCCTCTCCACCTTAGTGCTTACCACCATCTAGCATCTTATTTACCATCTGTCCCTCTCCACCAAGAGTGTAAACTGTCATGAAAGCAGAAACTCATCTATTTTGCTCACCTGCCCCAGAACATTGCCTGACACACAACAGGCACTCAGGACAATGGTGTTCCCACATATTTTATTTTTTTTGTTTAATCCCTTCACCTTTTTCACCCAGCCCCACAACACCCCTTCCCTCTGACAGCTGTCAGTCTGCTCTCTATCTATGAGTTTGTTACTATTTTGTTTGTTAGTTTATTTTGTTCATTAGACTCCACATTGAGATCATGTTACTTGTCTTTTTTTGGCTGGCTTATTTCACTTTCTTCTTTTTTATGGCCAAGTAGTACCCCATTGTGTAAATGTACCAAGCTCTTTTATCCACTCATCTACTAATGGACGCTTGGGCTGCTTCCCAATCTCGGCCACTGCAATGAACACGGGGGCGCATGCATTCTTTCAAATTAGCATACTGGGCTTCCTTGGATATATTCCCTAAAGTGGAACTGCTGGGCTGTACCAACCTGCATTCCCTTCATCTCTCATATTTTAAAACACCTTTTAAATTTAAGCGTCTTTTATGATTTTCTTTGACATAGGATTTATTTGGCACTTTATCTTTCAAAATATATGGAGGGTAGTTATTGTTTTCTATCAATTTCCATCTTAATATTTTGTTGTGAAGCAACACTACCAATGTGCTGCTTCTTTGAAACTATTTTTCATTCTGTGCTTGGTTCTATATACTCATTTAGGGAGACTTTGTCAAATCTATATACTTCCTGATTGTTTTGTCTGCTTCATGAAACAGTTATCAGGAGAAAATGAGTTAAAAATTTCCCAGAAAATATCAAATTGTGGATTTATGTATTCCTCTTTGTAGTTGTGTTAAAGCTCTACTGTATATATCTTGATAACTTTAGCATTATCATATCTTCTGATGAATGAAATCTTTTAAAATTTTATGATGATCTTTAATTTTTAGTGATATTTGTAAAGAGTGATATTTCTCTTTACAATAAGCTTTTCTTATGTAAATACAGCCAGATCAGTTCTATTATTATTCACTTTTGTCTTGTGTTCTGTTTCCCATATTTTAACTTTTAATCTTCCTTTGCCCACAGAAAAAACATGCGGAACAGATTTGCAAACCCGGATGTCCTTTACTAGTCAGAGAGAATTAATGTGACTATCAAGTAATTTAAACACAGAGGAAAATAGTGACCTAATATGATGTTATGTCTTTTTGTTTATATATGTATCTTCTATACCCTAGTGAATGGCAGGCTTTACAGTGGACATAGGAGAATAAATATTGACTGACATGAATGTATATGATTCTTTTGACAACTCTGTCAGATAGTGAAAATGTTATCTTTATATTGCAGGTAGGGAAATATAGGCTTTGAGAGCTATGAATGATTTTTCAAGCTTACTCAGGTGGCAGTAAGAGAACTGTAATAAATATCTTTGAGCTTCTAATCTAGGTTTCTTTCCCTCCATTATGATGCCCCTCCCTAGCACTGAAATGTGTTGGGTAGGCAGATATGGGATGTGGAACGTGGTTCCAGATAAAATAATGGGGATGTTAAGACACTAAAGATTTGCTACTTACCACAGGCTCATTAATAGAGCCACCAGGACAAAAACCATCACTAAGTCCCTTTGCAAAGGAGCATAATGGAAATAGTTAAACTGAGACAGTCATGCTAATAAATGAAGAGGAAGAAAATAACAACACAGAAGAATAAATCATCTGTGGTAAAACTCTGACTCTTTCCTTTCTCCATAGTTTTTATGTAACCTCCTACCAATGTATACACATGTATCACTTTAGTAACTAAAATGAAAATATAAGACCACTGGAAAATCATAGTTTTAATAATAAAATCACTGTCTTTGTCTTTAATATGTGCCCTCTCATTTTATTTAATAAACTGCAGGTGTTTAAATATTATCTCTTCACAGTGAACAGAAACATTCCTATGAAGTAAGCTTATTTTATGAAGCAAAGTAGAGAAACAGCTTTGTGGAGCTTCATATCTAAAGCAATTAGCTGCAATGTCTAGTTAAGGAAATATACCATCATCATTAAACACATGAATGGTAACAAGCCATTTCCTTAATGAATTCCTTTTAAGGAATATTAAAGCCAGCTTTACAAACAGCCTTACAAAATCATTTGGACTAACCACATTTATTTAGCCTACCAGATAATCAGTGCCCTCACCTATGTTCCAGCTTCCTCTGTGCTCTGAGAAACTCACCCTTCCTCTTCAGCATCCTTTTTCTTATTGCTGCTCCTGGCAACCTCTCTCCAAACCCCTCAGTTTTGCTCTTAAGCTCATTCATCCATTTTCTCTGAGACCACTGTGAGGAGTAAATGGTGATGAGAGTGCCCTTCTTAATCCTCAGTTTTACTTTGTGGACATTTTCTTGGCTTCCAGCATCTGTTGGAACTACACTCACAGGTTCCGTAGAATGTCTAGACTGACACAGCATCCCAGTATCTCCATTCAGGGATTCAGGCTTCCCCATAAATCTAACCTTCTGTCATTGACATTACTGATTTTCACTCCTTTTCCTGGACATCATTTTTAGCTACTGTCAACATGATATGGTACTTGGAACCATACTGAGGCTCTCAAGATACATGGGATTGTATAGCATCAGCAGATATTTATTGAGATTCCTCTTTTGGCTTAACACAGCAGTTAGTGCTGAGATGCTGAGTGCGGGCAGTTTGAAATTATGTTTTATGAACTGAAATAGTGGTATCAGGAATAATTACTGGGTTAACAAATATGTGTGACTTGCCATCAGAACAGTGTCAAGATATGGGGAAACCCAGACAACTGAGGAATGTGGGTAGAGTTCTATACAGTTTGCATCATAGACTTTAATTCAACTTTACAGCAGTAATACTAGGTGCCCTGGAAGTATATGTGGTCTTTGATGGAAAGAATTACAGCGAACACAACAATAGCTGAACCATGTGAAACATCTACCTGTGGAAGTAAAAGTGAAGTTATAATGCAAAGAATTAAAAATGGAGCATGATAAACTGCCAGAAATAGTATAGCAAAACCTAGGTCTTCCTAGTGCTACAAGAAAGAGATTGAAGGTCTGAAGAAAGAGTTGATCTCTCTTTATCTTCATTAAAAGCAAATCAAACTTTCTGGGTCTAAGATGGCAGTATAGGCAGACCCTGAACTCACCTCTTCCCACAGACAAACTGAATATACATTTATCTGCATATAAAGAAATGTCTTCTGAAGAATAACTAAGGGTGGATTGAAGAGCTTCTGAAAAACAATTAGAGGGACCACACAGAGAAGGGTAGGAGAGATGAAAAGAAAGTAACCACGGGAACCCTACCCTAAAGGAGCGACCTGCAATTGGGAGGGATATCACTGTGGGGCTGTACTAGGGCATAGTGATAAAATGGTGATTTAAAGGGCACCTAGACAGCTCATAAAAGAGTACATTTACTAACCCCAAGGCACTGCCAACCCAGTTGGAAGCTGGGGGAACTCTCCAAATCCTGTGATAACTCTCTGGGATTAGAGGTGCCTGTGAGTGCCATTGTTTATGTTTTCCCTCCACCTAGATAGTACAGTAGAAAATTAGTCTAAACACTAGGCAGCCTGCAAAACCACCCCAGTCCAAAACCCCAGGTCATCTTGGCCAGCATATGCTCCCAAACTGGCTGCCTGGATGCTATGGTGCCCTAAAACTACACACTGTAGGACACCTAGCCCATGCTTACCCCAGATCTAGCCAGCTGGCCTGTCAGGGTATCCACATCAGTCTCAGCTGGCCTGCCAGAGCCACCCAGCATATGCAGAATACATAGAAGTGTCACAGCTACACAGGTCACTCCTTCAAGATCAGGAGAGGCAGATGTTCCACCCAATCCATAGAAATAAACAGAGAGTCAAACAAAACAAAAAGACTGAGAAATATGTTCAAAATGAAAGAATCACAAAAAACCCTAAACAGAGATAAATAATTTGCATGATAAAGAATTCAAAGAAATGATAAAGATGCCTGCCAAACTTGAGCGACAAATAGAGGAACATGGTAAAAACTTTAAAAAAGAGAAAATATAAAAATGAACCAATAAGAGATCAAGAATACAATAACTGAAATAAAAAAAAATACACTAGAGGGAATCAGTAGATTATATAATCCAGATCAGCAGGAAGACAAAATAGAGGAAATCATCCAATCAGAAGAGCAGGAAAAAAATAATTAAAAAAACAAGGGTAGTTTAAGGGAGCTCTGGGATAACATCAAGCAACTACCATTTGCCTCCTAGGAGTCCCAGAAAAAGAAGAGAGAGAAAGAGGCTGAGAACTTATATAAAGAAAAAATGGCTGAAAATTTTCCTAATCTAGGGAAGGAAACAGATATCTAGGTACAGGAAATATGGAGAATTTCAAACAAGAGGGACCTAAAGAGATCCACATCAAGACATGTAATAATTAAAATTACAAATGTTCAAGAGAAAGAGAGAATCTAAGGTAGCAAGGGGAAAACAACCAGCCACACACAGGGGAACCCCATAAGGCTCTCAGCTGATTACTCAGCAGAAACTATGAAGGACAGAAGGAGTCAGAGGAAATATTTCAAGTGCTGGAAGAACTTACAACCTATAATACTTGTCTACACAGTTAATCATTTGGAACTGAAGGAGAGAGAAAGTTTTTCAGACAAGCAATAACTAAAGTAATTTATCACCACTAAAACAGTTTTACAAGACATGCTAAAGTGTTGTCTTTAAGCAGAAAAGGCCATAGTAAGAAATAAAATATATGTGAAAGAAATAATCTCACTGATGAAGGCAACATATAGCAAAGGCAGTGGATCACCCATTTAAAAAGCTAGTATGAAGGTTAAAAGATAAAGCAGCAAAGTCAGCTATAATTACAATTAAGTAGTGAGGGGATAAAAAAATAAAAATAATCTAAAGTATGATAAAGTGTTGAAACAAAGTGTACAGGGGAGATTAAAAAGTAGTACTTTTAGAATGCATTCAAACTTAAACACCTACCTGCTTAAAGCAGACTGCTATACATATAGGTCAATACATACTAATTTCATGGTCACCACAAACCAAAAACTTTAAAAAATACACAAAAATTAAAGAGAAAGAAATTCAAACATAACAATAAAAAAAGTTAGCAAACCACAAAGGAATAGACCAAGAGAAGAAAGAAACGGAGAACACACAGAACAGAAACAGACTCATAGATACAAAATGGTATTGGAAAAAAATACAATAAAGATTAATAAAAAAAAAAAACCAACCCTGATAGTGGCCAGAAGGTAAGGGAGTGGGGAGATAGGTAAAAAAAGGTAAAGGGTTGTAAGAAAAAAAATAACATCTACTTACAAAATAAATGTTGTAGAAATATAATGTCCAGCGCAGGGACTACAGTTAATTACATTGTAATAATTTTGTATAGTGACAGATGGTTACTAGACCTCTCATGGTGGTCATATTATAAAGTAAACAAATGTTGAATTACTATGTTAGACACCTAAAACTAATGTAATATTGTATGTCAACTATACTTCAAGGAAATAAACCTAAGTTTCACATTCACAGCACAATCATTCAAAGGTAAGTTTCAAAAATTAATTAAAAAGTGAACGAAACTAATGAAGTTTTATAAAATACAACTATTCCTAATTTACCTGCCTGAAACATGGCCCACAGGGATTGAAATATTTTCACCAAGAGACCCACAATTGATGATAGACCTGGAGTTATAATGTAGGTGTCTTATTCTCTCACATCTCTTTCAACCAGGTCCATTCAAAATGAGGAGAGGGAGAGAATACAAACACATTGCTGCACATTTAAACAGGAATAATGGGAAAGCCACTTGGTTTAAGAAAAAGCAGCTGTTGTGAGAGGTCAGAACACCTTGCATGACTGAAAGTTCCCTTAAATTTTCCTTTTTTTTGATAGTGGATCATCAGAATGAGTAAAATTTCCATAGAAAATATGGAAAATTTCATTCATCAGGTCTATAATTAGGTCTATGTCAGGAATAGACAGAATCTGTGTTAAGGTTAGTTGGTAGATAATAATAATTTAATGATGATTTAAAGTTTTGGGCACATTAAGATGTTCTTATACTTTAACCAAAACAACATTTGCCCCTTGTAATACATACATTAAAGTCCAGGATAATATTAAGAAGGGGATAAATAGGATATTTGCCCCAGATATTCAGATATTTGTTCCAGAGAACCAAATGGAGTGTAGATAATGTGGTTTTTTAAAAATTTGCATTTCTTTCTTTCTTTAAATTAAAAACAATTTTGTAAATTAAAGTTTACATTCAATATTATTTTGTATTAGTTTCAGGTGTACAGCACAGTGACTAGATAATCATATACTTTACGAAGCAATTCCCCTGACATTCCCAGTACCTACCTGGCACCAACATAGTTATTACAATATTGTTGACTATATTCCCTGTGCTGTACTCTACACCTGACTCTTTTGTAACTGCCAACCTGTACTTCTGAGTCCCTTCACCCTTTTCATCCAGTCCCCAACCCCTTTCCTCTCTGGCACCTGTCAGTCTCTTCTCAGTCTCTTCTCTGCATCTGTGAGTCTGCTTCTGTTTTGTTTGTTCACTTATATTGTTCTTTACATTCCACACATAAGTGAAATCATATAGTATTTGTCTTTCTAGGACTAATTTCACTTAGTATAATATTCTCTTGCTCCATCCATGCTGTTGGAAATGGTAAGATTTTGTTCTATTGTATGGCCAATAAATATTTCATTGTATATATGTACCACTTTTTTTATCCACTCATCTATTGATGGGCACTTGGGCTGCTTCCAGATCTCAGCAATTGTAAATAACACTGCAATGAACACAGGGGTGCATATATTCTTTTGAATTTGTGTTTCGGGATCCTTTGGATGTATTCCCTGAAGTGGAATCACTGGGTGATAATGCAGATCCATTTTTAATTTTTTAAGGTAACTCAATACTGCATTCCACAGTGGCTGCACCAACCTGCATTCCCACCAGCAGTGCATGACGGTTTCCTTTACATCCTTGCCAACACTTATTATTTATTAATTTATTGATGATGGTCATTCTGACAGGTGTGAGGTGATATATCATTATGGCTTTAATTTGCATTATTTCTATGATGATTAGTGATGCTGAACATCTTTTCATATGTCTGTTAGCCATCTGTATATCCTCTTTGGAGAAGTATCTATTCAGGTGCTTTGTCCATTTGTTGATTGTATTGTTTGTTTTTTGATGTTGAGCTTTACAAGTTTTTAAATAACTTTTTGATGTTAACCTTTTATCAGATGCATCATTGGTGAATATATTCTCCAGTTAAGTGGGCTGTCTTTTCATTTGGTTGATAGTTTCCTTTTTTTTGTGCAAAAGCATTTCAGTTTGCTGTAGCCCCATTTGTTGATTTTCCTTTTGTTTCCTTAGCCTGAGGAGATACACCAGATAAAATATTGCTATGAGCAATGTCCAAGATTTTACTGCCTGTGTAAACTACATTCTCTAATAGGAACTGGGAGTGTTTTCAGGAAAAAGACATTTTGAACTCAAACACTGTACCCAGTCAAGGCTTCAGCACTCAAGGGGCCCATCCGGTAACTCTGTCTCATTGTGAGCTCTCATCTCATAATAAAATGTGACTCTTCAGAGCAGGGAAGCCATGGATTTCAATTCCAGCCCCTGCCATTAAGCCTATATAACTCTGGGAAGTCATGGATTAATTTAACACCTTATTAGTGTCACATAAAAGTTGCCCAGTAGATTTAAATACCTAGCAAATAGGAACATTATCCAACTCCAAAGAATCTATCCAATCTCTGAAAATATACCCCAATACCAGATGGTAAAATAATCTAAGACAAAAGTAAACTCATGTGTCAGCAGATAAAATATCACCCACCACAGGAAAGCAAAAGTCTACTAATGGTTTGCCATTGCTCTGAGACCGTTGCCCAGCAGAGAGCACGACAGTTCCCTTTGGATCTCCTCTTCAGTTCCACCACAACAAAAAGGACAACCATCACAATACATTATATTTAGGTAACAAGCTTTTATAAAGATTCTGTGCTAAAGAGGTATTATAAACCACAATAACTAATTATGAAAGTTTATCTTTCTGGACCTATGTTCATTTTGAATCAATATTGAAGTACAATGCAACTGATGTAGAATTATGGATTATTTAAGTACCACTTATTTCAAATATTTTTCAACTTTGGAAAATTTTCCAATCTTTTTAGTTTGTCAAATTGAACATTCAAAGAATATAGCACACAAAAAAGATAACTTTTAAATTAGAAATAATTGATATACTTCCACTGACATTTTATATCCCCCCTGAGGGTCTATGAAATATTCTCACTTTGTCCATCCTCAGAAATCAGTGGGAGTGGTCTGTCAACTCAGAAAACAAGAGACATGTGACCAAGTGTTGACAATGTGACCACAAAGTCCGTCCTCAGCTTTGCCATTCACCCAGTTGGAAAATTATATGACCTCTCCACACCTCAGTTTCTTCAATTTCATAATGCAGAGGTCAATTTTATTGGCTCTCATGATGAATACATGGTATTAGACATATACAGCAGTGAGTATATGTGTTCACTTAATAACACAGAGGACTTAAGATTTTTAGGTCCAGACACACCCTCTGTTGTGAACTAGCGTACATATGTTTGGTTCCAACTTTTAAAAAACATTTTAGGGAGTATGTCTCTCTCTTTCTTTCTTCTGTTTTCTGTCTGTGCTCCATTTCACCTCTCTAAAGTGATAAGTTCTTTATACTTATCAATTAAGTAAAAACAAGGTCACTAGTTTACACCCTAATCCAATATGACTAGTATCCTTATAAAAAGAGGATGTTAGGACACAGAACACAGAGTGAAGACCATGTGAACACAGAGTTGACTATCTGCAAGCCAAGGAGAGAGACCTCAGAAAAAACAACTCAGCTGACACCTTGAACTTTGAACATTAGCCTCCAGAATTTAAGAAAATAAATTTCTGTTGTTTAAGCCATCCAAACTGCAGTCCTTTAGTATGGTAGCTCTTGCAAACTCATATACCCCATCTCAAGATCCTTAACTTATTCATACTGGAAAATCTTTGCTTATATAATATAATAGTCACAGATTCTGTAGGTTAGGACCTTATATTTTTAGTGGGCCATTTTTTAACCAATCACACTTTCATTTTGCAAGTGAGGGGGAGCTTTGAGAGATGAAAAGAAAATGGCTAAGCATCATCTATTTATAATTTGAGGCTGGATTTAATAAAAATTTAATTGACATGAAAACCAGGGTATGAAATTAACAACAGTACTTTCACAGTACCATGTACTATGTCCACTCAAGAACATAAAACTGAAATTATGGCAGATATTGATGAAGAAGGACAGTGGGGTAAGTAGCAAGAGAATATTTTACTTACCTGTGGTATATAAGATAATTTTGATGCAGCAACTAATAGTATTTGCTGCCAATACAGTAACCAGAAAAAGGATGGACCAGCCGAGTGGTAACAGCCCATGGATCTCACAGCTGCAAATAGTACATATAGGGCAGAACACTGAACACAGAGGAAAAGGTAAGAGTCCTCAAAGGAAATGCCAGTGCTAAAATCCTGGGAGCATTTTTTTTCTAACCCTTTTCTATAGCTTTCCAAATATATATTTCAAATATTGATATGATTTAAATGACACATTAAATAGCCTATTTTTTATGTATTCATTCCCAACATACTGAAAAGATTAAACTTTGCCCATGCATTTATCCTCTACCATGTAAAATAAAATAAGAACCCTTACAATTAATAAACCTCAAATCAGTTCTATGGAAGTGACAATTTGGCAGAAGGCTTTGTGGTCCAAAAATTTCTCACATTTTTTGAACTGTATTTTCAATTATTATTGAAAACTGTTCAAGCTTACAATTTGAATTCTTTCATGCCTGACCTTGTTTTGAGCGTGCAGGACTAGGCTAATTTGTGAGTTGTGAAAAATTTATTGGAAATTAATTTCAATTTTTAAAAAGATTTTATTTATTTATTTTTAGAGGGGAGGGGACAGAGAAAGAGAGGAAGAGAAACATCAGTGTGTGGTTGCCTCTTGCATGGCCCCTGCTAGGGACCTGGCCTGCAAGCCAGGCATGTGCCCTGACTGGGAATCAAACTGGCAACCCTTTGCTTCACAGGCCTGTGCTCAATCCACTGAGCTATACCAGCCAAGGCTGATTTCAATTTTTATAAGTAGCAGTGTCAGGGTTTTCTGAGTTCTTCCTATCTAGAACTAGTATCAATAATCAGTGATATTTGGTCATTGTCAATTCTCCATGAATTACTTGTATGTAAGTTACTTGGATTTTTAATTCATTTGGAAGAGAATTTTCTCTTGGCTTTAATTTGTTAATACTTTGGTTTTTCTGATTCCCTCCCTCCATAAACTCTACTTTCCTTTCTGCCCTCTTCTATTGTGTTAGGTGAGTTAATCCACTGTGGGACTATTCACCATCTCCCTCCTTCACCAGAATAACTTCAGCTTAACTTCATGCCTCCTAACAAGCTACAGGTTATAGTGTCAAACATAACTTACATGAAGCACAAGTTAAGATATCAAACATAGCTAGTAATATTAAAAATGTTATAAAGAAAGCCTATGTTTTACCTTCATTCAGATGATTATCACTCTTGGCTCAGCTCTATGAACTAGCTGTTCCCTAGGACAAGACACTGGAGCTTTCTGGAATTCACTGGCAACATTTATAAAATAAATAAGTATGAGTACATGCTTATGTAGTTTTCAGTTCTGTGATTCTTGTCTAATCATCTAAGTTTAAACTACTAGAGGTGGAACATACTGTCAAGATCATCAAGGCTTCCAGAAAAAATAATTTGGATGGAGTGACTTGTCTATACATTTAGCCACTAACTAATCAATTAAACAAACATTTACTGAGTCCTTTGGCAGGTTTTTAGGACACAGAAATTAATCAGACTTAATCCCTGTCCTCAAAAATCTTAGCAGAACTTTATTAGGGATAGAGAAATATGGGAAGAATGCAGCTCTCTAATAAGTATTACAAGCATTTGTATAAAAACACGGCGATCACAGAGAAAGTCTACAGATCATTATATTTGGAACATGGAAGAGGTAAGGTTACTTGGTTTTAAGTAACAGGCACCAACCTTAGCTAGCTTTTGTTTAAAAAGAAAGCTGATGGTAAAGATCTAGGATGTTTCCAGCATCCACAAATGAAAATGCAGTTTGGATTCTGAAAGGCATGGGAACCAGAAGCTAAAAAATGCTGGATTATCAGGATCATCTCTTAGTTCTTGTTCCAGTTTCTGTCTACACATATGAAAATCTTCAGTAATAAAGAGAAATATAGAGACAATATAAACCATTAGAGCACTAGTATCAGAATGGGAGGTTGAGAAGACTCCAGGTTCAACCCCAAACTTCTGGTGCAATAATATTACACTGTGGAGTTATTTAGATTATGTTCTTATGTACCAACCTTGAGATTATAGGATGTGGGCAAAGCTAAGTGTAAACACAGTAAGTTCATCCTGACATTTACTGTGTGTAATGTCACTGTGGAGTTTCTAGGTGGAAATGACCAATGAGCATGTTGATATGTAGAAATGGAACTCAGCAAAGAAGATGCAGCTAATAAACAGATCCACCAAACTCAGTCTTTCTCAGATGATGGTGGGGTATACTTTGGAAATCAAAATGAGAGGCACTATATACAAGTGTAGAGGTGGGAATGATTACTATATGCCTTATTCACCTATAAATAAGTATAAATAATGAACAATAAATGGAGAGACCAAATGAGGTGACTTAACCAAGGAAATAATTTTTTAAGTGTCAAGTTCATATATGTGAATTTTATCTTCTCAGTTGAACTATAATGGCAGCTACCATGTTGTCATTATGTGATCTATTATTTGGATTAGTATAGTGTAAATGCTTTACAAATATTTGCTGAATGTATGAATGAAATAGTAATAACACTTTAAGATTAGGGATTAATGATATGTTAAGGAAAATGTTGCATTTGAAACAAGGCTGCTTTGTCTGAGTGGCTTTGTCTGTAGTTCAACATTTCAATGGATGGCAAAGTTGATGAGAGACAGTGTGCCAATAATATTACACTGTGCTAATAATATGGTGGTAGAAAAATACTCAATAATTCTCTAGCAAAAGCTTTGTGTAATCAGACAAAATAGATGACCTAATAGTGATGTTTGCCTTTCATAGCTAAACATTTTGAACTATACAAATACCTTCAACATTTGAAATTTATACAAGGAAAATTAATGTGTTATTGCAAGCCTGAAATTCTCTCTCCTTTAACCCACTGAAATGAAAGATTTTATAACTTGATGTTTGTTCTTGTAAGTTTGCTTAAGAACATAATTATATTGAATAAAACAGGCTGAAGATGCTTATTTTTAGCATCCCATATTTTCAATCCTGACCATCAGGATAAATGTCTCTAAGAGAATTTTTGGTACTCAGTGTAAAGGAGTGTAATTGCCCAGAAAATCAGCAAAGGGGACATTTCTTGCCTTTACCTGACAGGCTATCTTGTTCGTGAAATGAAAATATTCAAGATTATAAAATGCCTCAAAACTGATATATAGATTTAGTGCAATCACAGACAAAAGTTAGCAGACCACCCCGGCCAGGTGGCTCAGTTGGTTAGAGCATCATCCCTTACACCAAAAAGTCTGTGGGTTCCATTCCTGGTCAGGGCACATACCTAGGTTGCAGGTTTGACCCCCCAGTCAGGAAGCATATGGGAGGCAACTGATCAAAGTTTGTCTCTCACATTGATGCTTCTGTTTCTCTCTCTCCCTCTCTCTCTTCCTCTCTCAAGTGAATAAGCATATCCCCAGGTGAGGATCTAATTTTTTTTAATGTTAGCAGGTCTTTTTGTGGAATCTAACATGCAATTTCTGAAAAATCACATAGAAATACCAAGAGCTAAGGATAGTAAAGACATTCTTAAATGCAGGCTACTGAGTAGCAAGTCTTAGAGTAAAGCCACATTATTTTTAAATGTTTTGGTATTTTTATGAGGATGGCCAAATTGTCCAATGGAACAGAACACATTTGGGCAAATAATATTCTTATGGACATTCAATTTATGATCAAGATAGCACTGTAAAGCAGTGGAGTAAGTAAATTTTTTACAAATAAAAGCCTGGGTCAATTGAATACAACAGAAAGAAAAAATTAAACATTATCTGTTCCTCACACTATATATAAAAGTTAATTGCAGGACAATTGTGAAGCTAAATATGAAACATAAAATAATAATTCAAGCAGAAAATAACATATACAAACACCTTCTTAGATAACTAAAAATTTCTTAAACAGGTCACACAAAGCACAAAATGGACAACGATCATGACTGACAAACTGAAGTATATTAAAATTAGGGAAGTCTGTGCATCAAAAGCCATTCACAAGAAAGTGAAGAGTAAAAACACATAATGGGGAAAAAACATTTATACAACATACAACCCACAATAATCCAATAAAAGATCAGGAAAATATTTAGGGATCCAGCCAAGATGTAAACATAGGTAGATACATTTTGCTTCCTAAAACAACCAAAGAAGGACAACAACCAATCTAAAAATAAAACCATCAGAACTGCCAGAAAATCAAACTGTATGGAAATCTGACAACCATGGAGTTAAAGAAGAAACATCCATCCAGACAGGTAGGAAGGGTGGAGATGGGCAGGCCGGACAGAGGATGTGTGGCAAGGTGGCAGCTGGTGGACCAGATAAGTGAAGCAGGGGCTGGCAGACTGGGTGGTCCCACATTCACATGCAGATAAACTGGGAGGAACAAACTGGGGAGTGAGACAGATTACACAACCCAGCGTTCCAGCATGGGGAAATAAAGCCTCAAAACCTCTGCTGTAAAAACCTGTGGGGGTTGTAGCAGTGGGAGAATCTCTCAGTCTCACAGAAGAGTCTGTTGGAGGGACCCATAGGGTCATAGAATGTATACAAAACCACCCACTCAGGAATCAGCAACAGAAAGGCCCAATTTGCTTGTGGGTAGTGGGAGAAGTGCCTGAAAGCAGGGTAAGCTGAGAAAGTGGTATTGTTTCCTCTCTGACTGGTTCCCTACATATAACCCTCCAAAAGTGCATTGTCCTACTCTGGTGAATACCTAAATCTCCAACCCTTAGAACATAACAGATGACCTAAGACAAAGAAACATGGCCCAAATGCAAGAACAGATCAAAACTCCAGAAAAAGAACTGAGCAATGAAGAGATAGCCAACCTATCAGATGTACAGTTCAAAACACTGGTAATCAGGATGCTCATAAAAATGACTGACTACAGATGCAAAACAAAAGAAGTGAAGACTATACAAAGTGAAATAAAGAAACATATACAGGGAACCAACAGTGAAGGGAAGGAAAAGGGGACTCAAATCAATGATTTGGAACAGATGGAAGAGTAAACATTCAACCAGAACACAATGAAGAAACAAGAATTCAAAAAAAATGAGAAGAGGCTTAGGAACCTCTGGGACAACTTAAATGCCCAACATCTGAATCATAGGTGTAGAAGGAAAGTAGGAAGAGCAAGAAATTGAAAACTTATTTGAGAAAATAATAAAGGAAAACTCCCCCAATCTGGTGAATAGGCATGCAAGTTTAGGAAGCTCAGAGAGTCCTAAAGAAGTTGGACCCGAGGAGGAACACATCAAGGCACATCATAATTAAATTATCCAAGATTAAAGATAAGGAGAGAATATTAAAAGCACCAAAAGGAAAGGAGAGAGTTACCTACAAAGGAGTGCCCATAAGACTATTAGCTAATTTCTCAAAAGAAATCTTGCAGGCAAAAAGGGGATAGAAAGAAATATTTGAAGTCATGAAAGGCAAGGACCTACATCCTATAACCAGCAAATCTATCATTTAGAATGGAAGGGCAGATAGTGCTTCCCAGATAAGGTCAAGTTAAAGGAGTTCATTATCACCAAGCCCTTACTATATGAAATGTTAAAGGGATTTATTTAAGAAAAAGAAGATAAAAAATATGAACAGTAAAATTACAACAAACTCAAACAAAAACAAAAATAAATTTGTAGATGCAGGTAACAGTTGGCAATTACCAGAGGGGAAGGTTGAAATAAGTAAAGGGAGAGATGGTAACTAGATCTTTGATGGTGAACATGCTGTAGTTTATACAGATGAGAAATTTTGGTACTTTATACCTGAAACATATAATGTTATAAACCAATGTTACCTCAATAAAAACAAATAAAAATATTAAATTTTATTTGGCAGAATCTAAAGTTGTGCATATAACATAACATATAATTCACCAATTTCACTCATAAGTAAATAGCTAAAAGAGATAGATATATGTGTGGGTGAAGAAAACATACCAGAATATTTATAGCAGCATTATTCATACTGGAATGAATAAATGCTGGTATATTTCTATAATGAAATATGATCTGGTGATGAAAATGAATAGACTACTGCCACTTGGAGTATTTGAATGAAACTCACATTTATAATATGAGCAAAAGAAGGAAAACAATAGATATATACTGTATGGTTTTATTGATATAAAGTGCATATAACTAATCTTTGTGTCAGGTGTCAGAATATGAGAATACTACTGAAGGGCTGTTAGTGACTGAAAAGGGATGTGAGAGGGCTTGCGATATTCTGATAATGTTCTATTTTAAAATTTAATTTCTAATTGCTTGGATGTGCTCAGTTTTTCATAATTCTGACAACTTAGCAAGCTTACTGACACCTGAGAAAAGCAACTGAATGTTCATTAAGCAACGTGTTCAACAGAGCACAGTTAGGCTTCCTGGCTATTTTGCCTTCTAGGTCAAAAAACATTTTTGTGTACTCAGTGGGCAAATGAAGGGTCCCGTACCGACTATCATATTACAAAGAAATATATTTATTATTTATAAGTAAAATAAACATACTATAAATTTACACATCATGCCTAGTGGAATTGAAACAGCCTGTTACCACCATCACCACCATCACCACCATCACCACCATCATTTTGATGTATTTGAAAAGTTAAAGACTTAGGTCAGTTAATTTCAGAGTTTTTTCTAAAGTTATTGAATCAAAAATGACTAGATAAGCTGAGTGCATGGAATTTCTATTTATAGAAAGTTTCTCAAGAATAACTCTTAAGCCCTGGCTGGCGTAGCTCAGTGGATTGAGCGCGGGCTGCGAACCAAAGTGTCGCAGGTTCGATTCCCACTCAGGGCACATGCCTGGGTTGCAGGCCATGACCCTCAGCAACCGCACATTGATGTTTCTCTCTCTTGCTCTCTCTTTTGCCCTCCCTTCCCTCTCTAAAAATAAACAAATAAAATCTTAAAAAAAAAGAATAACTCTTAAATATCTTTTCAGTAAATGTTGTCACTATGTAATTCACACAATATTTTAGGGTCTATCATTGACCATTAAACATAATTTTCCTGTAATTAAATGTTTCTAAAAAGCTTTTTAGATGGAAGAGATGCCTTTAGTAAAAGATGAGAGAGAATGATAACAGAGAAAAAAACACTAAGAACTCATGGACTTGGACAGCAGCGTGGTGAGTGCTGTGGGGGAGTAGGGGGAGGAGGTGGAGGAGGGTATGGGAAGGATAAATGGTGATAGATAGAGACTTGATTTGGAGTGGTGAACACACAATACAGTGTATAGATGATGTGTTGTAGGATTGTGCACCTGAAACCTGCATAATTTTGTAAACCACGTCACCCCAATGAATTCAACAACAAAAATAATAAAAATTAAAAAACACTTTAAAGTAAAAATCCTGTTACATTTTAAAAAAAAGAATATGCACCAAAATGAAATATCTGGTTGGTAATATTATGAGCATTGAATTTTTAAAATTTTACTTACAGCATATTTTCTAACATGTAACATTAATTAGTTATATAAGAATCAATTATAAAGATTATAGATCTTAATAACACATGTGGTTATTTACTGATATTTGATTCAATATTGAGAAAATTGTCCATACTCACAAGAAATCTGAAATTTCAGTGTACCAAGTTGCCCAGTGATCCTAATGCTTTTGTACTTTTTTGGTTCATGGGAATTGTGTTCTTTTGGCAGGACATAGCTGAATAACGTGGAGTGAGAAAAATAAGGTAAAGAGAATTCACAAAAGGTACCCACACAGACTTGGACATGGTGTCCAGTTGAAAGGCTGTGTGCATACTGTGCCTCCCAAAAGGGCAGAGCTTTCAGCAGTCCTGTCTTTTCCAGCAGTTATCCTGACACTCGGTTAGTTTGATCACTAGTCACTTTGATGTGCTGTTTTGCTATTCTAAAATGGGAGGGGGTGGTTTTAAGAGATAGTGACATGTAAAATAAATAATGAATCTATTTTCCTCAGACAAATATTTGCCTGTCATAATGCCTAATTTCCTGAAAAGATGGTAAAGCTCTAGGCAAAAATAATTAATTTTCAAAATACAATTTTGATGTGCTAATTAAATTTATTTTTTCCTTCATAGTGGGAAACATTAAACTTTCTATTTTTGTATTACTAATATGTCAAGAATAGACAACTTATATTATTATAAAATCCCCTAAAATAAGCTAGAAACATTAACCTGACAAAATAATACATTACAGCAAAAATATGCCAGAGCCACCAAGATTTTTTGCCAATCTCCAAAGCCATAAAAACATAAATTTATTTAGTGCGTATTGTATGGGAAAAATGATCATCTCAGGTTCTACAGAACTTCATATTTCTATTGCTAAAATATTATAAAAGAGTTCAATTTTGAAATAATTCTCTACAGTATTGGTAAACTGGGAAAAATCACCATGGCTTTGGGTTGATATGGATAGTTCCACATGAAACATTTGCCTCTAGGAATATTTAAATGAATATGCTGTAAGAAATAAGAAATATGAAGGAACTGACATCTTAAGAAAGATAAGGCTTTTAATTTATAATAATTTTAACTGCTTGAATTCAAACAATGACACCATAATTTGTTGAACCATAATTTTAAAGCATTCATCAGATACTCAAGTTTATTCTTTTAATTATGACATGTTGTTTTCTTTTTGCCTTGAACTTGTTCTATGTTTCATAAACTTTATAAAGTTTGGAAATTACCCACTGTACTTAAATAATGTCTGCAACCTAATGAGTAAGAACCCAAAGTAGGTTTGGGAAACACTCAAATATCAAGTTTCAATATACGCTCTGCTAAACTGGAAACTCCCCAAATCTTCATTTCCTTCTGTGTATTGGAAAGAGCACTTGACTTTGAATTGGGAGACCCCTATTACCTGTGGTTTAGTCACTTGACTGGTTATTCTCTCCTGTATTAAAATGAGATGAGATTACTAAATACCTGTGAACATAACTAGTAATATAGGGGAACACCTATCTTTCCTTTACTTTTTAACAAAGATAAATAGTTTTGATGCACTGCTGTATTTGGTTTCCTAATATTTTGTTGAGGATTTTAGTGTCTATATTCATCAGGGATATTGCCCTATAATTTCTTTCTTTGTAGTGTCTTTATCTGGTTGTGGAATTAGTATAATGCTGGTCTCATAAAATGAGTTTGGGAGCCTTCCCTTGTCTTGAATTTTATAAAATAGCTTGAGAAGGAGAGGTGTCTAATAGGAGATCTGAGAGTGTGCTTCTCAGAATGTTCGGTAAAATTCACCTGTAAAATCATATGGTCCAAGGCTATTATTTGTTGTAGGTTTTTTTTATTACTGCTTCAATTTCACTAGGTGTAATCTGCCTATTCAGATTCTAAGATTGTTGCTGATATAGTTTTGGAAGAGTGTATGATTCTAGGAATTTATCTATTTTATCCAGGTTGTCCAATTTGTTAGCACATACAGTTGTCCATAATTTCTCATAATTCTTTCTATTTCTGTGGTGTCAGTTATTCTCCCTCCTCTTTCATTTCTGATTTTATTTATTTGGGATCTCTTTTTCTTGATGAGTCAGGTTAAAGGTTTGTCAATCTTGTTTATCTTTTCCAAGAACCAGGTCTTACATTCATTGATCATTTGTATCATTTTTTAACACTCCATTTCATTTATTTCTGCTCTGATCTTTATTATTTTCTTCCTTCTACTCACTTTGGCTTTGTTTGTTGTTCTTTTTCAAGTTCCTTTTTTGTAAAGTTAGAGTGTTTGAGGTTTTTTCTTGTTTCTTTAGTTAGATAAGACTGTAATGCTATGAATATCCCTCTTAGGATTGCTTTCCCAGTATCCCACAGATTTTGGGTTGTTGTGTTCAAATTTCATTTGTTTCAAGGTATCTTTTGATTTCTCCCTTGGTCTCATTGTTGAGCTATTCACTGTTTAATAACATGTCAGTTAGCTTCCATGTCTTTGTGTAGTTTTTAGTTTTCTTCATGTGGTTGCATTCTAGTTTCATGGCATTGTGATCAGAGAAGATCCTTGATATGAATTCAGTCTTCTTTAATTTATTGAGACTTGTTTTGTGTCCTAATATGTGGTCTATCCTAGAAAACATTCCATGTGCACTTGAAAAGAATGCATATCCTGATGCTTTGGGTTGAAATGCTACATAGATATCATTTAAATCCATTTGATCTAGTGTGTCATTTAAGGCCACTCCCTCCTTATTGATTTTCTGTCTGGAAGACCTGTCCATTGAAGTCATGGGGTGTTAAAATCCCCCACTATTACTGTATTTCTGTCAATCTCTCCCTTTATGTCCATCAAAATTTGCTATGTTGGGTGTATAAATGTTTACTAGGGTTATATCCTCTTGATGGACTGTTCCTTTTATCACTATGTAGTGTCCTTCTTTGTCTCTTACTATAGCCATGGTTTTATAGTCTATTTTGTTGGATATAAGTATTGCTACCCCAGGCTTTTTTTCCTTTCCATTTACATGAAGTATCTTTTTCCATCCCTTTAATTTTAGTCTTTGTGTATCTTTCATTGTGAGGTGGGTCTGTTGTATATATATGGGTCTTGTTTTCTTATCCATTCACTACCATATATCTTTTGATTGGAGCATTTAAGCTGCATACATTTAAGGTGATTATTCATAGATACATATTTATTGCCATATTATTTTTCAACTATTTTCATCTTTTTTTCTTTTCTTCATCTAAACAAGCCCTATAACATTTGTAGCAATACTGCTTTGGTGTTAGCAAACTCCTTTAGCTTTTTCTTATCTGGGAAGCTCCTTACTTCTTCTTTGATTTTAAATGATAGTCTTCCTGAGTACAGTAGCTTTGGGTGTAGGTCCTTGCTTTTCATCACCTTGATCCCTTCTGGCCTAAAATGTTTCTGTTGAGAATTCAGATGAGTCTAATTGGAGCTCCATTGTAGGTAACTACCTGCTTTTCTCTTGTGGCTTTTAGGATTCTCTCCTTGTCTTTAAGCTTTGCAATTTTAATTATGATGTGTTTTGGTGTAGACCTCTTTGGGCCCATCTTGTTTGGGACTCTCTGCACTTCCTGGAGTTGTGTGTCTTTTTCTTTCACCAGAGTTGGAAAGTTTTCAGTCATTATTTCCTGTAATGAAATAACAGTGTCCAGAAAAATACATCCATTATTAACATAATGAGAATGATTTGTGTGACATCGATGTAATCTGGCAGCCAAGGAGAGTGGACTGGAATGTGCATGCATAAACAATGACAACTTGACTGTATTAGTCAGTGGGGGCAGCAGATGCCATTAAGTGAGTATTAGTACTGTGTGGCCATTACATACAAAATGGCTGAGCTAGTAGAGCAATGAATCTGCATCATATTTTGTGTCAAGCTTGAACATTGCTCCATGGAAACTAATGGATTCAGAAGGCCACAGCTATGGACAACTGGTGATTGGCAGCCTCATCACAACAATGCACACACTCACGCATCACGTCTCCTACAGTGATTTTTGGTGAAACATCAAATCACTCCAGTGACTCAGTTCCCCTTCAGCCTGGATTTGGTGCCCTGTGACTTCTGTCCTTTTCCAAAACTAAAATCACCTTTGAAAGGGAAAGGATTTCAGACCATCAGTGAGATTCAGGAAAATATGACAGGGAAGCTGATGGTGACTGGAAATGTGTGAGGTTCAAAAATGTCGACATTGAAGGGGACTGAGGTGTCACTGTCCTATGTACAATGTTTCCTGTGTCTTCTTTAATAAATATCTCTATTTTTCATAGTACATGGTGGGGTACCTTCTGGACAGACCATATCTATATCTATATCTACATCTGTATATCTATATCTATCTACCCGATTGGTTTTGTTTCTTTAAAGAACCCTAATAACAACAATAAAGCTTGACAGTCATGGGCTCTCACCAGCAAATAGTCATATATTTTTGTACATGTGTTTAAATAGTTGTATGCAATCAGTTGAGACTGCTGTCTCTTTCTACTCTATTTCCATTTCCATTCCATTATATATGATTTAGAGTCACTTCTCAGTATAGTTATTGCCAGGTGTACCTAGTGTATAAATAGCTTCTGGGAAGTGCACTGTCCTGACTCATCCTACATCAGGACATAAAAAGATCATACTGATGCCCTGGCTGGTGTGGCTCAGTGGATTGGGTGCCAGCCTGCAAATCAATGTGTTTCCAGTTTAATTCCCAGTCAGGGCACATTCCTGGGTTGCGTACCAGGTCCCCAGTAAGGGGCACATGAGACGCAACCACACACCAATGTTTCTCTCCCTCTTTTTCTCCCTCCCTTCCCCGCTCTCTAAAAATAAATAAACAAAATCTTTTAAAAAAAGATCAAAGATATAAAAAAACTTTTTAAAGGTCATATTGCAATATGAAAGTGTTCTAGTGCCCAGCCCAGCCCTGAGAATATGAAGGAAATTATTTGGAATGCATATACACAGAATATGAAAAAATGACTCCAGTCATCAGATATGGAAATCTGTATGAGGGGAATTTGTTTCTCATTAACCCCTGGCCAAAATGGAAGTTCTTATATATTCCAAAGTTAAATATATATAATTTTGAATGGATCACACAATTTGTTTTGAAATAAGTCATGCAAAATGGAATTCATCAGATACCTTATGATTATAAAGCACAAAATGTAGCAGTATTAAAAACATGTCAGCGTGTTTACTTGTATGTTTTATGTAGCCAGGCATCAATAATAAAAACAGATTCTGAACTATAATATTATATAAACGACTAAAATATCTGTTTACCTTGTAATGATCTTCAATAATATGACTGCCAACAGATGAAGAGGTAGTTAAGAGAATAAAGTACAAAAAAGAACAATAGTTTTATAGGGATATGTAAGCTGTTAATAAAAAGTACTGGAGAGGATTTAAGAAAGTGGAGGAATAAGTGGAACCTACTTTTCCCAAGAACTATCTGGAATTGCAACTCAATTATAGAGGAATCATCCTGAATAAACAACTGAACACTTGCTGAGAGAAGCCTTATAACCATGGACAGAAGAAACCACTTTACCACAACAAGACTGGCAGGGAGTATGGAAGAGCTACAAGAGGATTGGCTGGGCTTGCATGGGTGGAAGTTGAAATTTGGAGAATATTTAAGTGGCAGAGGGGTTTCCTCTGAGAAGTGTGATGTCTGAACCTCAAGCTGGGTTCCCCAGGCTACAGCACCAGGGCCAGAAAGGAACCCAGATAACATTCAGCTGTGAGGAGCAGCAGGCTTTCTGTCTCCCAGGGAGAGATCACTGGAGATGCAGAGAGCCTCTTAAAGGGCCAAACACAAAAAATTTTGTTTGCAGCTACTTACCCTGGGCTCCAGCTGAGGGAGGGCAGAGTGGACTATAGATGCTTGAGTAGAGCCTGCAGTTAGTGGTTTTGGGTGAGAGAACTGAAAGAACCGCTGCGAGGATCCCTGTGCTGAGTCATTTTCCATAATACAGAGTCCATCTTTCTGAAGCAGAGTACTCCTATCCAAGTGGCATCAGCCTGAAGGGAAGCAATAGTCACACTCACAGGATTACTCTGCCCCACTCTGTAGAGCTTAAACCAGGCTGCTGATTCCAGCGTGAAGCTATGTAAATGACTAGCTTAACAACTAGGGATCTCAGGGAACTCAATGAGACTTCGGCTTACCCTGCCCAGGGCCCAGTTCTGATTGAAGTCAGCCTTGGTGAGAAGCCTGCTTCTTTCCACTCAAAAACAGGCCCAGCTACAGGGAGCCACACTGTGTGGATCACTGATAGCGCCAAACGGGTTGACCAGGGCCAGTCACAGGCAGCATTTGACAAAGGCCTAGAGTCTTTGCAGATCCACCCAATACATAGAAACAAGTACAAAGAAGCAGTCAAAATGGGAAGACAAAAAGACAGACACCAAATGAAAGACCAAGAGAATTCTCCAGAAGAGCTAGATGAAATGAAGGCAAGCAATTTATCAGAGAGAGTGAGTTTAGAGTAATGATTATAAGGATACTCAACAGCATGAAAAAGACATAGGAACCTTAAAAAGGACCAGTCAGAAATTATGGAATATCTGAAATAAATAATACACTGAAAGGCATAAAGAGTAGACTAGATGAAGCAGAGAATTAAATCAGTGATTTGGAAGACAAGGTAGAAAAAACACTGAGGCAGAGCAGCACAAAGCAAAAATGAGGAGAGCTTAAGAAACATGTTGGACAACATGTTTCTGCATCATGGGAGTACCAAAAGTAGAAGAGAGCGAGAAAGGGATTGAGAACCTATTTAAAGAAATAACTACCAAAAACTTCCCTCTTCTGGTGAAGGAGAAAGACACACAACTCCAGGAAACTCAGTGAGGCCCAAACAAGTTGGACCCGAAGAGGTCTACACTGAGACATAATGTAATTAACATGAAAACATTATGAACTATATGCCAACAGAGGACAACCTGGATGAAATGCATAAATTCCTAGACTCATACAATTTCTAAAGCTATATTAGCAAGAATCAGAGAATCTGAATAGACAGATTATAACAAGTAAAATTGAAGCACTAATTAAAAAACTCTTCACAAACAAAAACTCTGGACTTGAGGGCTTCACAGGTGAATTTTACCAAACCTTCTGAGAAGAATTAACACCTCTCCTTCTCAATTATTTTATAAAATTCAAGCCAAGGGAAGGCTCCCACACTCATTTTATGAGGCCAGCATTATCCTAATTCCAAAATCAGATCAGGAAAATACAAAAAAAGTGCAGGCCAATGTCCCTGATGAACACAGATGCTAAAAGCTCCTTCCTGAGCTTATTCTAATATCCGACTATAACTCATAACCATGTGTCTAAAACTGATGAAATGACCCATTTGGTCCCAATCAGCTCAGCAACAGAGACTGTCATGCTTAGGAACCGAGTGTCACAGATTTAAGGTAAAAGTTAAACAACTGAAGTGTTGTTGAGGGAAAACCTCACAGGCAAATTCCTGTAAAGAAACCCTGTATGCAAAGTTGAAATTTTAGGAGAGCAATATTGAAGGAAAGTAATGACTAGAATAATAACTTACACATGTGATTAAAACACTCAATGTACTGAAGTAGGGAGCTTTCCCCAAGGATGAGTCTGAATATAATGTGCCAGAGGCTCCCCCTGAGTGTCCTGTCTGCTCTCTCTGTGCTGCCATAAAAGGGCAGACTTGGACCCAACATGTCATCTCACCTCTGTAGCTCTGCAGAAGTCCTTTCGCCCAGAGGTTTCCAAGTGTTTTCACACGTGTGAATTAACCAGCCTCATCATCATTTCTCTCCCCAGAGATGGTCCCTTTTGGTAGCACAGACATTTACCTACACGGCTACTCAAGGTCCCCTGAGAGGTCTTTGTGGAATGTGCAAACAGATGTTCCAAGTGTGAAAGTACCTTGTAGCCTCACTGCAGATCCAAACTCATTGCCTCCTTTGGCAAGTACCTCTGGAGGGATGAATCAGCTTCTTTAATCTCTACAGCAAGGCCCCTACCAGATGGCTTTTCCTCAGGCTCACCAAACGCCCACATAACTGGAAACCCAGTTTCAGCCTTTCTCCTTCCTATCTTATCTGCCCCAAAAGCTGAGTGAGGGCAGACATGAATTTTTAAAGATACTTTATGACTCACTTTGATTAAATAAAGAGTTGGCCATATTTTCTTTCATTCCCCCAAACTCTCCTATTAATTCAGTGACCAAATATTTATTAAACATTTACTTCATTGCCACTCACTGTGCTGGACACAGGGACCACTGCAGTCATGCCTTTCCCCTTATTGGAAGGACAGACAGTGACCAAGAATCAGGTGCCCTGAGGTGAGGGCTGTGAAGATGACAAACATAATGGGCTGGGTGAGACGGTAGGAGTAGTGGGGTCAGGGAAGCCCTCTCCAAGCAGGTAGTATTTGAACTGGGAACTGGAACCTGAGAATAAGCCATATTTTTCATTTTATTATTGTTGGGAACCACCCTGCCTGGTTTCAGGAGCTGTAACCCCCCATGGCTAAGGCCAAGTGAGTGACCTCCAGACCACAAGCCACTAAGGAGACAAAGCTTATCTCCCTGGCAGAAGCACCACTTCTGATTCTTTTTCCATAACTGGCTCCCAATGCTTGATCAGTTAGCCAATGATGGGTAAGATTCCCCAAGGGGGGTAACGACCTAAGACAGGCATGATCATGTGGAGGCCCCAGGGAAGGACTTGGGGAGCTATAGCAAAAGAGGGTGATGGATTCTTGCTCCTTGGCTTTGACATAGCCTGAGTCCTCATTCCATCTGCAAGAAGTCTCCTAATCTCTTGGCTGCCTTACTTCCCCTGCCTGACTTAGGCCTGAAACAATGCCTTAAGCCTAAAACAACACTGGTGGTGGGTGCCACCCTGTGCTGGAAAAGGTGGGTTCCCCAGGGTGATCAGACCTAAGAAAGAAAGAATATGTAAAATCCTGTGAAACCTGCTTTGTTTAGAATGCTCTCCATTAAATGATAAGGGTCCAAGCGAGAAGTGAGTTTATTCCTCAAAGTTTTATGGCTCTTTAGCTATCTGACCCTGACTCAAAATAGGCCCTCGGAGTTCTTTGTATGTTTGATTCTTACTGCCTGATAATGATTAATGAGCTTTACCTGTATTCTTGTGCAAAATGAACCCAATAAAAGCCTGTCAAGGCAAGGGTCAGGGAGCTCTCCCCTTGAGAGAATAGCCACGCCGTCCCTTTCCCTCCACAGGATTCAGTAGTCTGAGTGAATTTGTCTCATATCTCATCCATAATGCTGTGGACATTGCAGGCCGGTGCATGTGTCATTTTATGGTCTTCTTTTTTGTTTATTTTTGCATCTTACAGTTTGTCATTTCTATTAAAGTAAATATCAATCTTTAATATCCCACATTGTAAAAGCAGCTCTTTGGGGACCCTTTTATTTTCTTTCCAGAGTAAAACTGTCATGAGACCAAAAAGTGAGAAAACATCTATAGTTTATCCCCAGCCACCATTGGTCCACTTCCTGCCCTGGCCTCATAAGGCCCCACTATGATGAGTCACCGACCCACTGCTCCTATATAAGCTCCTGGCTGGTGGAGGTCTTTGTCTGTTAGAGCCCAGGAAGCTGACTAAGGTGACCTGTTGGATGTGGACAAACTTCCTCCCTTTCTTGTTTTTTGTTTTTTCAGTTTCTTTTATTTTTTTTTTCATTTTCAGTTTTCTTTTTCTCTTTTTTCTTTGTTCTTTTTATTTATTTGGCTTTTTTTTCTTTTTCTCATTTTTTTCTATTTGCATTTTCTCATTTTATTTTTTAATTTTTATTTCTATATTTTGTTTGTATTTGCATATTTTACATATTATATATTTTTATATTATTTGTATATTTTATATATTTATAGATTTTATATATTGTTTATATATTATATATATTTTATATATTATATATTACTTGCATATTTTTATATCTTATTTATACATTATTTGTATATTTTTATATATTTTATAATTTGTTCATACAAATTTTTTATTTTTATTATTAAAGTTTTTTATTTGTATTTTCTATTTTGATTTTTATTTTATTTTTATTCTTTTGATATTTTTGTTATTTTTACTTTCCTTATATTTTATTTTTCTCAAATTTTTATTTTTTTATCTTATTTTATTCAATATGTTATTTGATTTTTATTTTGAAGTCACCACATGTAATGACTTTGCAGCCCCCTTTGGCAATAAGAAGCACCATATTGGTGATTATATACCCCTTAGATCACTTGGCCAAGGATCTTTTGCCGAGGTTAAACTGGCCCAGCACAGCCTCACTGGGACCAAGGTGGCCCTCAAAAGCCTTAGCCAGCGGGACTCGACTAGAGAGTTTGAGGAAATGAAATCTCTTAAGACCTTACACCATTCGAATATCATTGCACTGTTTGAAGTGATCACCACCCGGGACAAACATATACTTTTCATGGAACACGCCAGCGGAGGCGATCTGCACGATCACCTGGAGGAGTGCGGCCCCAAAACTGAGCACGAAGCCAGGCGCATGTTCAGGCAAATGATTTCAGCCCTTCACTACTGTCATCGAAAAAACATCGTTCATCGTGATTTGAAGCCAGAAAACATCCTTCTAGACAAGGACCTCAATGTAAAGGCGGCAGACTTTGGTTTCAGCAGAGACTTTACTAATTATAAACTGACAACCGTCTGTGGCACCTGTGCCTACATGGCGCCGGGGATTTTACAGCGTCAAAAGTACGATGGCCCCAAGGCAGATGTCTGGAGTCTGGGGGTCATCCTCTACCGCATGCTGACGGGGGATGAGCTGTTTGTGGAGGACAGCGAGGCAAAAGTGCTAAAAGAAATACACAGTAAAAAGCTGCACCTACCAGATTTTACATCAGTGGAAGTTCAAGACCTGTTACGAAAAATGTTGACTGTTGACCCTGGCCAGAGACCCACCCTAGATGACATCATGAAAGACACATGGGTGAACATGGGTGACGACGAGGAAATGAGGGCCTACAGTGAGCCACCCTGGGGGGACATTGACCCCCAGGTGGCCACAATAATGAAGGGCATGGGCTTTCAGGAGCAAGAAATCTAGGAGTCATTAACACAGAATAAATATGACAGGGTCATGGGAACATACCTGATCCTTAGGATGAAGACAACCAAGATGCAGGGCCGCACCATAAAGGTAAGGCCCTGCCCCTCCTCTGACCACAGCACCAGCACTTCTTGCAGCGAAGAGGCTGAGACTTCCATTCCCTCAACCAGCCCTGCATCCAGCCTAGACTCAAGCTCTAGCCCTTCCCCAGGCGGCAAGGAAGCCGGGAAGAAAGATTCCCCCACCCAGAGTGAAGGTGAGGATGTCCCCCGCTCCAGCACTCAGTGTGCACTCCAGCTCCTCCTCATCCACCTGCCACCCGGGAGAGACGGTGCCTGCCCCCGCACTTAGCCTGCAGTCTAGCTCCTCGGCTTACTCACCAGCTCCAGAAGCAAGGACCACCATTCCCCTACCCTGTCCAGAGCCTGGAACCGCCACTCCCAGCTCAGCCCTCCAGCATGGCCCTGGGGGCTCCCCCACCACCCACAGCAGCAGCAGCAGCTGCTCCTTCCAACAAGTTTCAGAGCTGAGTGGTGGGACCCCAAACTCTCCATCTCACTCCCGCCACGGGGTGGCTTGGAGAGTCCTCAGGTTCTTGTTAAAATATATCTGCTGTAGGCGGTCCACTAACAAAAAAAGAGTTACACCAACATAATGTGTAAAAATTGTGGACCGCCTACAGCAGATACATTTTAAGAAGAACCTGAAGACCCTGGGCCCAACCAGGGGTCTGGCCACATGTGTGCTCTGATCGAGAATCCAACCAGGTACCCTGTGGCTTGCAAGGCAACACCCAACCCACTGAGCCACACCAGTGGGAACACACTCTCTACATTTTAAATGCTGAGCCTGAAGGTACTAAGCTCTGAGGAGGCCCATCACTGGTGCGGGAGACGAGCAAGAGGCAGCACACAGACAGCTTCAGGTGAGAGCACTGCCAGACACACACACACACACACACACACACACACACACACTGTGTGCACTGGTGAGAGGACTCGGTCCTGTGGATGATGGATGTGTGCAAACCCCCACAGCGATCCTGCACAGGAAAAACTGGTGTTTTCTCTCTACGCTATAATGTTTTCCTTGTTCACTTCTATAATAATACTATTATTTATAATGTCCTACTAACAACTGACATTTATAGCCAATGACTTAGGCATAAGGATATATAAATTATGAACTAAATAAATCCCCAGAGGCATCTTTTATAGAAAAATCCCTGAGAATATTTTAATAAAACTGGGGACTGTATTATATACTAACCAAGCTTCAGTGATTTATTTCAAAAATTGCTTTAGAGTTAACTAAAGTAGAAGATATACTGAAGTAGTCACTTAACAAGATGAGGTAATAAGAAGTGAATGTGTTAGTAATTGATAGATTTACTGTACTATGTGTCATGTCTCAATAAGTACATAATTTTTAATGTACATTACTTTTAGCACAACTCTGCCTTCCAGAGATTTTATGTTAATTTATTCATTCAATATCAAGGTTGGAATCCTTCAAAATTATTTTATCCTAACTCCTGGAGAATTGGAAGGCAACTATTAGTCTCTCATCCCATTCTTCTCTTTTTCCCTCCAGGTAAGAGAAATGACGTACAAGAGTGATGTAATTGGTGACTACCAACTGGACTGAAATGGAGAAAAAACCTGAATTAAATTACTATAAATTTACACAGAAAAATAATTACTAAGCTTACAAATTGTTTAACTATTACATGAGAATTGATTTGGTTAGGATACCACTTTTCAAAGTTTGTTTTATTTTGATTTTTAGAGAGAGGAAAGAGATAAGAGGAGGGAGGGAGGAGGGGAGAGAAAGGGAGAGAGACTGATTTGCTGCCCCACCCATCCATGCATTCACTGGTTGACTCCTGTAGTACTCCTCAAACTTCATCAAACTTTAGTATAAATATAAATCACCTAGAGACCTTGCTAAAATTCAAGTTCCAATTCAGCAGATCTAATTGAATAGTTCTAAAAGTTTTCATTCCTAACAGATGATGACGTAACACTGATTATGTCAAATTAGGGACAACACTTTGATTAATAAGGAAGTAGGATATTTAGCAACAGTATATTGTTATACATGAATAACAACTAATTTCTATTAACTTCAGAGATAACAGAGCAAAGTGAAAGATTACTAGGTAACAAAAGTAGAAAGGAAGATGATTTAGAGGAGGCTGAATAGATCCACAATATAGTAAATATTTTCCCCAAAGGAAACTGGATCCAAGAAGCCTTTGAGACTCAATTTCTTAAAGCTTTAAATAGGAAATCAGTTAAATGAGCTATTGAAAAATTCCCTTTGACAGTTAAAATATAACTATGTGAAGTGGCAACGTACAATTTGACACGGTTGAAAGAGAAAGGCCAAGAAGACCAATAAAAACATGCAAGGCTTTATATACCATACTGTACTTTACAGTAGTAGTTATTTTAGGTAGGAAGCATGACCAACACATTTATGGAGTTAGGAACCCAAGTAAAGGCCCAAGGTACAGTATCCAAAGTAAAAGGGAGTGAAGCATATCCACATTAAGCACAAAAGAAGTCTGGCTTAAATGTTGGCTGATGGAAGCCTAAATCTTTGGGTGTCATTTTCCAGGACATTAATGATGGGGAGGATTGTTTTTTAAGCAATGGGTTAAATTCTTCTATGAATACATAGACGACTCTGCTAAGGTGAATCTGGAGGAGAGTGTTAACTCATCAAGCATTCAGGATTTAAAGCAAAGAGAAAGACCACCTCTATGCCTGATATTTGAACAATGAATAAATATTTAGATGGGGTCTGCAGGGGGCTGAATGCTGGCCCTAAAGATATCAAGTCCCAATCTCTGGAACCTGTGAACATTATCTGAAAAAACAAAAAACAAAAAATGGTCTTTGCAGATGCAATTAAGTTAAGCATTATGCTAAGTGAAACAAGCCAGGCAGTGAAAGACAAATACCACATGATATCACCTTTAACAGGAATCTAAACAACAAAACAAAACAAACAAACAAACAAAAACTAGCAAAATATAACCAAAGACACTGAAATAGGGGATAGCCTGACAGTGGCCAGAGGGGAGAGAAGAGGGAATTCCAGGGGGGAATGGGTAGGGATTACAGGAACAAATTTGGAGGACACATGGACAAAAACTAGGGGTGGGGGGTAATGGGGGGAAGGGGGGAGGGTTGGGTGGGTGGGCTGGAATGGGAGTAGGGGGGAGAAAAATGTACTTGAACAATGATTAAAATAAAAAAAAAAAGAATCTCTAGATAAGAAGATTATCCTAGATTACCTGCGTTGGCCCTAAATGCCATCCTATGTATCCTTATAGGAAAGAGGCAGTGGGAGGTTAGAGACAGACACAGCAGAGAAGGCAAGGTTAAAATGGACAGAGACTGGCATGATGCAGCTGTAAATGAAGGGATGCCAGCACTCACCGGAAACTGGAAAAGGCAAGATATGTTTTTTTCCCTAGAGCCAATGGAGGGAGTAGGGCTCTTTGGACACCTTGATTTCAGCCCCATGAAACTAACTTCAGACTCCTGGCCTCCAGAACTGAGAGTGAATAAATTTCTGTTGCTCTAAGCTACCGAGTTTGTGGTAATTTTTCACAACAGCCATAGGGCACTAATAAGGAGCCCCAAGAGGAGAATATGAAAGCAGTGTTCAAGGTAGAAAACCAGACATCATGAGAGTGACTGAGAAATATAGATCTTGAAGAAATAAAAATCATCCCTGATAAGTGAAATGAAAGGGCTAATTTGAAAATAAAACAGATTTATTTTCACAGTACATTATCAAAGTTGTATTGGTAATAACTTTTTTTAACCAGTAGAATTACCTCTTTAATGGAGGCCTGCAATCCCAGGAAACCACAGAAACTTTGGAAGTAGTTAAGTGTTGAATTTGGGAACAAACCATCAGAAACACTGGATAAAGCAGTAGACTAAGCCCACTAACTCAGTCCGAGAACGGTGAGCCCAGAATTAGGATGCACAGCTGTCTTGGATATGGTGTTTTACTAGGATTGAATACATCAGACTCAGTTCCAGGGAGTCAGTATGTTAATGGATGGGTTATTTTTGTAACAATTGGGGCTCAATTCCAAGAGGTAGAAACTTTTGGTTTAAGAGAAGTTAATCATTTTCATAAGGCTTCACCTTGGGGACATGGTCTTCTATGAACTGTCAGAAGTCTGCCTTGTTTCCAGGGAGGCCCTATACCCAGCTATTTGGAGAGTGTTTGAGTGTTTGCTTCTCAGCTAACCAATCTCAGTGTCCACTACAGAGGTAAATGTCATGGTTCATTTGCTCACTGTCTAATCACACTGAAACTCTGATTCTTTCAAAGTTATTATGTATGTTTGTGTGTTAACACCTGATTTGCCTACCTCATTATAAAAGGCACCATGCACTGTGGCTTGTGTGCACATTGAGATGTTACTATTAATTGGATGGAATCACTGGTTCAGATACTTACATTGTGTCCTCATCTTTTGGCCAATTCTGCATACTAATTTTTATCTGCAGAGATGTGTGCTCTTTCTCAATGTTATTTATTTTCATTCCTTCTGGAAAAGGCATTTCATAGATTATGGGTAGGAAGTATGTCTGTCTACTGTTTTCATTGGTGATGGAGTTTTCTTCTCTGTTTTTGTTTTCTCTTTTACATTCAGTATTTCTCAAGCAAGAGCATGAATAATTTATTTTTCCATATTTAACAACAGTCCAAACATGGTCATTGCCTAGTAATTAATGGTTCTTGCAGTGGGGACTAAGATATGTGCATCTTATTTCCATGGTTACAAGCCATGATATCATGGAAAGGGTAGTGGTATCTCCATGGGACTGAAAATTAAAGGGTTTAAGTGTTGATTTCCTTGCTGCTAATAAAGATATCATCTGATTCATGTGAGAGACAACAGCATTCATGACACAGATTCAACAGAATCATATTCTCTGGCTTCTCATTCATAAACTGTCCTTTATATTATAAACTGGAGTGAAGATATTCTGGGATCATTTGTGAAGTTAGCACAAGCTGTAATTTTGAAATCCTAATCTATATACTTATATATGTAGTACTGCATTTTGGAGACATGTAAGTCATGAAAACTGTGCTCTTACCTTTTTTGGCTCATAGGTCTGGTTCCAAATCATTATCAGGAGATTCATAGCTCTGGGTTCTACAAACTTAATGTGCTGCTTTGAAAGCTCCATTTCTATGAGTATTAATGAATGAAATGTCTTTAAAGAGAATAAATTAAAGGGACAAATCTCAGGTATAAAACCCCCCACAATTCACTGTCACACACACACACACACACACCATTTCTTCCCTTCCTTAGGCTGCAGTTAGACAGTGTGCTATTGTCTGCATTGCCTTTTAGACCTGTTCTTACTGTCTGCTTGTTAAACAAGACACTGTTTTAACTGTTCTGTCAACTTTTAGCTGATACCTGTAGGAATTACTAACTAGATGGAATCCCATAAACAATTAGGTTCAATATTCTATATTTTTGCCCAGAAGAAAAAAATAATAATCTTATATTTTACAAAAATTATCCCTGTGTAACATGGGAGAAGTGTAAGTCCTCGGAGGGTAGAACCCTTTCCTTTCCCCAGTGCCCAGACCATCACCAGGATCACTGCAGCACTGCAGGCCCTCATTAAATGCCTTTAAATGAACAAATGAGAAATGTAACAATGCTTAGTATCTATAACAGCATTTTATGATTCATAATATACATTTAATAAATCACATTGATTTACGCATTTGAACTACAGAACAGCCTTTGTTTAGGCCATTGCCATCCCTAGGTCGCAAATGAGAAAATTCTATTCACCGTATTTTACCATGTATAATGCACACATTTTTTCCCAAATTTTTGAGGGTAAAATAAGAATGTGCAGCATACATAGGTATAATGATTACATGCCATGGATATAATAATGGGTATAATAACCCCATGTATAATGTGCCTTAATCTCTTTCCATCGCTATTAATCTTTGCTTAATTGCTGTTGATATAGCTGATGTAATAGGGGGTATTTTAGTTGGTGTGGGTTTGGTTTTCAGGGTAGTACTGCTTTGTTAACCAGCATGTGTACAACAGCATATAAGACATGATGAAGGTTGTGAACCCAAGTCAGAAGCTGGACAGGAGAACCCACAAATGAATGAACTACCAATAATCAAAGCCCAAATGAAAAAAGATAGCCCACATAAACTGAATAAAGGGTGACCCTAGAGCATCTATATCAGGAGATCAAAGAGGCTGCACCACTGAGTTCCAAAGAACTACCACAGAAGTTCACCCCACGAAGAAAGGCAGGCAAAGCAGAGTGACCTAAGATGCAAGAACAAACACAAAGAATCACTTAAAATGGTGAGACAAAGAAATAACTCCCAGTTGTAAGGAAAGGAGGACTCCCCAGAAAAAGAGCTAAGTGAAATTGAGGCAAGCAATCTATCAGGCACAGAATTCAAAATAATGGTTATAAGGATGCCAAGGAACTCAGTGAGAACTACAAGGAACTTTATGGGAGCTACAAGGAACTTAGTGGGAACTACAGCAGCATGAAAAAGGACATAGAAACTATGAATAAGAACCAGGAAGAAATGAGGAATGCAATACCTAAAATAAAAAATACACTAGAAGGAATTAAAAGTAGGATAAATTAAGCAGAGGACTGGATCAGTGATCTGGAAGGCAAGGTAGAAAGAAATACCCAGTCAGAGCAACAAACTGAAAAAAGACTCATAAAGAATGAGGATTGTGAAGCCCTGGCTGGCATAGCTCAGTGGATTGAGCACGGGCTGGGAACCAAAGTGTCCCAGGTTCGATTCCCAGCCAGGGTACATTCCTGGGTTGCAGGCCATAACCCCCAGCAACCGCACATTGGTGTTTCTCTCTCTCTCTCTCTCTCATCTTCCTCCCTTCCCTCTCTAAAAATAAATAAATAAATAAAATCTTAAAAAAAAAGAATGAGGATTGTTTAAGGGAATGTCAGGAAAACATGAAATGTAACAACATTCATATCATAGGAATAGAAGAAGGGGAAGGAAAGGAGCAAGGGATAGAAAACCTGTTTGAAAAAAATAATGACAGAAAACTTACTTTCCTAACTTGGTAAGGGAAAATGTCACACAAGTTCAGGAAGCACAGAGGGTCCCAATCAAGATGAATCCAAAGAGGCCTCCTCCAAGACACATCATAATTAAAATGGCAAATTTTAAAGACAAGATGAAAATCTTAAGGGCATAAAGGGAGAAACAGCTAGTAACATGTAAGGGAGCTCCAATAATGCTATCAGCTTATTTCTCAACAGAAACACTACAAGCCAAAAAGGACTGGCACAAAATATTCCAGATAAGAAAAGCAAGGACCTACAACCAAGACTACTCTATCTAGCAAGGTTTTCATTTAAAATGGAAGGTGAAATAAAAAGCTTCCCAGACAAAAGAAGACTGAAAGAGTACATCTCTACCAGGCCAACACTGCAAGAGATGCTAAAGGGACAGCTATAAAAAGGAGAGAGAGGGGTACAAAAAAGGCAATTAACAAGTACCTATCAATAATAACCTTAAGTGTAAATGGATTAAATGCTCCAATCAAAAGACGCAGGGTAGCTGAATGAATAAGCACACCACCCGCATATATACATTCTACAGGACATACACCTCAGAACAACAGATCTACACTGGTTGAAAGTGAAGGCATGGAAAAAATATTCCAAGCAAATGTACATAAAAAAAAAGCTGCAGTAGCAATACTTATATCAGAAAAAATAGACTTTAAAAAAAGCCATAAAAAGGGACAATGAAGGTCACTACATAATACATAAAGGAATAGTCCAACAGAAGGATATAACTCTTGAAAATATATATGCACTGAACATAGGAGCACCTAAGTATATAAAGAAAATCTTGGAGGATTTCAAGAAATATTGACAACAATACAGTCATCATAGGGGATTGTAACATCTCACTGTCAACAATGGATAGATGTTCCCAAGAAAGAATCAACAATGATATTGTGGCGCTGAAAGACACTCTAGTCTATATGAAATGTAACTAATTGATATATACAGAACCTTTCACCCCAAAGAAGCAAAATATACATTTTTTCAAGTGTACTTGAAACATTTTCAAAGATAGACCACATGGTAAGACACAAAAGAAGCCTCAACAAATTCAAGAAAATTGAAATCATATTAAGCATTTTTTGGATCACAATGGCTTGAAACTATAATCCAATCTCAGGAAAGAAACTCAAAAACATTCAAATACATGGAAACTGAATAACATGTTATTAAATAATGAATGGGTCAACAATGAGATCAGAAGAAATCAAAAAGTATCTGGAAACAAATGAAAATGAACATACAACAACCCAAAACCTACAGGACACAGAGAAATCAGTTCTGAGAAGGAAGTTCATAGCAATACAGATCTACCAAAAAAAAAAAAAGACAGAAAAACCTCAAATAAACAACCTAACCCTATATTTACAAGAACTAGAGGAACAACAAAGCCCAGAGTGAAGGAAGGAAATAATCATAATCAGAGCAGAACTAAATGAACTATTCAAAGGATCAATAAATCCAGAGACTAAAAGAACTATTCAAAGAATCAATAAATCCAGGAGCTGTTTTTTTTAAAGATAAACAAAATTGAGAAGCCTTTAATGAGACTCATCAAGAAAAAATGAGAGAGGACCCGAATAAATAAAACCAGAAATGAGCTGGAAACAGCCTAACAGTAAATGAGTGGATCAAAAAACTGTGGTACATTTACACAGTGGAATCCTACACAGCAGAAATTAAAAAGGAACTCCTACCCTTGCGACTGCATGGATGGAACTGGAGAGTATTATTCTAAGTGAAATAAGCCATACAGTGAAAGACAGATACCATATGATCTCACCTGTAAGTGGAACATAACCAAGAAAACAAACAAGTGAGCAAAATAGAACCAGAGACATGGAAATAAAGAGCAAACTGACGATAACCAGAGGGTAGGGGAGAATAATGGGGGAAAGAAGGGTAAGGGCCAAGTCAAGGAACATGTGTAAAGGACCCATGGACAAAGACGATCGGGGGGACTGGACTGAATATGGGAGGTGAGGGGTGGGTAGGTCAGGGGAGAGTAATAGGGGAAATATGGGGACAACTGTAATTGAATAACAATAAAAATTTAAAAAAAAATGAAAGAGGAGAAGTTACAATTGATACCATGGAAATACAAGGGATTTTGAGAAATTACTATGAAAAACTACATGCCAAGAAATTGCACAATCTGGGAGAAATGGGCCAAGGTCTAGAAACATATAATCTTCCAAAACTGAATCAACAAGTAGCAGGAAGCCTGAATAGACTGATAACAATTAGTGAACTTGAAGCAGTAATCAAAAAACTGACAGCACACAAAAGTCCTGGACCAGGTGGCTTCACAGATGAATTTTACCAAACATTTAATGAAGAACTCCCATCCTTCTCAAACTATTCCAAAAAATTCAAAAAGAGGGAAGACTCCCGAACTCTTTACAAAGCCAGTATCATTCTAATTCTGCAACCAGGTAGACACTGTGAAGAAATAAAACTATAGGCCAATGTATCTGATGAACATAGATGCTAAAATCCTTAACAAATAGTGGCGATCCAGATTCAGAAATACATTAAAAAGATCATACAACATGATCAAGTGGGATTCATCCCAGGGATGCAAGGATGGTACAATATTCACAAATCAACAAATGTAATACACCACATAAACAAAATGAAGGACAAAAATCACATGATCATATCAATGGATGCTGAAAAAGCATTTGATAAAATCCAGTGCCCATTTATGGTAAAAACACCCAGCCAAGTGGGAACAGAGGGAGCATACCTCAACATAATAAAAGCCACATACAAGAAACCTACAGCCAACATTATACTCAACAGGCAAAAACTAAAAGCTTTCCCACTAAAATCAGGAACAAGACAAGGGTTTCCACTTTTACCACTCTTATTCAACATAGTACTGGAAGTTCTAGCCATAGTGATCAGACAAGAAAAAGAAATAAAAGCATCCAAATTAGAAAGGAGAAAGTAAAACTGTCATTATTCACAGATGACTTGATAGTGTACATAGAAAACCCTATAATCTCCACAAAAAACTACTCACCAAATAAATAAATTTTGCAAAATAGCAAGATACAAAGTCAATATTCTGAAACCAATGGCATTTTTGTACACCAACAATGAAATATCAGAAAGAGAAACAAGGGGAAAAATCCCATTTACTACAGGAACAAGAAAACTAAAGTACCTAGGAATAAATTTAACCAAGGAGGTAAAAAAACCTGTACTCAGAATACTGTGGGACACTGAAGAGAGAAATTAAGGAAGATACAAATAAATAGAAGCATGTACCATGTTCGTGGATCAGAAGAATTAATATTATTAAAATGTCCATACTACCCAAAGCAATCTATAGATTCAGTGAAGTTCCTATTAAAATACCAATGGCATATTTCACAGATCTAGAACAAATATTTCAAAAATTTTGAATCAAAAGGGAATCAAAACATACCACCATGGAATATCATCAATTCACAAAGACATCAAGAAAGGGATAAAGAAACAAAGAATTTTAAAGTACCCAAAAAGTAAAAAAAAAAAACCAGTTAACAAAATGGCATTAGCAAATCTTTATCTATCAATAAATACTTTAAATGTAAATGAATTATATCCTCTAATCAAAAGACAAAGAATGGCTGATTGGATTTTTTAAAAAGAAGATAAACTGTATGCTACCTACAAGAGATTCACTTCATCTCTAAGGACACACATAGGCTCAAAGTGAAAGGATAAAAAAAGATACTCTATGCAAATGCAAACAAAAGATAGAGTAGACTTTCAGAGTAAAAAACTGTAACAAGAGACAAAGCACATTATATAATGATAAAGGAGTCAATTCATCAAAAGGATACAACAATCATAAATATTTATGAACCCAACATCACAGCAACCTAGACATATTAAGGAAATACTAACATATCTAAATGGAGTAAATGACAACAACACAATAATAGTAGAGGACTTCAATACTTCGCTGTAGACAGTGGGTAGACCATCTAGAAAGAAAATCAATAAGAAAACACTGTACTTGAATTATACATTAGACCCAACGGATCTAACAGAACATTCCAACAGCAGCAGAATACACATTCTTCTAAAACATGCACGGAATATTCTTAAGGACAGATGATACATTACACACAAAACAAATCTTAGCAAATTTAGAAAGGCTGAAAACACGTGGAGTAACTTTTCTGACTACAATGCTAAGACATTAGAAATTAAATTAGAAATTAATAGAGAAGGAAAACTAGAAAATTTACAAATATGTAGAAATAAAACAGTACATTTCTGAAAACCAATGGGTCAAATAAGAAATAAAAAACATTGAAATAAATGTAAATGGAAACACAAAAAGAAATTCTAAGAAATTTATAGTAACAAACACCTGCATTAAAAAAAAGAGATCTCAAGCAAACCTGACTTTTTCACCTCAAGGAACTAAAAACACAAAAGCAAAGTAAGTCCAAAGTTAGCAAATGGAAGGAAATAACAATGGTCAGCACAAAAATAAATGAAATGGACACCAGAAAAGTAATAGAAAAAAATAAAACTGAGATCTAATTTTTGTTGAAAAGATAAATAAAATTGACAAATTTACCTAAAAATGTTAAAAGACTCAAATACAATCAGAAATGAAAGAAGAAACATTAGAACTAACACCACAGAAATGCAAAAATCCTAACAGACTACTATGAACAATTAAATACCAACAAATTGGAAAATTTAGAAATTGATAAATTCTAAGAAACATACAGCCTATCAAGCCTGAATCATAAAGAAATAGACAACCTGAATAAATCACTAAAGAATTAAGACACTGAATAAGTTACCAAAAACCTCCCAGAAAAGCCCAGGGCCAGATGGTTTCTGGTGAATTCTACTAAATATTGTAATAGAGGTAATACCCAGTACAGTAGGGCAAGAAAAAGAAGTGAAACATATCTAGATTATAAAGGAAAATTAAAACTGCTTTTATTCATGAATGACATTGTCTATTTAGGGAAACATATCAAAAGACATGTACATGACACTGTGACTCTAAAATATTAAAAGAAAACCTAAATAAATAGAGATGTGGTGTGTTCACTGGTAGTAAGTCAGATGATTTAGTAATCTAAGGTGTCAATTCTCCCCTAATTAATAGATCCAATTCAATTCTAATTTTAAAATGTCATAAAGTTAATTTTTTGTAGAACTTAAGCTGATTTTATGACTTAAGTAAAATACAAAGAAAATATAATATCAAAGACAACATAAAAAATCAATGTTATTTTTTTGATGTTGTTTTTGATATTTTTATTAAAGACTTGTTTTGAGTAAAAAGAGTCTTTGAAACCTTCAAAAATATGACACTATCTGATATCAACATTTATTGTGACATGAAGTTATGAAGACAGTGCTATATTGGTATAAAACAGATTAATAGATTAGCTGAGTAGAATAGAGATTCTAGAAATCGATCTACACATGTTTAAACAACTGATTTTTGACAGGTGAAGGCAATTTAGTGGCGGAAGCATAGTCTTTTCAACATGTAGTGCTGAAACATTTAGACATCCATGTATAAAAACATGAACTTCAAATCTGTACCTTGAAATATTTATAAAAATTAACTAAAAACATATATTATACCTAAATATAAAATATACAACAACATATTTCTAGAGGACAATAAAAAGGAAAAATATTGGTAACTTTGGGTCTAAAATTACTTACAAAACCAAACACTTATACCATATATAAGAATAAACTCAAAATGGATTAAAGATTTAAATGTAAGACCTGAAGCCATAAAACTCCTAGAAAAATATAGGCAATAAAATCTCTGACATTTCTCTTACCAATATTTTATTCTGATACATCTCTTTGGGCAAGGGAAACAAAGAAAAAAAATAAGAAATGGAACTATATTAAACAAAAAAAATTCATAGAGCAATGAAAACCATCAATAAAATGAAAAGCAACCCACTGATTAGAAGATTATTTTCCAATGATACATCAGATAAAGGGTTAATATCCAAAATTTATAAAGAACTCATGCAACTCAACACACACACAAAACAAACAATCCAATTTAAAAATGGGCAAAGGACCTCAGTAGACTCTTCTTCAAAAAGAACATACAGATGGCCAATATACATATGAAAAGATGTTCAATGTCACTAGTCATAGAGAAATGCAGATTAAAACCACAATGAGATATTGCCTTATGTCTGTTAAAATGGCTATTATTAATAAATCAGCAAACAACAAGTACTGGTGAGGATGTGAAGAAAAGGGAACCCTCATGGACTGTTGGTGGGTATGCAGACTGGTTTGGCCACTGTGGAAAGCAATATGGAGTTTCCTCAAAAATTTAAAAATGAAACTGCCTTATGATCCAGTGATTCCTCTTCTGGGTATATACCTGAAAAACCCAAAACGCTAATTCAAAAGACTATATGTACCCCTATGTTCATTTCAAAGCAGCTCAAGTGCCCATCAACAAATGAATAGTTAAAAAAAGTAGTGGTACATACATACAATGGAATATTACTCAGCCATAATAAAAGAATGAAATCTTACCATTTGTGACAGCATGGACTGACCAAGAGGGTATTATGCTAAATAAAATAAATTAGTCAAAGAAAGACAAATACCAAATGATTTCACTTATGGAATCTAAAGAACAATATAAACAAACAAGCAAAACAGAAACAGAGCCATAGTCACAGGGAGTAGACTGGTGGCTACCAGATGGGAGACAGGGAGGGGGACTGGCTGAAAGAGGTGAAGAAATTAAGAAGTACAAATTGAAAGTTATAATATAGTCATGGGGATATAAAGTACAGTACAGGGAATATAGTCAGTAATGTTGCAATGGCTGTGTATGGTGCTAGGTGGGTGCTGGGAATATTGTGGGGGAACACATTTTGGTGTATGTGATCGTCTAATCACTGTGCTGTACACCTGAAACCAATACAAAATAATATTGAAAGTAAACTGTAACTAAAAAATAAAGGTTTGGGGAAAAAGAACCAAACACATAGTCCTTAAAAGAAATACATAATTAGAGTCATAAAATTTAAAATTTGTTCTAAAAAATATAATGGTAAGTGTATGTGCACACACACAAAACCTAGAAAAATATTTACTTCTATCTAGATTGTATAAAGAATCTCAAAACTTAATATTAAGATAACAAGTAATCTAATGAAAAGAATAGGCAATGGATTATATCAAACATTTTACCAAAGAAGATATATGGTTGACATATAAGCACTTGAAAAGATGTTCAACATCATTGACTATAAGGACAATGCTATTTTAAAGCCACAAGGAGATATCATTACTATTTGAAAGGCTAAAATTAAAAGGATTGATCATACAAAGTGTTAGCAAGAATGTGTCAAAATTGGAACTGTAAAAGCACTCTGAAAAAGTTTCATAGTTCCTAAAAAAAAATAGAATATACACTTACTATATGATTCAGCTCTTTTACACCTAAGTATTTACCCAAGAAAAGTCGAAGTATACGTCTGTGCAAAAGACTCATTACTGAATACTAGTAGCAGCTTTATTTATAATAACAAAAAAAAGGAATAACCTACATGACCATCGATACATGAATAGATAAACAATTTTTGATACATCTATACAGTGAAACCCTATCACTAATACAAAGGGAAGAACAACTGATATGCACAACATCATGTATGAATCTCAAAGCAATTACACTGATTGACAGAAACCAGACACAGAGTACATACTGAATGATTCCATCTACCTACTATTCTAAAAAAGTCAAACTAACCTATAGTGCCTGAAAGCACCTCATTAGTGGTTGCCTAGAGATTTATGAAGCTTCATGAGGAACAATTTTCAGTGATAAATATGTTTATTTATCTTGACTGCTGGCAAGGTTTTATGGGTACATACATGCATTAAACTGATTATCAACTTGTATACTGTGAATATCTGCAGGTTACAGTATGTGTATTATACCTCAATAAAGCTGTTTTCAAAAGACAATACATATACATGGCAAAGAAAATGCATCTAAAACATTAAGAATTCCTACATATCAATAATAAAAACAGATCATCTAATAAACATGGACAAGAGAATTGAAAAGTCATTTGACATGGTCATTTTCATTTAAAGCTGTACACTTAAAGCTGTTTATAACCAATTTTTAGGAAAATAAAAATTAAAAGTCACAATGACATATTACTTCAAACCCTTTAGAATGACTAAAATGTAACAAACAGACAAAATGACATGTTAGTAAGAATGTGAAGCAACAGAAACTTTCATACATTCTTGGTGGGAGTATAAAATAGAACAATTACTTTAGAAAACTATTTGGCAATTTCTTACAAATTTAAACCTACATTTGGCCTGTAGACTAGAAATTTCACTCTTGGATATTTACCTAAGAGAAATAAAACACACATCCTCACAAAGACTCTTACAATATTGTTTCTAGCAAATTTATTCATTATCAGCCTCAAATTAGAAAAAAAACATATTTCCTTCAATAGGATATTTGACAAACAATTCATGATATCTTTATACACTGACATAGTACCATGTCATACAGGTATTAACAATAGGGGTAACTCTCCAAAACGTTGTGTCAGAGAAAGAAATCACTAAAGTCCTAGAGGAGAACATAGGCAGGAAAATCTCAGCTATTTCATGCAGCAATATTTTCACTGATATGTCCCCTAGAGCAAGGGACATAAAGGAAAGAATAAACAAATGGGATCTCATCAAAATAAAAAGCTTCTGCAGAGTTAAAGAAAACAGTATTAACATAAAAAGAGGGCCAATCATATGGGAAAACATATTTGCCAATGATACCTCATACAAGGGTTTGAGCTCCAAAGTGTATAAAGAACTCATAAGACTCCACTCCAGGAAAACAAAAAACCCAATTAAAAAAATGGGCAAAAAACTTGCATACAGAGGGTCCAGAGACATATGAAAAGATGCTCAGCATCACTAACCATCAGAGAGATCCAAATTAAAACCACAATGAGATACCACTTCATACCAGTCAGAATGGCCATCATAAACAAATCAACAAACAAGTGTTAGAGAGGATGTGGAGAAAAGGGAACCCCAGTGCACTGTTGGTGGGAGTGCAGACTCATGCAGCCACTGTGGAAAACAGTATGGAATTTCCTCCAAAAATTAAAAATGAAACTGCTTTCTGACCCAGCAATTCCACTGCTGGAATTATATCCTAAGAGTCCTGAAACACCAATCCAAAAGAACCTATGCACCCCAATGTTCATAGCAGCACAATATTACAATAGCCAAGTGCTGGAAGCAACCTAGGTGCCCATCAGTAAATGAGTGGATCAAACAACTATGGTACATTTACACAGTGGAATTCTATGCAGCAGAAAGAAAGAAGGAGACCCTACCCTTTGACACAGCATGGATAGAACTGGAAAGCATTATGCTAAGCAAAATAAGCCAGGCAGTGAAAGACAAATACCATATGATCTCACCTTTAACAGGAACCTAATCAACAAAACAAACAAGCAAGCAAAGTATAGCAAAAGACATTGAAATTAAGAACAGGCTGACAGTGATCAGAGAGGAGAGGGAAGGGAAAAGTGGGGGAAAGGGTGAAGAGTTTACAGGAATCAATGGTAAAGGACGTATGTACAATAACAACAGGGGGTGGAAACAAGGCAGGGGATGAAGGGGGGAGAACTAGAATGGTGGGAAAAGGCAGAAAATGGTACTTAAACAACAATAAAAATAAATAAAATTAAATAAAAGGGGAAGTTAACCAGTCCTTGAGGGATGTGTTGTAATTGCCATTTTTAAAATGAAACAAAAAATGCATTGTTAATTTTACTTTATATTCATATGTTCCCTATTATTGACATATTCAAATATATATTTCCCTGAAATCAACTTTTCTTGCCTTTTCATGTATTTAATCACTGAGATTAGTTTAAATCCATCATATAAAAGTTGTAATTACCTTTCATTCCAAAATCTATTTGAGATCAGATCAAGTGAAGGGTGCAACTATAATACTCTGTGGTAAGACCTTGATAATTTGAGGTGGCCCCTGTAGTGATCCAGCTAAACAATAGGGCCTCAAAGAAGTTTAAGGGCATTTTCTTACAGCTTCTTGACTTTTTAGCCCAAAGTAGAAATGAGCCTGGATTCAAAAAATGTATAGGTGTGGCTTTTGTCTTGTGAAGTGGATTATAATCTAAAATCAAAGTAGTTTTTTTTAAAGATTTTATTTATTTTTATTTTTTAGAGAGGGAAGGGAGGGAGAAAGAGAGAGAGAAACATCAATGTGCAGTTGCTGGGGGCCATGGCCCGCAACCCAGGCTGTGCCCTGACTGGGAATCAAACCTGCGATGCTTTGGTTCATAGCCCACGCTCAATCCACTGAGCTGCACCAGCCAGGGCTAACTCAAAGTAGTTTTAAAAGTATGTGTGCTGTCTTGGACTGAGGGATAGGTTTGTTGAAAATCAAAAGCAGTTTCTACACCCTCACCTTTCTTCTTGGAGAAAGCAATCTGAGAGAGCAACTCAGCTGCAAATGTGGGCCATTTCTCATAGAAGAATGACTCAGGAAGGAACTAGAGTCACAGAGGATGAGTCACAAACCATGGAGAACTGTTCCCAGAGAGCCAAACTGGGTTCTCCTCACAGTGCTCCCTCTCCCCAGAGCATGACAGATGCAGAAAAGGCATTTGCTTCAAAGTGCTATTTAATATGCAACTACAATACAAAAAAGTAAACATTTAGTAATTAGAAATTGATGGAAATTTCTAAAGCACAATAGAATTTTTCATAGAAATCTAGAGTAAACATTGACTTAAACAGGATAAAAATAGAAGCAATCCTTTTAAAATAATAAGTAAGTCAAGTCTACTCACCACCACCATATTTATTCTGCTTCATTGGCAGACCTAGGTAGTATTTAAAGAAACAAAAAAGATATTAGAGCATAGGATAAGAAAGCATACAATTATGTGGAGATCATTTTATGAATACAGAAAATGCAAGAGAACCTGTGATTCTAGCTAAAAACAGAACATAAAATTTTGACAACATTTATATATACCAGAAACAAACATCTAGAAAATAAAAATAAAGAGAAGGCATTATTTGCAACAGTGTGAATAAATGAATAACATTTATAAGTATATAAGAATAAACCTATCATAGATATATAAAATCTCTACAGGTAAAATATAAAACTTTTAGAATTATTAAAAGTAACTGAAAACTTCAGAGATATACTATATAATAAGAAAAACAATATTATAAAAATATCAACTTCCCCCAAAGGGACCTACAGACTTAATATAATAGGGTCATCAATAAAGAGACAATAAGTAACCAGGGTTCAAGATGGGAGAGGTGTCCTAGATATTTTGAAGTCATAATAATTGCGCTAATATGGTATTGGAGCAGGGATAGACAGTGTATTTTAAACAGTTAGTAAATATGCTAAAAATCTGTTTGGAACATTGTTATATGACAGAGGTAATATGCCAGATTTCTGGATAGAGGTGAAATTGTTATGGGAGAAACTCGGGAGAAACTCCCAGAAACTGGGTTCTCCTTGCCAATGCAGTAAGGAATTACAGATCAGCAAGCATGTTAGCTTGCAGACAAAGTTTATTAGTGCTAAGATCTAATGAGAAAACAAAAGCAAGGGTGGCAAGACCAGGGTGGCCAGAGGCCCAGGGTGCCAGAACCCCCATCTGTGTGGCAACAGGGCTAAGAGAGTGAGTCCTTTGTTCTGAGGACTTATATAGATGGTGGGATGGTGATGAAGAACTTACATACTAATTGACAGATAAAGGTGGTGTCAGTTTTCCTGGGGGGCTGTGACTATACAAACATAGGTATGTGTGGGGGTCTGTTAGCCCGAATCCTTATCTTGCTCCAGACTCTATTTGTTCATTTTGTATATGTGACAGGAGGCAGACAATTAACCAAAGTTGTTTTATGGGCTTCACTGTGGACCCCTCCCCTTCTCCCTTTCAGGCCTTGGTTTTCCTTTCACAGTTTCAAGGTTTTCCTTTCCCCAGCTAGTGGAAATGATACACACAGACTTTTATTCGTTCCCCTCCACACTATCATTGTTTTGCTGGTGTTGTTCGGAATGCCTGGCAGCCTTATCAAATGAGGCTCAGGTCAATGGGTGAGACATGTCTTCCTTTGCTTTTAGCCTCCTGTATTCAGTTCTTCGTCAGATTGCAATGGTGAAGACCCTCCCTTTATTTCCCTCTGGCCACTCATTCCTAGTTGCTATACAACATTCCCCCATCAAGTAACAGGAACCCAAATCTTGGGGACTTTGGGCTCAGGACTGCTGGGTCAATGGGTGAGATATGTCTCTCTCCGCCTCCCTGCCTATCTCACCTAACAGAATTATTTAGTAAATGAAGATTGAGAAACATAGTTACCCAAATGAAGGAGATGAAATTAGATCCCTACCTCATTGCACATAAAAATTGATTCCATAGGGATGAGGACTTAAACCTTCTAAGTAAAAAAAATATATAGATAAGTTACTTTTAGACCTCAGGGTAAGAAAAGTTTTTTAAACAAATATAAAATGCATTGACTATACAAAAAAATCAATAAATTAAAGTATGTTAAAGCTAAGAACAGTAGTTAATTTTTTAAAAAGACCAAATTGGGAGAAGATATCTGCATTATGCACAGCTGGCAGAAAATTGGTGTGGAAAATACATAAAGTTTTATAGATCAATAAGAAAAGTAAACAGTAAATAGAAAGTCATTGGAAGTTACAGATGTTAGCTTCAGAAAGAGAACTGTATGTGGCAATAAACATATAAAGAAATGCTCAAAAGTGTTAATGATTATGAAAATAGGAATCAAAATTATTGTGAGAGACCATTTTATATTTGTTTGGGAAAAAATGAAGAAATCAGCCAATACCAAGTATCAACACATGTGCAACCAGAATATCTCTCACATATTGCTGAAAGTAATGCTAATTGATGCATCTATTTTGAAAAAGTTTTCTATTTTTTCATAAATCTGAACATTTTATGCCTATGGTGCAGAAATTTTACTACTAAATATAAAACCAAAAAAAAAACCACCCCAAACTCCACTCCATATGTATAACAAAAGATATATACAAGGATATTGATAGTGGTACTGTTGACAATAGCAAAAACTTAGAAATAACTCAAATGTCAATGAATAACTTCTGTGACATCACACACAAAATATTGTGTAATAGTCAAAATAAAGGTCAAAACTACCAGACGAATGAGTTTAGGGAAAACATTAAGTTAAAAAACAATTACCCAAATATTATATTTCATCTAATGTACTTTAATACAGTTAAAATAAAAAGAAACTCACTCAAAGAATAAATAAGCATAAAAAGAGTATAAAAAGGAATGATAAATATTGAATTCAGAAGGATGTTTGTTTGGGCTAAGGGAGGTAGCAAAATGGGATGTAGAATAATAAAATTATTCTAAAAAAGAGAAATAGTTTGGATTGTCTGCTTCTGAGAGTGAATAAGAAGTTGGAGATATAAAAATGGTGATCTTTCATGGGTATCATTTCCCAAGGACCTCCCAGGATGTGAGAATCCTAATTGAATGTGAGTTTAGTTATAAAAAATAAGTGGCTTCCTTAGGACATCGCGTCTTAATTCAACACCAACCTCTTCAGACTCATCTAGAGAACCAGCCCCTGGAGAAGACATTATATTTACTTAGCGGTAGCATCTCATCATACAAAGTGACTATTTTCTAAGATATATTGATAGTAATTTTACCACTCATGATTTCATCTTATAAACTATTAACATGTACACTCACATTTATAGCTTTTGTGTAAATTAATCATTTTTCCCCTTAAACCTTCTAGTTTTCTTTACCAAACAACATTAAATTAGCTGGAAGCAAATTATAATTTTATTTATAATTTTGTAATTGTTTTACATATCTAACTCTTGCCCTAATGTGAGTTTCCTAATAATGTCTTATTTAGCTTTGTACCCAGCACTAAACACTCTACCTTTAGCATACAGTAGGCACTCAACACAGTTTGCTGAAATAATGAATGAATGAATGAATGAATGAATGATTAAATGAAGAGAAAAATTTATATGAAAATTAAAAGTATGAGTGTTAGAGTTAGAAAACCTGGATTCAGGTTCTACTTCCTCTTTTACTAGCTATGTGAATTTATAAAATTTAGTCTTTCTTAAGTGTTCAGTAAAAAAGGGGGTAATAGCAGTGAACTCACGAAGCTGTTGTGATATTTAAATCAGTACATGCATGTAAAGCACTTAATAACAGTGGCACTTGTTAAACACTCAGTGAATTTGATGATATTGTTGTTGTTAAGGATGAGTTCTTAACTAGACTTTCTCATTACTTGATGATACCCATTAAGAGAATTTATTATAATATCTAAAACTTAAGAAATTTATTATATTCATGAAGTCATAAAAACTAAAATATTATATTAAGTCCTAATTGGGCACCAAAAGTTTTTCATTAGAGCAATAGTCTTTATGTTCCAGGAAAGATCATTTGAACATCTTTAACATTTTCTTTACTGAGCAGAAAATGTTAAATGTAGAGTAAACATTTGGAATAGCTCTTCCTTCCTTAACAAAAAGGATTAGCCAGCTTTTCTAGTGAATTGCAACGTGCTAAGCCTTTCCAAAATTCTCTTTTGCAAAATTGTTCCAAGTGGTTTTCAAAAGCTTCTGAATAACATTCTTTAATTAATTTACAATACCCTGAATAACAGTGTCAATTATTAAAACTGAGGCATTTCTTTCCTTCAGTTTGGTAATAAGCAGGAACTTGCCTATACCTGTTAGATGTTAGGGATGGAGTTCTGGCGTCATGTAGGTTGCCTGGCGGCTCCATGCTTAGGTTCACCAGAAAGATGACAAACATGGCAGTCAGTGAAGTCATCAGCATCCCTCCACCTCGACCCAGTACTTTCCTCCAGAGAACTTTCCAGGTAGGGTCTGTGTTAGATGCCGAAAGTAATGAAACTACTTACTGAACAGAATTCTGACATGTAATATCCTGTAGTTTATTTCAAATTTCAAAAGAAACATACAAACTCAAGCAGTGTGATTTGACCATGAAAGATAGTGGTAGGTGGTCAGAAGAATGGAAGGGCAGCATTAGGTAAGGGCCCTGTAAGTCATGATGAAAAGGCTAGTATTTTTTAATCCACATATTTGTTTTTCAGTTTGCTTCCCTTGCTTATGTACACTTTGGGAATAACCACTAATGGTGAATATAAAAATGGGATCTCAGCTATGTTTGAGTCCATATTTATTTCTCCTCATCCTAGCCAAAGAAGATAATTGCTTTCTGAAATTATTTGTATCTCATTTTACTTTTTTAATTTTAATTGTTGTTCAAGTACCATTTTCTGCCATTTACCGCCATCCCCCAGCCCTCTCTACCTCCCTCCTGTTTCCACTCTGGCCCTCCTCCACTCTGTTATTGTCCATGTGTCCTTTATACTTGTTCCTGCAAACCATTCACCCTTTTTCCCTGAAATTCCCTCCCCTCTCCCCTCTGATCACTGTCAGCATGTTCTCAATTTCAATGTCTTTTGCTATACTTTGTTTGCTTGTTTGTTTTGTTGATTAGGTTCCTGTTAAAGGTGAGATCATATGGTATTTGTTTTTCACCACCTGGCTTATTTTGCTTAGCATAATGCTTTCCAGTTCTATCCATGCTGTGTCAAAGGGTAGGGTCTCCTTTCTTTCTGCTGCATAGAATTCCACTGTGTAAATGTACCATAGTTGTTTGATCCACTCATTTACTGATGGGCACCTAGGTTGCTTCCAGCACTTGGCTATTGTAAAATTGTGCTGCTATGAACATTGGGGTGCATAGGTTCTTTTGGATTGGTGTTTCAGGACTCTTAGGATATAATTCCAGCAGTGGAATTGCTGGGTCAGAAAGCAGTTTCATTTTTAATTTTTGGAGGAAATTCCATACTGTTTTCCACAGTGGCTGCATGAGTCTGCACTCCCACCAACAGTGCACTGGGGTTCCCTTTTCTCCACATCCTCTCTAACACTTGTTTGTTGATTTGTTTATGATGGCCATTCTGACTGGTATGAAGTGGTATCTCATTGTGGTTTTAATTTGGATCTCTCTGATGGTTAGTGATGCTGAGCATCTTTTCATATGTCTCTGGACCCTCTGTATGCAAGTTTTTTGCCCATTTTTTTAATTGGGTTTTTTGTTTTCCTGGAGTGGAGTCTTATGAGTTCTTTATACACTTTGGAGCTCAAACCCTTGTCTGAGGTATCATTGGTAAATATGTTTTCCTATCTGGTTGGTCCTCTTGTTATGTTAATACTGTTTTCTTTCGCTGTGCAGAAGCTTTTAACTTCCGCTTTTAATTTTCAAATGTAAAACCAATTGAGTGAGAAGACAATAAACCTGATTTTTTTACCTCCTAAATTAATAAATCATTTTTAAGGGGCCAGACCACTGTCTTCATTCTTCCTTTTTTCTTTCAGCTTCTGAGAAAATCAGTTTCAGAACCTCTTCCTCATGATCAGCTGTTTATGGAGACAATCTGTACTACTCCTTTTGAACTTCTTCCTGATAAAATGCCTTAGTCCTAATTGAAGAAGGGGACAGGATTTCATGGAAACAAAATGTGGTCATTAATTGCTCAACTGAACTAATTAAAGTGGGTCATTTTACTTGCACTATTTGATTCTCATAATAATCACTGATACACTTAAAAACTCAATTGAGGGCTTTTAAGACTAAAAGAAAAATCAATATTCATTTAAAGTCATGGAAAGAAAGACTGTTTCTAGATAAATTCAATGTGTAAAAAAGAGACTCACAAATCTATTTAAATGGGAAGATTAGCTATAGAAACTTAACATATTTCAAAAGCTAACCAGCCATGGCTGTTTCATTATCTCCTAGTGAAAGGCAATCTCTGGAAATTGTGTGCTTATGATTGAAATAATTTACACAGTCTGGTTTTATTTTGCTGCCAAACATTGTCTACAGAAAAATAACCAACTACCCTTCCTTTCACAGGTAATAGGAGACATAAGTTACAAAACTTTTATCAAAATAAATTCGTGCCCTGGCTGGCGTAGCTCAGTGGATTCAGTGCGGGCTGGGAACCAAAGTGTCCCAGGTTTGATTCCCAGCCAGGGTACATGCTTGGGTTGCAGGCCATAACCCCCAGCAACCGCACATTGATGTTTCTCCCTCTCTCTCCCTCTCTCCCTCTCCCCCTCTCTCTCTCTCTCCCTCCCTTCCCTCTCTAAAAATAAATAAATAAAATCTTAAAAAAATAAAAATAAATTCATTTATTACACTAGGTACTGTAAATAAGGACTTTGCATGAAAAGAAGCCTCTTCATAAGATAATAAATGACAGTGAAGACTTTGTAATTCCAAGACTATGCTTTCATTGTAATTTATAATTACCAAACTTATATTAAAAGTGTACCAATTTTATACCATTCATAATGCAAAACTTTTAATAGTTTAAATCAAATTGTGTATTAAAAAGTTTTCTAAATGCAGTATAATGTGAATTATGTATCTAAGCAGAATAACTTTCCTGGCTATATATAAGGGATTCAAATTTGTGATCCTTAAGGCTATATCAAGATGCTTCTTCCATATTATAATGGGTTTGTTTGTTTGTTTGTTTGTTTGTTTATAATCAAGCCCAAAGAGTCTAATCAAGCTGAGATAGTGGATGTAGGTTGTATTTTTATCATGGGATTAATTAGCATTTTGTCTCGAAATTCATCTATACCACATGTTGACAAACTTTCTCTGTAAAGTGCCAGACTGTAAAAATTTATGCATGAACCACTCTCTGTCTATAGTTGTAATGGGAAAGCAGTTATAAACAATGCATAAACAAAATGAGTGCATCTGTATTCACATAAAAATTTCTCTCAAAACATGAGGTGGGCTGGATTTGGCCTGTGGGACATACACATATTTTGCCAATCTGTGCTATATACCATAGTTTTTTTTTATATTATCAATTGTAAGATCTCTTTTCCTTTTAACCTTTATTTTATGTAGTAACTTTTTATTCTATTTATTCCTTAAGAAATGAACTTCCAATATAATTGATATTATCATAAAGCCTTAAAACCTTCACAATTATACACTTTAACTATTAATTTCCTTCAAACTAATTATCATAGCATTTTCTTAAGCTGTTTTTATTACTACATGATGACATACCTGCATATTATATATTTTGCTTATGGTAGCTTCTACTGAAAATCTTAACTTATAATGAAGTGAAATGCACTGGAGCTAGATAGTATCTGTAACTTTGAAATGTGGGATCAGGGAAAGATGAAAATTGAAAGAACTTATCTTGTACTTAACTAGCAACAGAGCCTCTGGAAAAAGTCTCCTAATGTGTTGCTTTTTCTACTGTACCATGCTAATGTTAAAGCTGACCTCATTAATGTACATCATTTCTTCTTATATTCATGGCCCTTTTCATTTTCAGTACCTGTCTGTATCCTTAATGTTATTTGTGTGAGCATTATTTCATTTCTTGTGATAAAGATGAACAGTAAGTACATTTTTGGGCATTATCCTCTATACTTGACTATACAGTTTGCATGTTTCATAATAAAAAATATATAGGAATACAAGCTCAATTAGAAAAACATATAAACTCTTCTATAGAAAGGGAATATTAGATATATTTCTTGACCAATTTACACAGTAAACCCTAGCACTTGATTGCAATAACTGAGGACATATGCCCTCTTAATCATGTTATTTTCTTCAGTTATAACATTTTCTTTTGGCTATATGTTTTCAACTTATTTGTGGAATAAAAAGAAGAAAAAGTGACTCAAAAGAATACCTAACTCCTAAAGAGTTGTTCGTGTTTTCTGATTTGGTCTGGTGTGACCGGAGACCATGGAGAATCATGACTCCATGGTCTACGACAGCACATTCTGGCAGCAGAACACTACTGACAGGAAATACTTTAGTATGCCTACAAAGAAATCCTTCCTGATTTTTATGCTTATGATTTTTTATGGATAGTTTTTATTACGTTATTAACTCTATTACATTATTAAAAATAGTGCTCTCAAAGATGGTGCCCCCACTATCAGGGGGTACACAAGGCAATCCAAATGAATTGAAAAGAAAATATTAAAATTTCTATTTGTTTTTTCATAGAAATGTAAGCTCCATAAATTTTCTGGCACTTACTATTCAAACACTCACATTCCCAACCACCCACAGGGTCACAAATAGGAGGTGAGGCATCCTGAGGAGAAAGAACTTCTTCCCAATGTGAAGGGGTTAAAACTAGTGCCCTGCCTGGCTGCTGACTTGTGGTGTACTGTGCATAGTGGATTGGAAGTGTGAGGTACTCCTACAAAAAAATCCTTTCTAATTTTTACACCGAGAATTTTTTAAGTAAAACAAAAAATTAATATAATTATCATGGAAGAGGCATTTTTGCAAAACTCTCAAATTTTTGCCTTTTTCTACATATTTTTGATGTTTAATTGATTTACTTTTAATTGTATTTTCCCCAGAAAACATCTACCAAGATTGCATTTTTAAATCAAAGCTAAGTTTGTGTGCGTGTGTGTATAAATATTCTTCTCTCTTAATTCCTAGTGGGCCAAAAATATAATGAATAACTTATTAATTTATATTTTATTTAAATGAGATGAAGAATCAAGTATGGTTTTTCTTTGTCTCACTCACTCATTCTACTCTACATTTTAGTAAGAAAATTTGGGATTTTACATACAGATAATACTATTTGTTATATTTATATTAAATTTTATAAACATACATACAGCAATTATCTAGATGGAGTTTTTGTTTACAAGATTTTGTTAACTATGTTTTCTGGTTCTTGTACCAAGACTTCTCAGTTAGAAGGATGTTGCTCTTAGTTTTTGATTCCTGAAGGCACTGTCTCTCCAAGAGGTAGTGAAAATATCCTATTTCTTCCTGTGGTTAAAATTTATAGTCCTTTTGTGATTTGACTAGTGAAGACTCCTTTGAAATCTTTTAGGTAATTAAATCTAAATTGAATTTTTATAACTGTAGCAATGTTGCATATAAGTGTGCATTTTCATGAATGTTTCAATGGAAAATAAGGAGACAATTCAGAATCCACTAGTAACTAGCCATTATTGTATCCTGAAAATTTATATTCAGGATGAATAGCTTAAAATGTCTTGGAAGAGTCATCTTAAAAAATGTTTTGAAAAAAAAAGCAAACAAATGTAACTACAACAAAAATAGTGACCATATTTTCACTACTTACTCTCACTTCAAATAATACAATTGTTTTTGATCAGATTGTTTTAAGATAAAACCTACCTATCACAAACATTTTATGGTGCATTTTTCCCCTAAATATTAAGCAGTTTAAAGAAAACAAATAGAAATCACTCCCTGAAAAACAGTATACATGACTATGTTTTTAAATATCTTTCTTACATATTTGAAGTAACATGATAAAGAAAGCTTATTTGAGAATCATATTATAAAAGGTCAATATTTTCAGTACAAATTTGGAGCTATATATAATAAATCTGAACTATGTCCAACATATTGTCAGGTCTCTGGAGCACTGTGGGTAGATAACAATCTACAACCTAATAGAGAGAGACATAGTCTAAAGAAATAGCTATATGATCAGTAAAACATGAGAAACATTTCCCTAGACTGTAGCTTAATCCTTCTTCCAAGTGTATGACTCCAAGTTCCTGATTTTGTTCTTTTTCACTAGGTAGAGTTGATGCTGTGCAATAGTTTAATTCTTCTGAAATTTTACAGTAAGGCTGAGTACAGGTAGTCTTTCTCTAAGTAGTGGGTTCTTTTTCTGGGCTCTTTTAAATGAAGACTACTGACCACACCTGCTGAAGAACCCATATACTTATTGGGTAAGTTGCTACTAGAATATTACCCAGTAGCACTGAGACTAGATAAACTACTTTCACATGAATAATTAGATTTTGCATCACTTTCTTCACTCACAAATAGTATTTCAGATATATATGAATATATATATAATTTTATGCATTAACTTTTTATTCTATTTATTCCTTGCTTATTCTTAGAAAATAACAGTGAACTTCAAATTTATATACATATATAAAATGAAATAAAGATTACATTTTTGGGGAATTGATAAAGATAGGTATTTCTCAGCATGAGAAGTTATACCAGACTCAGTGGTTCAAATAAAATCTAGAGAAATTCCCAGCACTTTAGCATTCTTACATCTGCTACCAGTTATCTATACCTCAGACATCCTCAGAGATGGATGATTTCTACCCATGTTCAGTGCAAAAGACTACCTCACCACCCTTTACTTAACATTTAAAAATCACCTTGTATATACACAGTACACTGGGAGAATGACATGAACAGAAAACTGTAAGAGAACTTATATGAGAACCAATTAAATCTTCCACAAGTTTCTTATACCCAGTTTTCTTTAGAAAGAATAAAAGCTATTTCCTTCTGTATAGAAAAAAGCAGATCATATTGAGAGGCCAAGAATTTGTTCTAATTAAAACACTAGCAATAATGCCATTCACACCCTCATTTTCTTATGAAATGTGTGAAGAATATACATACACACAGTTTTCTAAGCTTTGTGGTTTATCTCCATTATCAGTAGATAGCTCTTCTCACTCAAACCTCAATGTTTTGAGCTTCCAAAATGATTCATTGCTATTAAATAAGATATAATACTGAAAAATCATTTGTATACTCTATTCATATAGATTTCAGCATGTGATAAATAGCAGAGTCCAGATTTTGGAGAAAGATTATAAAGTATCAGTCAATCCAGGCTTATAGAGAAGAACAAAGTCATATGCATTGCATAAAAAAGAAAAAAAAAACTTGCTTGTGCTAGCCTTTAAAAAGCCAAAATATAATTGGCATTAAAATTGGGGTTTTATGTCATTCTGAGAAATTCAGGAAAAAAAAGAATTAGAAGACCATAGTATAAGATTATGAATTTCAATATGCTCATCTGAGTCACATTCTAGGAAGCTTATTAAGTTATCAGGACCTAGAAATTCTATGAACATACATGTCTGCTGGGAAACACATATCATTGCTTAGGTAGTGGTTCCCTCATTTCATTCCTACTTTAAATAGTTTCTCTTTTCCACCTATACAAACATTTAGGTTAAATGAAATGATGACAAATATCAGTAGCAAGTATCAGACAGTGGGTAGCATCCTTTCTATAGCATGTAAAATACCAGATGATATGAGTGGAATTATGTCCTTGAACACATAGAAACGTGAACAACACTCTTGCAAACCCCACAGTTCTAGGGCCACACAGGATCGATGCCCTCCAATGAGCACACTCGGATCAGGAAAACAGGACACAAGATTGATCTCCTTTCACCTCAAATCAGGATACCTGAGGAAATTGGTCATATTTAAGTTTACATAGAAACTTATTTTTCATATTATTACTTCTGCTGTTCAGATGCAAACAATTGGCATTCTTTTGTGTCTATATAGCCCCAATCCAGTGCTCACTCATCACAAACACAGACTTTGTTTGCTCTAGTTCTCCAGGCCACAAAAGCCTGAACAAAAACAAACAAACAAACGAAAAGGAATTTCTCTCAAAATCACCACTTTTCACCACTTTCTTACCCAGATTCTCCAATGCAAATCTGTACAAAATCAAACATTAATTCTTTGACTTCCTTCCTCATCTGACACATTGAGAAAGTAAGAGATGGGTCTTGTTATTGAACCCTGGAGTCAGTCTTTCGTCACAGCTGGTCGTGACTTTTTTCTCACAGGCTCACTAGGCAAGGACATGTGCTGACTGGTGAATTCACAGACTGTATTAGTCACACCCCCTCCTTCCCCTTCCCAGTCCACATGCATCAGTGATGACTAAGTGAGACTGTATGGTCCTTACCTGCACCAAATAAGAGTTTAATTTCTGGAAATACAGGTAAGGGATAGAATGAGAGCCAGTAAATACTTCAGTTTTTTTTTCAGTTTTCTTTAGGGTCTAGATTATGCTTTATCACTGTTATAAATTAAGACAAAAGTAACAGAAGTAGCATAAATAAGTAGGGATTGTAACATATTAGAATCAAATTGTAGAAGCTTTTGAAGTTGTGCGCATAGGAAAATATGAATGCCCATTTTTATTAAGAAAAACTAGTATTTGCAATTCTAAGTACACTCCACATAAAAAGTCTGAAACCAGGAACACATTAGCCAGAAACACATTTCTGTTATTATCCAGGATCTTCAATGTACTAACATAGTAAGCAAACAAATAAATCATAAAATATTTATAGTCAGAGCTATATCTTACTTAAAACTATAAATTCACTAGATATTACATTAAGTTGGATAAGGCACCTGTGTAAGAAGTTTTACTAAATAATTTATTCAAACTGAAAAGAAAATATACATCTGTATATAGTATGAATTTTAAAAATAGAGTAAAATTTATGTGAAAATTAAAATTTTCCATTAAAAACTAAAGCTATATTAGAGTCCATGTTTAAAAAAAGAAATCAGGCAACTAATTTTCTCAAAGAGCTCTTTCAAACTCAAAGCTAATCTCGCCCTCTTGACCTTGCTTTCTCTTTCTCAGAACAATTCTTTCTGCTCTCACTTGAGTCTCTTGGAAGCCCTATATTTGCTGTTTGTTACTCCATTGAAGTCTCTCTAGAAAGTCACACCAAATTCATAAACACAGAGGACACTTTTCAGCCCTGTCACACCATTACTGCCCCTCCAGGCTCAGGCGGCTGCTCCTCCTTAGCCTGCCCTTCCCATGGGGTTGATCCCCAGGTTTTGCACTCTGCTGTGCCCTCTCTGAGAAATCTTAAACTTTCTTCGGGCTGTAGCCTTCACAGTCATGCCAAATGCAATACAGAAGCTTAGGATTCATTGTCATTTTATTTCCTGTTACATGCCCATGAAATAAAACAGAATCTGTTTATAAATTCTTCCAGATTGATACATTTCCAAGCCATCACATTGTGAGCTGAAAATAGGGCCCATTTCCCCTGATGTAGTCCAGTAATGATGGGCAAAATATCACCAAGGATATGGGAATGAACCCAAAGAAATATAAACTAGTTGTTCCTCACAGTGTCTTCTGCCAGGATACAGCTCACAGAAAATCATGGCCAGGAACTCCAGGCCTTTCATATTAACAGTTGAAATCAAAGAAAAGCAACAGAAACATTGTTAAGAACGAATCAAATCCAGGTAACTTTCTGGCTTGGGCAGCCTGTCTTCCATTTGCACGTTCAGGTATGTCTGTTCCCTGTGTTTTCTGTTTATATTCAAAATGTATCAGCATATTGTTTCAACATATTTATGTAACTTTCATTGTACTACAAATGGTCTAAAGCAAAAATCAGTTAAGTTTATATAAAAATTCTATTTCACATAGAAATAAGGTTTCTATGTGAAATAGGGTTGTAAATAATTTAGATGATAGTTTATGTTAATTAATGGTAATTGTTAATTGCTAATTTTAGTTAATTGTTAAAGTTTAGCAATGCTCAGATACTTAAGACTGATCATTACAAATGCCATTGTCTGAAAAATAGAAGTTAACTGACAGGGTAAAAAAGTACAGAAAGGTCATGGGCTGGACATCTCTGACTATTCATATTGAAGTAATAATAAGATAGTTTATTAAAGAACCATGGAATTTAACCCCTGGGGCCATGTTAGGATTTTTACTGAAAAAAAATATAAGAAATAATTATTTGTAGCAGAGGCTATTGTGTCTAGGTAATATCTCCTTCTTGAGCTTTAATTTTTTCTTATTAACATATTTATAAACCAAAGTTATAGAAAGAATTAAATTTCTACAATAGATAACAAAGCTTCAAGAACAAGACTTTTTAATTGGATTATTCCTATCTCTATTAAGCTTTCTTCAAAGTAATTTTAAAATACTGAATTCACCCAGAGAATAAAACTGTTCAAGCAGAAATAGCAAGATAAATATGTGAGAGAAAAGGGGACTAACTGCTATTTGACTCAATAAATTATCTGGTATAGTTTTTTGTTTTCCACTGTGTGTAAGGTGTTTCAAAGGATTATGAAAATGAGATGGAATCAAGATTAGTGTTCTCTTCATAGCAACAAATAACTTTTTAATGCAGCAGTTAAGTGAACTGTTTTGCCTCAGAGAAGGTCACAAGAATATTAACTATTAGAAGTTTTGGTGAAAAGTGTCACACTCATTAAAAATTAGGAAAAACATCTTTCTACATTTACTTCCATTAAGTTACAAGAGGAAACAAGACATAATCTTAAAAACTGATAAACTACTGGCAGGGTTACATTTTCTTCAATTATTTTAAATAATTTTTCTCATTATTCATTGTCTGAGTGAGGCAACCATTACTGACCATCCTATTATGGAGAATACTATAATACCAAGATTAGGACCTAGAAAATTACCTTCAGGATAGAGGGTCTGCATTTATACTGCACTTCCTATAAGCATAGAGAACACAGATGATTGCAGCCAGTACAATCCTTAAACCTAGACAAGAGGGCCCTTGTTTAGATATTTGACTTCAAATGGCTCTTCTCCGGTCTTCCATTCACTATGCCCTAGCTCACTGTGATGCTGGATGCTGCCTCCTTCTAAACCATGTGTCTGATGCCCAAGACCCTGGCATTCCCTGTCCAAATGGTGCTAAGCCCATATTCAAAGCCTGTAGCAGCCCCTTACAGATTCACCTTCTCAAATTTAGACCACACCTCCTGCATGACCATCCCTAGCTTACATGAATGATGTGCAAGAGAATGGAGCTGGAAAGGGTGTACATCTGCGGGCAGACAAAGAAGGAAGGTGGGCCCTGGATCAGCGTCTCCTGGTAGCTGCATCTGTACCTTTGCTCATGCTGTTCTTTCTATGTGTTGTTCTTCTTATTCCTCTGGTGACTTCTGACTTACCCTTCAAGGCTAGCTTCCTATGCATATTAATGATTTCTCAAACAATTTATACATGTTTCTATCACTGAACTTATATGACATTATGTTTGTTTGCTTATCTATTTCCCCTTTGAGGTTCTGAGCGCTCATTATATGTTCATTTTTTTTGCATCCGTAGTGCCTTCCTTAGTGCATCTACTAAATTATCACATGATGGATTCACAGTGAATTCTTTTGAGCTAATAATAATCACACACTCTATTTAAACAAAATCTGAGACTCTATTCCATCTATTTAGTGGATAACTCAAATGAATTCATCATGCAGTATCCTTGTCTTTGTGGAACTGCTATTCTAAATAAATCTCCTGGAGCAAATGGGGTTTTTGTTGGTATGATATTCTATTTGTTAAATCTCGTTCTGAGTATAAGGGGAGAAATGGCTAGAGTTAAGATAAAAATAATAACTCCAAATGTTGTCATTAATTGTTTTACTCAAGTACTCAGAAAACAAGAGAATAATTGCTAATAAAAACAAAGGAATGGTGTAATGGAAATTTATCTTTTAGGCTATTTCATGGACACTTTATAGTTGGTAGTATAATTTCACCATCTATAGAAAAACAACCTACATTTTTGTGTCTTGTACTATTTTGTGGCAAATTGTCTTTTGTTATTCTATATAATTCTGTGTAAAACTGTCCCTATAAAATGACTAAGTAACCAAAAATATGGTTTTATTGAAAAAGTACCAAGAAGCCTAACAATCCTGAAATACTTATTTCCACCAATGACAATGGTTTGAAGTTTCTGCTTAAACATCCTTCCATTTAATATCTAAAGTAAGCACCTGTTAAAGGTTCTATACAGCTACCATTTGTTGAACATATTTTATAACTCACCACTGTGCTATGCAGTTTCCAGGAGAAGTAACAGTGAGTTGTGAGTCATAACTCAAATACTGAGGACTTCCTAAGAAATGAGATCAAACACACTGGGGGAAAAGCGGAGCAAGAATAAAATAAGTACTCAGCAAGGGACTTGGAAATTTTAGGAAGAAAGACATTAATGCAAACTAAGTATTCCAAGTTGGCTTCATGGGAGGGCAATGGGTCTTGAATGATGGTTAGAAATTAAATAGTTAAAAGAGGGGGACTTCAGGGACTGAGGATTAGAAGTGGATCATGGTCATCTCTAAGGAACGCTCTTAGAGCCATGCAGATCAGAGCAAGTACATACCTGGTTTAAGATAATATTTAAACTCATTAGAACCAAACATTAACCAACTGTCATATTAGGTCAGCTCTAAAGAGAACACAGGAGATAATAAATTTGATTGGAAATAAAGAAAACAGGTAATTCTGAAAAATGACTTATTCATTACTATATGAAATATTTAACCCAAGGTAGTAAAGTTCTGTGATAGAACTGGCAAAAATCTGACAGAGATGGTCTGAATGGTGGCCCCAAACCCCTAGATGTGGCTTTTATATGAGTGGGGACGAAGAATGAGAGAAAACTTCTGACTTATAGGAGGCTGATATAAGAAGTAAAGTGCACAATGTATTACTCAATAATATAAAAAGACAGGTTAAGGGTGGCTATTGAAAAGACTAATAGGAAAAAAATGTTATGGATGGAAATAGGAGTGTATGCCTCATTTGCATGAGCTTGACTTGGACTTGCATCTCGTTATGAACATATGATCATATCACCAGTAGAAAGGATTACCTCAAATAAAATGTATATATTGATAATCTCTAAAGATATATTTGTAGCCCAAATCATTCCTCTGGGTTCTAAACTCTTCTTTCCACATGAATTCTTTTTTAACATAAACTTTTATTTTTCAATTACAGTTGGCATACAATATTATATTAACTCAGGTATACAACACCCAGTGACTAGATACTATATAACCTACTAGGTGATCATCCTGATAAATCTAGCACCCATCTGACACCATAAAGCATTAACAATATTCCCTGTGCTGTGCCCTAATCCCCATGAGTATTCTGTAACTACCAATTTGTACCTCTTAATCCTTTCATCCTTTTCACCCATCCCCCTCACTCACCTCCCAGCTGGCAACTGTCAAAATGTTTTCTCTGTCTGTTTTTGTTCTTCTTGTTCATTTTAGATTCAAATGTTGAAAGTTATTTATTGACATTTTATTATTCACATTTCTGATCTTTTTTTTCCTTCTTAAAGAAGACCCTTTAACATTTCTTGTAATACTGGTTTGGTGGTGATGAACTCCTTTAGCTTTTTATTGTCTGGGAAGCTCTTTATATGTCCTTTGATTCTAAATGATATCTCTGCTGGGTACAGTAATCTTGATTGTAGGTCCTTACTTTTCATCATTTTGAATATTTTGTGTCAATCCCTTCTGGCCTGCAAAGTTTCTGTTGAGAAATCAGCTGATAGTATATGGGAGCTTCCTTGAGCGTAACTAACTGCTTTTCTCTTGCTGCTTTTAAGTTCTTTATCTTTAATCTTTGCCATTTTAATGATGTGTCTTAGTGTGGTCCTCTTTGAGTTCATCATCACTCTCTATGCTTCCTGGACTTGAATGTCTATTTCCTTCACCAGGTTAAGAAAGTTTTTCATCATTAATTTTTCACAAGCATTTTCAATTCCTTGCTTTCTGTTCTTCTGGCACCTCCAAGTTGTGAATGTTGGTGTGCTTAAAGTTGTCCCAGAGGCTCCTTATACTATCCTCAAATTCTTTTTTCTCTTTGTTGTTTTGATTAGGTATTTCCTGCTTCCTTATATTCCACATCTCTGATTTGATTCTCTGCTTTATGTAATACACTGTTGATTCCCTGTAAGGTATCTTCATTTCAGTTAATCTATTCTATCTTCATTTTAACATTTCCTGTCTCTTTATTGAAGTCCTCATTAAGTTTATCTACTCTTCCCCTAAGTTCATTGAGTATCCTTATAACCAGTGTTTTGAACTCTACATCTAGTTGATTGCTTATCTCCATTTTGTTCAGTTCTTTCTCTGGAGTTCTGTTCTGTTCTTTCATTTGGGCCATGTTACTCTGTCTTGTCATTTTGGCAGCCTTTCTGTGTTCATTCCTATGTATTAGGTAGAGGCTGCTACATTCCCTAGGCTTGGTAGAATGGCCTTATGTAGCAGGTGTTGTGTATAGCCTAGTGGCACAGCCTCCCTGATCACCCAAGCTGGGTATTCCAGGTGGGCACCCCCCACCCCCTTTTGGGCTGTGTATACCCTCCTGCTGTAGTTAAGCCTTGATTGCTGTTGGCACATCAAGGGGAGGGATTTACCCCCAGGCCAACTGGCTACAAGGACTGGCTGTGACCACCATGAAAGATTAGCTGTGCAGGGGCCCACCCCACAGAGCAGGACTTACTAAAGGGGGGCTCTGGTGCCTACTGAGTCCACTTCTTGAGTGTGTCACTTGTGAAGGTGGTTGGGTGGTGCTTCAATGTGGTCTGAAGCTATCCACAGGGTTACCTGGTTCTGGGACCTCCTGGGAGGTGCAGGCCAAGATCAGCCACTGCCTGTATTCTATCTAGGGCCACCTGACATGAGCTACAGAGTGATCTGCAGATGGCTGCTACTTGTGTTGGGTTTGGAGGTGCCCAGGAAAGGCCAACATGCAAGCCAAAGTTAACTGGCACTAGTGTCAGATCTGGGACCACTTGGTGAGATGCATGGGGCACACCGAGGCCAGATGCTGCTTGTTTGAGAGATTTTAGGAAAGTCTGAAGCATCAGCCAAGAAAGGCCATTTGTATGAAAAAGCTATTAGAAACAGCTTGAGTTTCTAATAGCACAATATGTGTTATTAGACACATATGTGTTTCTAATAACACAAGCTGGGTGGGGTAGGGTCTCAGGGAATCACCTGGGCAGGGGAACAGTGTCAGCCAGGTTGATGAGGTCTCAGATATGGTACCTGCCTGCTGGCTTTGTGGGGGAGGGTTCAGAAAGGAACAATGGTCTTTGCCAGCACTACTGCTGGGGAGAAAGCTGCTCCTCCAGCCCTCATCCTAAAGCCAAACACTTCAGTTCCTCCCTGTATATCCCTGGTGTCCCAGTGCTGGAGCTCAAGGCAGTGAGTCTGAATAAATCTGTATGTATGGGCTCTCTAAGGGGAACACCTGGAACTCCAGAAGCCCAGGAGGTAGGTAGAGGCTGCTACATTCCCTAGGCTTGGTAGAATGGCCTCATTCAGCAAAAATTTCTTTCCGACACTGGAACCCCTGGCTGGGGGCCTGGTGTCAGGATGGACCACTTGTTCCTCAACATGAACAAAATGATCATGTTAGCAGTAACTTGAAAACAAACCATGTTATATGGTTTGTAATGGAATAATTTTTTACATTTACTTGTTTATTGTTCTCCTGTAGAACCTCAGTGAACAATTGTATCCATAAGAGGCAAAGCAAGTGGTTATAATAGAATTTCATTATTAAAAGATAAATACTTAGGATTTTAATCTTTTTGTTTCAAAGCAGCTTCTCATTCTGGAGCAAATCTCACTGCAATTTTTCTACTTGCCATGAGTAAAAAATTTCAGGACACTAACTGAATAAAAAGGATTGATATATCTTTGTATTCCCTGTTCTTAGAGTGTGTAAAGCAAATTTAGCTACTTATTATTCACGACTCTCTTCAACATCTCTGCCTGGCTGTGGCAAATTCAGTGGTCCATGCAGCCTTAGAAACCAAGTTGTTGCTGTTTTGATATGTTGGGGGAAAACTGGGGAGAGGATGAACCACAACTTCCATCTGACTACATAATTGAACTTGATGTGCCAGTCTATTTTTACAACCTGCCCAGGCCTAAGTATGAAGACATGAGACAAGTGGTAAAATTCATACATTGCTACACTGTTGTTTACTGTAAAGTCCTAAAATAATTTCTTAAACAGAGAAAGGGGTGTTTTCCAAAGTATGTTTAGATCATCATGGGATTCCTGAACTAAGAAACTTCAAATCAGGAGAAACATAAAATAATATTTGGTATTCCCCAGTGCAAACTTGTACATATTTCACAAAAAAAGGAGAGCTCTTTCTTAGAACAAAGTAATTTTTAAAAATATTATCTTTTCCTAAGAGAAGGGAAACATTATCTGGCAGAATAAGAGATTCATGTTTTCCCCTAAATTTCTCATAAAATCTTAAACTACAAAGTAAATACTGGGCCATGATATCAAGTGGATGAATCACCATTAAACCTGGAATTAATTTGATCATATTAGGAACAATCATAAATATAAAAATCATATACAAGCTATCATATATAAACCACAGTAGGTATTAAAGTAGATATTAAAATCATATATAAGTTTCTAACTTATTTTGTGTATTGTGAGATACTATAGATGAAGAGAATAAAGAGGTACTCTTAGATATTTTCAATGACTTCCCATAATTCAAGCAATTTAAAGGTATAAAATTTTTAACAGCAAAGATTCTTCACAAAAACATTACATTTTTAAGAGTAGATGTAGTTTAACAAATAGGATTGGTCAAAGTACCTAGTAATCCAAAGTAAGAAATGAGGGTAAGGTTTAGGTGAACTAGAGAACCCCTGAATTAAATGAGCATATCTCTCCTGTTAACCTAATGGGGTTTCATTATAAGGATTCCTAGATTCACTCCAACAATCCAAAATTGTTAAAGCATTCAGCAAAGTAGTAATTTTATTTGAAATTACTTGGACCTTATATCTGCTGAATGGTCATGGCTTATGTTTTTATTAGTTTTGAATTAACACAGATGACCTTCTTAGATATACTAGAGGTTAGGAGTCTATTTAAAAGTTACTTTTTAATAAGAAATTCCACATTTCTCTCAAATAAACTGTAGGTTCTTAAAATGTACAAGTAATGCTCAGAGTCTTGCCAGCTTCACTGAAGACAGGCCATTATATAATTCATCCTTCCTATGGCCGTATTATCACCACTTCCTTCTGCCCACATTTTTTATATACAGTGAGTCCTCAAATAATGTTGTTTTATTCCATGTCATTTTGCTATAATGTTTATAAGATGCTGTAGGAGCTTAACTCTTGTTCATATGTTAGTCTGTGGTACAACTGGTTTTGTTACATGTCATTCCACCAATGTTCCAAGAACCCACTGACATTAGGTGAGGACTAACTGTACATGTATGCAGTGTCATCAGCTCCTGAACAGCAGTGATTCATCTGCTGCCCACACCCCTCCTTCTGAGATCCACAGCCATGAGGGGATTTGAAACTATGTAACCCTAGGGAAGGTCCAGTCTTGGCTAACCCTCCACAGGAGATACTTAAACATTTATAGTTCTGCCATGGGCAAGAAGGTAGATCTGGGAAACCTCAGGCATGTTTCAGCACATTGTACAGAAGAATCTAAACTGTTAGCCATTCAACATGCCTCAGAAAATATTGTTACCTTATGTTTCTCTATCTGTCTTTCTCCCTTTCTTGCTCTCTCACTAAAATCAATAAACATATCTACAGGTGAGGATTAAAAGAAAAAAAAGTATTGTTGCCTTCACTTGAGTTTTCAAATAGACAGTGAATGACTATTTTGTTTTAGATGTCAGAGATACTTATTTATTCGTGTATTGAGGGTTATACAAGGTAACTGCTCAAGTTCTTTTTAAGTCCAAGATTATATCTCATAATATTTAGTCCTTTGATTCAGAAAACCATTATCCCTTTCTTCACACAAAAAGTCATTTGCCAAATGTGGGCAGTGAGACAGTGTGTTCGAATGTGCAGTTGGGCTGCCGTATATACAGAGTGCACCTCAAGTAAAGACCCATGATGCAAAGTCACAGGCAAGCCCAGTAACAACAACAGAAAGCCCTAACGTCTTCGTTTTAGATGCTCAGCCTTGGGCAAAAATCTTGTCTCCCAAAGTCTTGATAAATCCATCGAATAAAGTGAAGGGGTTAGACAACATTATTTGTCGATTTTTTTTTGAATGATCACTGTATTTCAGGCCCTGAAGATACACAATGTAAAAACATATCTTCAAAGTACTTGGAGTCAAGTTACATGTTCTGTGATAAAGCCCAGTGGGGGTTAGCATTTCAAGCAAGCTCTTCTGGAGGGAGTGAACTCAGAATCTGAAAAAGATGAGGGCTGAGTCAGGGAGCTCAAGACTGCAACAGGTATAAATCCAAGGCCTGGCATGGCTGCAAAGTATTGGTGGAAGATTGCGCATGCAATGGGATTAATGGAGAGAAATGATGAAGGGTCCTTTTGAACATTCAACTCCTCTGAATGTTTGTGCTCCACTGGCTCTAAAAAAATTCATTCATGTTTTTCATTCTCACTTATAATGTTGTTTTGAGTTTTTCCTTATAGTGATTGCTCAACATATTAAATGCTAGTCCCCTTCCCTCCTAGGTAAGGGTACAAAGTTAAAACTGCAGCATGAGACTCCAAGCAAGCAAGTGCCCATTAGCATTTTGCATAAACAAGTCCTGGCCTCTTTCCTCTACTCCATCCTGCAAAGCTTCTGTAGCTTCCCTCTACTTCCTCTCAATCTGCATACTTCAAATTGGTCTAGATGGGGAACTATTACCATGCTTAAGAGATATCAATGTGAAACGAAGTCTTTAACTGTGAAAAATACTGTTTAACACTCTCTCAGCTTCCTTGGAGGTAGAACTGGTGCTCAAAGCAGCAATGAGGAGCTGAAATTTGGTGGCCTAAAAAACAAATACAAGTAAAATCAAAGCTAGTTGCTAAGTCTGCAGTTCCATGTCTGGGGCTTTTTCTAAGTGTTCTCTACAGCTGCTTTATATTGCTGCCTTGTTTCAGACAGAAATGTTCCTGTGTTTACTCACTGCTTACTAAGTGGCAGCACTAACTTCATAAAGCCATTTATGGGAGTATCTACCAATGTGGCTAGGGTAGATATAGCTCATGAGGCACAAGGTGTGCTATGGAGCATTTCTGTACCAAGGGTGCTAATTAATGAGTGTGTTTAAATGGGCACTTGACAAATAATCATAGGGACCCCATTCATTTCAGAGCCACTACGTGTGAGTATCTGGCAAAAATCAACACACACTGTTTTCATCCAGCACAAAGAGCAACAAGTTCTCCAAACCCCAAGTTAAAAAGGAATCTTTTCATCAACCCTGCTAAAGTCTGTTTATTTGAGAACAGTCCCTTTTCTTTGGTTCCAATTCATCCTGATGGCTTAAATGTGTGAGGTGAGGTTCAAGGTCTACATCAGGAGAAGTGATTTCCTATGAGTGGGGGGAAGAAAAGAGTCATTTGTCTCATCACTAGAATGTAGTGGCACCAGAAAGAACAGAAATAAAACAAATGGGCTATGTGTATAACTCTCTTTAAGCAGCATTTACATAATTAGACCTAGGTAAAAAATGGCTACATATCAAATGATTGTTTTTGGAAGAAGAGAATGGTATTGAGATCTTTCTTTACTGGACACTTTTAAATAAAATACGCTTCAAGTCTACAGAAAATATATAATGGCATTTGTAAGGAAAAATTAATTCATAATATAGGTTATCCTCTTGAGAACATTATCAAATATTTTTGCACTTCCTCAATAAATTGTCACATTGGATGCATTTGACTTCATACAAGACAATTTTCTCATTAATAGAGGAGGAAATTACAGAGTAGCTTTTACTTGTAAGTCACTAGATATTGGTGATGATTTCCTTGAACTTTCTCTGTCCTCAGTACTGAGAAGCACTATAGCATATGGATTATAGCACAAACTTTGGAGTCATGCAGAGCTGGGTTCAAATCATGGCTCCACTCATGTATCATCACAAGTGAACAGAAAAACACAGTTTAAACTAGCTGAAGCAATAAAAGGAAAATTGTTTGTTCATATAATTAAAAACTTCCAGCATAAATGAAACTCTGTACCTTTTAACCACCATCTCCCTACTTTCCCCATCCCCTGCCCCACAGCAACAATCTATCCTCTTCTACTTCTATGAGTTTGATTTTTTAAGGTTACACATATAAGTGAGATCATGGTATTTGTCTTTCTTTGGTGATTTAATTTTACTTAGCCTGATGACCACCAGATTCATCCATGCTGTTGCAAATGGCAGAGATCTTACACATTCTCACCATAAAGACAACTGTAAGTGTGTCAGGTGATGGGTATATTAATTGTGGAATTCCTTTCACAGAGTATATGTATGTGAAAATATCATCTTAAATATATACATTTACTAACTTATCAATTATACCTCAATAAACCTGGGGTAAAACAAAATTCCAGGGAAATATGGAATCAAGTAGATCTGAATTTAGAAAGCAAACAGTGTTATCAGAACTGAATTTCTTTCAACATTGTATTGGAAGTCCTAGCCACAGCAATCAGACAAGAAAGAGAAATAAAAGGCATCCAAATTGGAAAGGAGAAAGTGAAACTGTCTTTGTTTGCAGGTGACATGATAGTGTACACAGAAAATCTTACAGACTCCACAAAAAAAACTACTCAACCTAATAAGTGAATTTAGCGAAACAGTGGGATACAAAATCAATATTCAGAAATCAAAGGCATTTTTGTACACCGACAATGAAATATCATAAACAGAAATTAGGAAAAAAACCATTTGATATAGCAACAAGAAAAATAAAGTACCCAGAAATAAACCTAACCAAGGGGGTAAAAGTCCTGTACTCAGAAAACTTCACAACACTGAAGAAAGAAATTAAGGAAGACACAAACAAATGGAAGCAGGTACCATGCTCATGGATTGGAAGAATTAACATCATCAAAATGCCCATACTACCCAAAGCAATTTATAGATTCAATGCAATCCTTATTAAAGTACCAATGGCATATTTCACAGATATAGAACAAACATTTCAGAAATTTATATGGAACCATAAACGACCCCGAATAGCTGCAGCAATTTTGAGAAACAAGAACAAAGTAGGAGGGATCATAATACCTGATATCAAACTGTATTGTAAGACCACTGTAATCAAAACAGTCTGGTACTGGCATAAGAACAGACACATAGACCAATGGAATACAACAGAGAGCCCAGAAATAAACCCAAGTCTCTACAGTCGATTAATATTTGACAAAGGGGGATGAAGCATAAAATGGAGCAAAAATAGCCTCTTCAACAAATGGTGTTGGGACATCTGGACAGCTATGTGCAAAAAAATGAAACTCGATCACCAACTTACACCATACACAAAAATAAATTCAAAGTGGATAAAAGACTTAAATATAAGTCATGACACCATAAAAATCCTAGAGGAAAACACTGGCAGGAAAATCTCAGACATTCCATGCAGCCACATCTTCACTGATCCGTCCCTTAGAGCAAGGGACAAAAAGGAAAGAATAAACAAATGGGATCTCATCAAAATAAAAAGCTTCTGCACAGCTAAAGAAAACAGTATTAACATAAAAAGAGGACCAATCATATGGGAAAACATATTTGCCAATGATACCTCAGACAAGGGTTTGAGCTCCAAAGTGTATGAAGAACTCATAAGACTCCACTCCAGGAAAACAAAAAACCCAATTAAAAAATGGGCAAAAGACTTGAACAGACATGTCTCCAAGGAGGACATACAGAGGGTCCAGAGACATATGAAAAGATGCTCAGCATCATTAACCATCAGAGAGATCCAAATTAAAACCACAATGAGATACCACTTCATACCAGTCAGAATGGCATCATAAACAAATCAACAAACAAGTGTTAGAGAGGATGTGGAGAAAAGGGAACCCCAGTGCACTGTTGGTGGGAGTGCAGACTCATGCAGCCACTGTGGAAAACAGTATGGAATTTCCTCCAAAAACTAAAAATGAAACTGCCTTCTGACCCAGCAATTCCACTGCTGGAATTATATCCTAAGAATCCTGAAACACCAATCCAAAAGAACCTATGTACCTCAATGTTCATAGCAGCACAATTTTACAATAGCCAAGTGCTGGAAGCAACCTAGGTGCCCATCAGTAAATGAGTGGATCAAACAACTATGGTACATTTACACAATGGAATTCTATGCAGCAGAGAGAAAGAAGGAACTCTTACCCTTCAGGACAACATGGATGGATCTGGAGAGCATTATGCCAAATGAAATAAGCCAGGAAGTGAAGGACAAATACCATATGACTTCACCTTTGACTGGCAAAAGAAAAAAGCAAGCAAAATATAACCAGAGACACTGAAATTAAGAACAATCTGACAATAACCAGCGGGGAGAGGGGAGGGGATAATGGGGGAAGGGTTTTCAGGAAAAACTACAAAGAACACATGGACAAAACCAAAGGTGGGGGTGGAAGCAAGGGAGGGAGGGAGGTTTGGTTGGGGTAGAAGATAAATGCAGGCAACTGTAACTGAACAACAATAAAATAATAAAAAAACCCCACAGAATTTCTGCCCATGTCTTGGTGTGGTTTTATCTCTTTCATGTTATGACTTTATTTATTTGGTGGAAAATGGCTATAGCTCCACATTCTTTTAGGTTACCTTCCAGCCAAGACGACCATAGGCCTGTAGAGATGAAAAACACATGACCTGAAAATTGAGGGCTATTATTGGAGGTGAAGTTAAATTGATTCTTGGTGACAAAAATGCCATTTCCCCCCTAAAAACATTTATGAATTATGTGATTTCAGGCAGAATGCATGATAAATAAGTAGGCAATAAAACTTCTGAAAATGTTCCAGAAAAAGCTAGGAGCAGGAAAATGGGGTCCTGATTTTTGTCCCTGATCATTGGGACTGATGGTCTCTTTAAAGCAAAACCACATTTGTGTGACAAAAATGCATTTGAATGTGTGTGACTAAGTACATACAATAGCTTAAACTTGTCACAGAAAATTACACTAGCATTTGTAAAAGATGTAGTATGTTTGGCAGAGAGAAAGAAAAAGAAAAAATAGGCATATCCTTGTTACATGAAAACACATCATTTCTTTTATTCCTGTTTCCAGAGGAAAAGAAGAGAATCAAGGACAAAAACATACCTTCATGCATAGGCATCACTTTCACACAGAAGATTGGAGAGATTTCCCTGTGTCTGACACTGATCTTCAAACTGATGGCTTAAAGTTTACCCACTGGACTATAGTGAGTGGGGAAAGATGGAGGATGAAAGAATAAAACAGAGATGAGCGCATTATTCCACCCTGGCAAATGAAGAAGGGGCTCCCTATCTCCTTGGAAACAGGCTAATGACCTTATCCTGATTTCCTTGTAAGCAACATGGTTTTCCAGGAGGGCAGCAAGAACTAACAGTCCTTTTTAGGGCAATGGTTGAAAGTGGGGTACTGATTCCAAAATCTGTTTCATAGTCCAGATTTTCAGGATACTGTGGAGATGAAGCATGGTAGCTCCCCACTTTTTTAGCTATACATGCTCACATGGCAAAGATGGCATGAAAAGTACAATGGGACAAGGTGGCTGATAACACTGTGATAGGCTTGGCAATTGTCTTCTTTGCTCTGTCTGTATCAGAATCCCATCAGGCATAATATACATTGTTATGAAATGACATTCCATACATGTGCGTGTTTTTGCCACAGGGATATTTGAATTCATCAGCATGCTCTCATAATAAAGTATGGAGCAACTTGGAAATAGTAATTATGAAGAATAAATTAATGTGCTATGTTGAAGATAGCATGAAAATACAATCACTATTGTATTTTAAGGGAAAGAAGTACTAGGAAGAGTAGTTAAGGACTGTAATAATCCATATGATGAAAAAAGATTCTTTGATAAACTCACCTAATTCAATGCCTGGCCCAGGGTTTGAAATTCTAGAGAATTACATGGGATGAAGCAGCCGGCAAATACATTTTACCTATTACTAATCTTGCTACCAAACAAGAACCCCACCCACTGATGTTATAAAACCCTCAACTACACTGTTATCTGCCAACTTAAAATTGTTGATTGTCTTTAGAGTGATTGAAACTAAAAAGAAAAACTTTTATATTTACCTCTAGTTTTACCTTTTCTAGTGTTTTCATATGCTTTATGTAGATCCAAATTTCCCTTTGTTGTAAGATTCCTTGTGCCTGAAGAACTCCCTCTAATATTTCTTGCATTGTAGGTGTGCCTGCAATGCATTCTCTCAGCTTTCATTTTTCTAAGAAAATCTTTAATTTGCCTTTATTATTGAAGGATATATGTGCTGAGCATAGAAATCTGGATGAGGTATTTTTTTAATTCACAACATAAAGTTATTGCTTTTTCTGACTTGCACTACTTTCTGATGAAAGGTATGCTATAATTCTTATTTTTTTCTTTCTAATGATTCTTTTTTCTCATTGTCACGATATTTTCTGTATTTTTGGTGTTCAGAAGTTTGACTGTAACGTATCTGTGTGGTATGTTGGTTTTTGTTTATTTTTTTAAATTTTGTTTATCCTCCAGGTTTTTTGTGTTTCTTCAATAGTTTCTCTCACTAATTCTGAAAATTCTTAACTATTACTTCTCATACTATTCTCATCCTTTTTGGATTTTAATCACATGTATGTTAGATTCTTCGATATTGCCCCATAGCTCTCTGTGCCTCAGAGGTTTCAAATCTCTACAGTTGTAAGCTGCTGGTATCTTCTGCTTAGTATTTTATATAGCCTAAGATGCCAGAGTATTTTTCTCAGTATTTTGGCTCCACCCTTGGCTTTCAGTGGTTCCTGGATGCCCATGCCACAGAGAGGGCATTTTCTTGTTCTTCATTAATAGACTGCTGGGCTCACGGTGGTGCGGCAGAGAAGTTCTCAGCTCCATTTGTTCAGCTTCAGTAGTATTCAGGCTTGTGTGGAGCCTTGAATATGGGGCCTTTTTTTTCCAATTACAGTTTACATTCAGTACTATTTTGTATTAGTTTCAGGTATAAAGCATAGTGGTTACATAATCATATGCTTTACAAGGTATTCCTCCTGATATCTGCAGTACCCACCTGACACCATACCTAATTATTACAATAGTATTGACTATATTTTCTATACTGTACTTTACGATATGGAGCCTTTAAGCATTACTGCTCCTCCTCCATTTAGCAGCTAAATTCTACCTGGTCATGGGCAGGGGGGAAACTCCTGTTCCTCCCCCAGTTGGGCAGACTTCTGTTTTGTGTTGATGCCAGAGCCTGGGACCAGATTTTCCTGCTTCTCCCCCAGGGAAGATGGCTTTTGCTTCCACCCTTCCTTAGAAGCAGTGGATCGGTATCTAGGTCCTGGGGTTGGGAGGATTTGGATCCCCTCCCAAGGCCCTGTGCTTTCATTTTACATGAGATGAGTCCAGAAAAGCAATTGGTATTTTGTGACTGACTCAAGTGGTGGCTGATCACCACCTGCAGATCTGTGTGGTGGAGGAAGCACTTTCCAACTTCCTGCTCTTTTGTGGGCACTATGGAAATAAATTTCACATTAATATGGCCTTCCCTCCTGGCTGGACCACTCAGTTATTCTAAACTGATCTACTAGCCCTGCTCGATGGCCTACTTATTGCATAGCTGCAAAGGATGCAAGGGGTTGCAGAAGGCTAAAGTCTGTTACCGAGGATACAGCCAATGCTGTGAACACAGAGAATCAGGAGCAGAGGCCTTCTATGCCTTGAGCTCAATTAAGGAGGAATAAGTGGTTTAGTCAACATTAATAGAATTTAAATCAGGAATTTCCTAATTTTTCAGTAGTATAAATCCTTCATAAGAAATTAAGTGTAATCTGCAAAACCAAGAGACAAATAACCAGAACTACCTTCATATTTAACTACATAGGATTAAATGTGTAACATTTACTTATTAGAAAATAAAAAAAACCCCAGAATTTTATTAATATTATTTAACTATATATGATCAAATGCATGCCACTTACTTATTAGACAAGCTTAGTTTTTTATGAACACGGGCATTTAACATTTGAAGTTATGGGCAATGGTTAAATCTAATATGTGCATCCAAACTTCATTTACATGGACAATTGGATGGTTATGATAAAATGTTTTTAATAGTTTACTCTGAAATTTTAGGCTTTTCTTCAAATAGAATCATCAAGAAAAGATTTTCTCCTTGAAAACTGCATAACCATAAAAAAGTGACACAAAATCAGCATACTTATCTTTTTTATATGCTAAACTATTCTATATAACACAATCATGTTAATTACACATTTTAATAGTATAAACATATTTAATAAAATTTGAATTTTGTGAAATCCTGAACCAATCCAGAAATTTAGCATCCACCTGATTATTAGTTTACAAGACAGAGTATTCGTAAAAATGCTGAAATAAATAAAATATATATAATTTCAAATTAGTCTGATGGGGATAAAGAAATTATTTCCTAGCCTCAGGAAGATATTTTGAGTGAGGCTCAACCCCTGGCTTCCTGTCATATTTTCCTCTAACTGAATACAATAGTTACTATTTTAGGATATTCAGTAAAGTTTTCCAAGAAATTTAGCTTCATAATACCAACTAAAATAGTTCTCTCTCAAGAGATTGTACCATTAAATCAGTTTGGTAAAAGCATACAATTTACTTTTTTTATACAATCAAATTTATCTAAAAACCTTTCTGGGGGGATGGTACAACTCTGCAACTCTCTTTCTCTCCCTCTCTTCACCCCACATTCCCCATGTACACATAGCCATGAGAACCAATGCAAGATGTGTCAAGGCCTTAATATAATCATTTGATACCAAGGGCATATCTATTCTAATGACAGACTTATTCATAGGAGATGATATTTGAACTTTCCAAACTCACTGATGTAAATTCAGCCTCTATCATTAAGGACATTTTAATACACTCTGGTTGGAGATTTAGACACCTTTCAAATATAAAGCGATTAGTATTCAAACATTTTTTTTTCCTTTCAAGAAAAGCTTCTGAACAAATTGATTTGTAAACTGAACAAAGTTGATCTTTTGTTCCATCGCATTATTAAGGGATAGCATTTTGGCACTTTTCTGCCGGGTCCTTTATTTTAATAAAAAATGGCTTACGATTTGTGATAGATAGAGTCTACTGGCTCATTTACAATGCTTCTGTCAGGTCCCCTGTGTCTCTTGGAGACCAGTGGAATCTCATTTCTCTTCAATTCTGGGTTATACACTTGGAGCACCATGTAATGGCCTTGGCTGTATAAGCAACAGCAGCATGATTCAGAATTGTCCCAACCATCGCTTTCAGTTTTAATTCACTTTCATTAGTCTTTGATTGTGTTGACAAAACCCAGCTGTGAGTCTGATTATTAATACTTCTGTGAAGTCTTGGTGCTTATGACACCATCAGAACCAGAGTAATCAGGATTGGTATTGTAACAAGTTATAATTTAAAGTGATTTTAAATTTCTGATAATAATGGATACTGCTTTTAGACCAATCAAAAGATGATTCTCTGACATAGCAAATAAAAGGGAGAAAAACTTTGCATGTATGACTTTTTACTATATGGCTTTAGACATGATTCAAAAGTTACTGATAAAAACTAGAATTAAACAAAAAGGATTCCCATTGGTAAATATTTTAAAAGCCAGTATTAAACAAATCCCCATAGAAAATCCTGTCCCTGTTACTTTGAAATTCATTTTTTACTTAATTTATTCTGTTAGACCTGTGGAGAGATTATACTGATGGCTGTATGCTGATGATGTGTTTCTAATTGTGGTAGATAAAACTTTGAAGTTTTATCTTGAGGTAAATCATTTATCATTTTGGGAGAATTGTGATAGCTTTGTAATATATCACTTGGTTTGTTTGAAAACTACATTCCCGAGAATTCCCATTGCTAATTAGGATAAGCCATAAGGAGTTTTCTTGCAAGATTTGGAAGAACTAGGAAAGGAAGCAGCCATTTTTGTCACTGACCCACTTTGTTGCTGACTGACCAACTCATCTCAAAGATGTGAAGCAGTATTTGGACTCGCAATTGCTCCACCTTCTCTGGATTCTCCTTTAGTTTTTCCAATTCCTGGGCCAAGTATATGTTTAGCTCTACAAAAAAAAAAGCTGCTTCTGCAGGGTAAATTTTTCACTCAATAAGAATTGAAACTCTATACAAGAATTTCAGTTCATCCTCATGGAGTTTCAGTATATTCTCATGGGGGTTCAGCTCATTTTCATGATTTTCCCTTTTCAGCCTGATTGTGGACTTCAAGCTCCAATATTAGGTGTGGAATCAGGCACAGCTTTAAAAAGACTGCTTAACCAGCCCTTGTGATTGGGTAAGCTAACTAATGGCATAATATATATGAATGAATACCTGTGTATAAAATAGAAACATGACTAGTTGTGTTTCTCTGGTTGAATCCAGAATTCCTAACCAAGCACTAACCCTAGTGGAAGAATAGTGAATGGACTCTATATTTGCTGTGGGAAGTGTGGTATTTTGTGCTAGAAGAATGCAGGATGACTATATATAGGAAGGAAAAAGAAGGGAAGAGGCTATGAGATAGTGGATGGTAAAACGTATATGAAAACAACATAGAATATTGTCCTTTTTTCCATTTTTTTTCACCCTGTTTGTCTCTCTCAAATTCCATGAACTCAATGTACCTACTAACAAAAGATTTTTATAGTGGAAATTTGTCTTTACTTCTTTTTCTCACACCCAATAATATAGTATTTCTGTAATTAAAACCACAGTGCCATTGCCCATACTATTATTGCTTAGTTACATAAAATTATCATTATCAATATAATTCAAATCAACTAAGTGTTAGAAGAAAATGGACAAATGTCTTCACAGCTCTGAGGAAAAATAATTTTGAATCTAGAATTCTATACATAGCCAAACTATTCACTGGGTTTAAGAGAAAAATAAAATAATTTTCAGACATGGAACAAGTCCAAATTTTTCCTCCCATGAATTCTCTCTGAGAAAATTAATTGAGAGTGCACTCTATAAAAACAGAAGAAATCCAAGAAGACGGTCCACAGAATCCAAGAAATAGGGCAACTAAACCACAAGAGCAAATGGAAGAAATCTGAGGAAAAAGCAGCTGGCAGTAAGCCTGAAAAGTAACTAGTCCAAATGAATGAAGGCAGCCTTACAATTTCAAGAATATCCTCAGGGGAAAAAAGTGGATTCACTGTAACAAATAATATGATAAAGATGGTAACACTTTTGGGAATAAAATTAATTCTTATCTTCTTTTCAACAAGAAAAAAGAAAGGTCACTACAAACTCCAGGAATGCAGAATAGGACGGCTTGTACAAGTCATGAGCAATTACTTCTGTGTTAGAAAATGGTATGGATTAGAGACAGGCATGCTGTTTGGCTGCCTTGAACCTTTTGCACATCCCTTCTACGCTTGGAGAGTTTTGTCTCTGAATCTGCATACCCAAGGCTGAAATCCCAAACTCACTTCCCCAGTCCGCCTTTCAGCATGTATGTGCTCCAGGCTCTCCCAGTCAGATGGAACCTTGTAAGACTTTGATTCAAAAGTAGATAATGTGAAGATGTGAGCACCACCTTCTGACAAGGGGTTGACAGAGACACTGTTCAGTGAGAGAAGAAATGGAAGTTTAAACTTCAAGTGTCCAGAATATACAGATGTACTTCGGTGACTGTTTGGGTAGAAGCAGTGGGGCTTCTCTGAATTGCTTCCATGGCATAATTTGTCGATGTAGCTCCTTACACTGCCTCTAAACATGGCTGTCTGGCATTGACATAAAGTCTGTCCATGAATTTATTTTCTAATTACATTACCAGGCATTTGAAAATGGAATTATCAGATCAGAACAAGTTTTGCCATTTGAAATGAAGAAAATCACTAATACAGGAATTGGTATCAACAATGGTTTCAGGAAGCAGAATTTGAAGGAAATAAGAATTAGCAATTGGTTATTTGACATCAGTGAAAATCTCACTAGAATTAGAGCATAGAACTCTGGCAACCCATAACGGTCAGTTATAAAATAGTTAATTAAAAAGTCAAGTGCACCCTGGCAGGTGTGGCTCAGTGGATTGAGTGCCAGACTGAGAAGCAAAAGGTTGCTAGTTCGCAGTGAGGGCACATGCTTGGGTTGCAGGTCAGGTCCCCAGTTGGGGGTGCATGAGAGGCAGCCACACATTGATGTTTCTCTCCCTCTCTCTCCTTCCCTTCCCCTTTCTCTAAAAATAAATAAAATCTTTAAAAAGGGTCAAGTGCAATTTCCTAGAATAAAGTATAGACTGAAAACAAGCCTCCTGTGACCTTGTAATCACTGCCTATGAACAATATAAGGGATGTAAGACTCTATATTAGAGAGAGATGAAAGAAACTGATGACAAACTCAATGTTCTAAATGACTGGCTTAAAGAACTGGGGACTTATAGGATTTATTATGACTTTACAAAAAAACTTAATCTTGCTTTCACAGTGGTGAAATAACTAAAAAATCAAGAATAATTTAATTTTTGCATTGCTAAATCATACTATTTTAACTTGAAATATCATCTGGGTTCTGATGGGACAATTCAAACACCCGCTGTAAAAGAACAGCACCTTGGGAATTACAACGGAGATGCCAAGGGGTATTGGGATGACCCCTAGAACCCCAACTTAAAGCCTCTCCAGCAATCCTGACAAACTAGCAACCTCTTTTTTTCTACCAGAGGAGGCTGTTCCCACCTGACACAACTGTCAACTACTTCTGACCCTCTCTTTGCATTGTTCTCTCTGGAACCTTAGGTCATGGTTAACAAACCTACCTTGTCAAGAGCTAACTCTCTTAATTACCTTTTTACAACAGGCTCTTAAATCTGAGGATTTGAAATATGATGCCAGGTCTGGTTTTGCATATAAGGAGCTCGGAAATCATGACTCCCCTCTAACAACAAGTAAAAATCTGAATAAAATAAAAAATTAACAACTCTTTTTAGAGCCATAAGAGAAGTAAGATCAAAAGGCAAACTGCTGCTCCAGAATTGGAGAGACCAACAGGCAAATACAGAGAATCACAACTTGCCAGGGCAGAAATTCATGAGCTGAAATCTCTGTGGGAACCAGTTTCTGGTTGAAAAACCAGAACCATATTTGACAAATTGCTGGAGCCTCAGAGTGGACAGGTCTGAGAGTTAAAAGTGCCAGCACGCTCAGTAATAGGGAGCCCCCACTCTTTTGTTTAGCTGAACTCTGGAAATGTACTGTAAATTTTCAGTGTAAATATCAGAGACTAATCCCCTCATGCTTCCAGCAGGGTGAGGGAAAAGAAACTATTTTGTGATACACCAGAGCACCCTGTCCTTAACGAGGCCTGACCTCAGGAGAAGCTCGTTAACAAGAGCCTACCTAGCCTGGGAGAAGAGAAATACTCAACTCCAGCCCTCTCTAGCCATCCTCTCCCAGCTAAGGAGGAAGAAAGAAACTGAGAAACAGATGTGCAATTCTCACTCAGTTCAGAGGCACAGGCTCATTAAAGACCTAACCACAGAACTACAGAATGCTTCCTGTCCCCCCACACCCCATCACCACATCACTAAGGCCTTGTGCAGCAATTTCTTTTACCTGCTACCATCATGTCTAGTTATCAAGAAAAAATTACAAGTCATACTAAAAGGCAAAAACAAAACTCACACATACACAAACAATTTGAAGGGGTAAAGCAAGCATAAAAACCAGGCATTTGAAAATGGAATTATCAGATCTGAAATTTAAAACAACTATGATTTATATGCTACTAATGGATAAGGTAGAAAGCAAGCAAAAACAGATGGACAATATAATCAGAGAGGTGAAAATCCCACCCCCCACCCCAGAAAAGATAGACATAAAAAACACAATAACAGAAATGAAGAATTCCTTTGATAGGTTTACCACTAGACTGGACACAGCTGAGAAAAGAATCTCAGCTTGAAGATAATTAATAGAAACTGAAACAAAAGAAAACAAAGATAAAAAAACAGAACAAAATACTCAAGGACTGCCTATAGGACAACTACAAAAGGCGTAACACATGTATAATGGGATTAATGAAAGACAAGAAAGAGAGGACAGATGAAATATTTGAAACAATCATGACTGAGAATTCTCCTAAATTAATGTCAGACACCAAACCACAGATCCAGGAAGTTCAGAGAATACCAAGCAAAATAAATGTCAAAGAGTGACACTTAACCATATCATTTCAAACTACAGAAAGTCAAAGATAAAGAAAAAAATCCTAAGAGAACATGACACACACACACTCACACACACACACTTTACCTCTAAAGAAACAAAGGTAAGAATTATATCTGGCTTCTCCTCAGAAACCATGCAAATAAGAAGAGAGTGGAGTAAAATATTTAAAGTGTTGAGAGACAAAAAAAAATACCAACTTAGAATTCTGTATCTGCCCAAATTATCCTTCAAAAGTGAAGGTGAAATAACTTTCTCAGACAAATGAAAACTGAGGGAATCTTGACCATAAACCTACCTTGCATGAAATATAAAAACAAATTTTTTAGAGAAGGAAAATAATATAGTTAAAAAACTCAGATCTATATAAAGAAAACAACATCAAAGAATGAACAAATGAAAGTAAAACATAAAAATTTTTATTCTTAATTGATCTAACAGATAACAATTTGTTCAAAATAATAGCAATAATGTATTATGTTATACATGCTTATATGTGTATATATGCTTGTGTATGGTTGTATGTAAGTGAAATGAATGATAGCAATGGTATAAAAGAATTAGAATTATTTTTCTAGTATAGGAAACATACCACACATAAAGTAGTATAGGGTTATTTGAAAACAGACTTCGATTACTTGTACATGTTAATTGCAAACTCAAGGGAAACCATTAAAAAATTTTAAAGCAGTATAACTGATGTGCTAAGAAAGGAGAGAAAACAGAATCATATAAAATATTCAATTAAAGCCAAAAGAAGCAGGAAAAGAGTGGAAAACAAATAGATGACCAAAGAACAAAGCAACAAATTGAAAACAGTCAAATATGATATAGGGAAGTTATGGAACAAATAAATGCCAACAATTCAATAAAAGTCATGCAAGGAGACAAAGAAGAAAATAAATAATTCATGGTATATAAAAATGTAGAATATAACTGGAATAAATCTAATATTGATAAATGAAGAATTTTTAAAACCATGAATAAGAAAGAAGGCTAAGACTCTCACTTTTCATAAAAAAATAAAATCTAAAGCCACTATATCCTGTGAAAACACTATATCCTGTTTGCATAGATAAATCTAAAATTGTGTTAAAGAAGTTTAAAGAGGTAGAAAATATATCAGTTATGAGTCAACAAAAATATGTAATAATAATAATTATATCACATAAAGTAAATCGAGGTAAAAACTTTAAATTCAACCAGAGAGGAGATGAGAGGGGGTAATGGAGGGGAGGGAGGAGGGCTTTCAGGATCATGTATAAAGGACACGTGGACAAAACCAACGGAGTTAGGATCTAGGGTGGGAGATGGGGATGGCTGGGGTGAGGGGAGTGGTGGGAGGAAATTGGAGACAACTGTACTTGAACAACAATAAAAAATAGTAATAAAAAATAAAACTAAAAAACAAAAGACTTTAGATTCAGGAGATTCTATATTGACTAACAGAATTTTCCAAAAGGAGAAATGAGCCATGAGTACATCACCTGCCTGTGGCAATGGCACCTGATGAGGTTCTCTCTGGACCCCATGAAAAAGCCATTATTTGAATTAATACCATAACACAAGCATCCCACAGAAATGCACTCTAGCCAGTGTTCTCATGTCTTTTCTTCATCAAACAAAGCTAAGCAGACACCTATTTTAGGACTTTGTTGCCTACCTTTTTCTTTGTGTGGAATTTTCTCACCCTACATGTCCTATAACAAACATATTCTATCATTTCATTCAGGTCTCTGGTCAAATGTCAATACATGAGAGAAAATCATTCCTGAATACACTGCATCATATAGCAGCCTCTTCATTCCTCTCCCTGGCCCCTGCTTCCATTGTCTCTATTCCCTGTGAAGTAACCTGACATGATCTGTTTATTTCTTTTTTTTTTTTCAGAAATATTTTTTGACATTTCCCCATTGCTTTTATTTATTTTTTTGCATATTCTTTTTTATTTTAATTGTTGTTCAAGTACAGTTTTCTGTCTTTTACTCCCATCCCAGCCCATCCCCCAGCCTTCCCCACCTCCCTCCCATTTCCACTCCCCCCTAGTTTTTGTCCATGTATCCTTTATACTTGTTCCTGTAAACCTTCCCTTTTTCCCCTGAAATTCCCTCCCCTCTCCCCTCTGGTCACTGTCAGCATGTTCTCTATTTCAGTGTCTTTAATTATATTTTGCTTGTTTGTTTGTTTTGTTGTTTAGGTTCCTGTTAAAGGTGAGATCATATGGTATTTGTCTTTCACTGCCTGGCTTACTTTGCTTAGCATAATGCTTTCCAGTTCCATTCATGCTGTCCCAAAGGGTAGGGGCTCCGTCTTTCTTTCTGCTGTATAGAATTCCACTGTGTAAATGTACCATGGTTTTTTGATCCATTCATTTACTGATGGGCACCTAGGTTGCTTCCAGCACTTGGCTATTGTAAATTGTGCTGCTATGAACATTGGGGTGCATAGGTTCTTTTGGATTGGTGTTTCAGGATTCTTAGGATATAATTCCAGCAGTGGAATTGCTGGGTCAAAATGTTTGTCCATTTGTCTGTCTCACTTATCCCAGTAGTAGTAGTAATGCTTTGGAAGGGCAGAAATGTGCTTCTTTTGGTCACTGCTTTATCCCCAATACCTAGAAGAGTACGTGAATCAATGAAGACAGAAATGCAAAGGCATCAGCTGTAGGATTTGTCAACAAAGAACTGGGAAGGAATATCCATGCAAAACCAAAGAGAATGTGTTTGGAGCCAAGGAATTGATAAAAACAAAACATTTTCCTGACTATTGATTTCAAAAAAGCCAATAAATAACTATAAACATTAAGCAAATATATTTTTAAAATTTAAAGAGAAATAAACCAATCCAAATGTATGAGAGACCTAAAAATATCTCCAAGTAGATCACAAAAATAGTTGATACTATAATAAAAATTTGAAAGTGATTTCAAATTGGGTTTTAGGTGGAGACTGGAAGAGTTTTGCAGTGCATGACAGAAAATGCCCAGATTTCCATGAAGAGACTGCTGGTAGAGTTATAGACATTAAAAATGTTCTGTTGAGGTCTGAGACAGAAATGAGAAACACATTACTGGAAAACTGAGGGAAGGAGATCCTTGCTATAAAGTGACAGAAAACTTGGCTGAATTGTGTTCTAGCATTTTGTTGAAAGTAGAACTTAAAAATAGTGAATGTCAATATTTAGATGAGTAGATTTCCTAAGTAAAATGTTGAAGGTGTAGCCTGGTTTCTCCTTGTTGCTTTTAGTAAAATGTGAGAGGGAAGAAACTGAAGAATGGATTGTTAAGCATGAAGAAACCAGAACTTGAAGATTTGGAAAATTTCCAGGATATCCATGAAAGAGAGAGAGAGACAGACAGACACCAGGTCTGGAGAGAACATCAAGAGTGTAGTTGGATGCAGTTTGCCAGGGAGAGGCCTGTGTCATGTGTCCATCCAATCAACCATCTCAGGTGCAGCCAGGTAAAGAGATGTTGTTACCTAGAAAAGATCTGTGGAGGAACCTCCTATCTTGATGGGTTGGACCCCTGTGATTGCATAAGAGGCTAATGAGGTTTTTGAGAATTTTACAACAGTAGAAATACTGCCAGCTTGGAAAAAGGGAACAGAGACAGGACAAGATGAAAGAAGGCTTTAAAGTTCTGGGAGTTTACAGGGAGGAACAGAGTTGACAGACTGAACTTAAATTATCTTTTTTTAAAGAAGGAACAATGATCAGAAGTTGGTTTAGAAGTTGGCAGGACTGCCACTGTCACCATGGGCCCACTGGGTACAGATCTTGTGTGGGGCTGTCTCCTCCTTGGTTCCAGAGTGACGGGCTGCCCTGCCCAGGGCAAAGAGGGCAGGGCTGCCACCTGTTGCCCCATTGGGCCTAGAGAACATTAAGGCAAAGATGATTAGGAGCTTTAAAATCTAGTAGAATTTGCTCTGCTAGGTTTCAAACTTGCTTGGGACCATGACCCCTTTCTCCCTTCAAATTACCTCCTTCTGGAATGGGAATGTCTATCCAATGTCTATCCCACCATTGCATTTTGGAAGATGATAACTTTTTGCCTGATTTCATAGATTCACAACTAGAGAGGGATTTTGCCTCAGGATGAATTATATCTCCAGTCTCACCCATACCTGACTTAAATGATACTTAGGTTGGATCCTGGATTTAGAGTTGGTCTTGGAATAGATTAACACTTCAGTGCCACTGGGTTGGGGTAAATGTATTTTGCATGTGAGGATGTGAATTTTGAAGGGCCAAGGAGTAGAGTGTTATTGGTTGAACAGTGTCCTCCAAAATGCCTATGTCAAAGTCCTGGCCTGCAGTATCTCAGCAAATTATCTTATTTGAAGATAGGGTCCTTACAAAGGTAACCAAGTTAAAGTGAGGTCATTATGGTGGGCCCTAATCCAGGATGATTGGTGTCCTTACATGAAGGGCAAGTTTGGATACAGACATGTACAAAGATGAGACAATATGGAAATACAAAAAGATTATCACATAAACATAAGACAGAAATCAACAAGCCAACAAACCTCAGAGACCTCAGAAAGAACCAACCCTGCCAACACCTTGATTTTGGACTTGAGAGTCCACAACTGTAAGACACTAAATTTCTGTTATTTAAGCCATTTAGTTTAAGCCTTTGTTGCAGCAGCCCTAGTAAACTAAATGATTTTGATCATATTAATTATATGTATATCAAAGAATAGATGCTCCATATAGAATGCACCAAGGTTTTATATTCATTAAATATAAATAATGTCTACACTTTAGTAAGCAAAAGGTACATACATTGATGAAAAATAGAAAAAGACTAAAGTGACAATTCACAAAAGAAGTTACTAAAAGAAGCCCATATATGTGTGAAAAGATGGGGCACCTCACTAGAAACCATAAAAATGCATACTAAAACAACTATATGTTTTACCCTTCAGATCGCTACAAACTAAAACAACTGTTGTGGAGATGGTATGTGAGGTTAGGCATGGAATTTAACAAAATTAGTGACAGCAATATCCCTGGCACAATCTATTTTTTGGAATTCTATGTTGAAACAAACATGGATTTATATATTATTTGGACACAGTGGTCCAATTTTGGAAACTGCTTCACAAGAATATCCGCATATGTTTATTTATATCTATTTTATTATGCTACATATCTACTTTTAAAAGATCAACAAATATATAAAGATATTCATTACAGCATTGGTTATATTAGTAAATAATTAGTAACAACTTCAATATTAACCAGTCGGGGAACGGTTAAATAAATTGTTACCTTCATTCATACAGTAGTTAAATGAGATCACTGTGCTCTGAAATGGAAAGACCACTAAGTCACTGCTAAGAGTAAAAGGAATATTAAGAAGCATACAGTGTATGGCAAAAGTAGGGCTGCAATTGTTCACATGGAAAATAATACAATAATTAGTAAGTAAGAACAAACTCTTTATTTTGCATTCTCACAACTGTAAACATACTTTTTTTACTGTTGTTCCACTACAGTTGTCCCACATTTTTCCCTGTTGCTCTCCCATGCCCACCACTCTGACCCTGCTCCCACAGTCAATCCCCACCCACTGTTTGTCCTCATGGGTCCTCTATACATGTTTCCTGACTTGCCTCTTCCTCCCCCCCCACTGCTGTATTGTAGTATGATTTTATTTAGCAGAAATTTCTGTTCTTTCTGTATAAGTTATATGTTTGTATAAATGCATAGAAAAAGTCTAAAGGGTGTGAATTAAACTCTTTTAAGTGATTAAGGTCTCTGGGATAGGAGTGAAGAGGATTTTGGTAAAGAAGAATCCCCAATTTTTATTCCCAATCCTATGATTGTATTATATTCATTTTATTTTTGTGTATTAACTTTTTTGAAGTGAGTAAAAACAATTTTTGTACTATTTTCCCATTATTATACCCATGTATCGAGGACAGTATATTATATATAACAGCATTGAATATTTTGGGTTCAATAAATAGGAGGAAGAAGATAGGAAGTAAACATTAATCTCAATAGAAAATTATTTAAAATGCATATCAAAGGTAAAAAATTTTAAAAATAACAAAGAATAAGATAAAATTAGGAAAATGCAGAACAGTTAAATGTGACTTTATCTTGGAAATCTACTGGTGAAGGAGGAGGAATGCAAATTGAAAAAATCAAGATGGGAATAAATCCTGCTTTTTCTATCCATAGAATGGATGTGGGACCATGCAGAGTGTGAGATATATAATTACAGAATTATTTACAGACTGATTTAAGAAAATTGGTATTTTTTTCCATGTAAGTAGTTTGAATTTATTAAAATTCTCTATTTTCTGGCCAACTGATTCATAGACAAAGATCTTCTTTCTCTAATGGCTGTTTTTCTTCAAATAAGAGATGTTTTGTTATGTAAATGAATGGAACAGAAAAAATATGGACACAAAATCTAAAAATCCTGTGCAGCAGTTAGTAAAAATAAAATTGTCCTTAATAAAGCAGTTCTAAAACCAACTCCAGCTTAAATTTCAACTTGCATTGTGGGTGTAAAAGAAAACAATATATTTCTTAAATTTAATGAATACAGTGAGATCTTTCTGTTCCTTACTTTTCTAATTCATGTGAAAATAGGTTAATCAAATCTTTGATAAATTACATGTGGTATAATAATCCAGCTAATATCCACATCAATTTAGTAAGGACAGTAAAAAAATTGTTAAAAGATTTAATAATCTTTTCCTTAGAGAAATATCTGGTGTTTTAAAACCAATGTTTAAGTGTTCTTTTATTTACTGTTTTGAAAAGTAACTTTTCTATGCAGCCTAAATAATAATCTTACCTATCTTGTCAATATTTTTAAATAAGACAGAATAAATTATAAAATAATACTATTGACACCACTTCTTGAGAACCTTTTTAGATTATATCTATCAAATCTCTCATAAAGATTACTAAGAACAATATGGTCCAACTTATTAGTTTAAAATTTTCTAGTCTGGAAAAATTTTTTAACTAAATAAAATTTATCTTGGGATTTCTAACCTTTAATTTTATCTTTCTTATTTGTTCAGGGTAGTGTAAAATGGAAGATTTAAAATCACTCTATGTAGTTGAACAGCTGCTTCATCTTCAAGTTCAGCTTTCCTAATCTTATTTATAAGATCAATTATCTTCAACTTACAGCAACCAGTCTCTTCCTGAACATCAAAGAGTATAAATATCCCTTGTATTCATAGGACAGAGGAACAGATGCTGTATGATTAAACTCTTCCAATTTAAGACCATTTTAGAACACTTCAATGAATTTTACCACTGATTTGATATGGTGTCTTATTTTCTGCATCTTGACAGAAATTTTTTCCTTCACATCTCTCAGGAAATACTTATACTTTATGTATAAAATTGATGGATTATTTTCCCAATGTTATGTGTGACTCTGAATCCGAATTCCTAAAGGTCAACATCCTCTCATATGGCATATGCTAACCTAATGTTGCTCATGAATAATAAGTCAACAATGCAATCCCTCTATCCTTCAGGATTCATTGCAGGGAATAGATATCACTCAAAGTATTTAAGCAGGACGAGATTTAATATAAAAAATTGCAATATCTTTCAAAAAACTAAAGCAGCTGCCTTTAAACTAGGCCTCATAATGACTCCCAGAATAATAAAAATAATTAAAAAACAATTCTGTTTACAATAGCATCAGAAAGAATAAAGACATGGGAATAACTCTAAAAAATAAGTGCAAAACTTGAGGTAGAATTTAAATTTGGCCAATAAATTCCTGAACTAACACTGAATTTCTTGGGGGAAAAAGTCTAGATTGAGTTGCCTGCAGTAAGGCAGACCAGGGCCTAATTATAAAATACTATGCAAAATTCCATTTTTAGACATTGGAACTGTGTGATCACATAAGTCTGTAACTCTAAATGTCTGCAGACACAAAAACTGTGCCTTCATATTAAAATCACACTAACTAAATTGAATGGAAGCCACTGACTTAAAAAAGTATTTAAAAATCTACTAGATAATGAATAATTAATTAGATTCAATTTTTCACTTTGAAATTAGTTGGGTATTTTTCCTGCAGGACATATTACAAATACTTACTTAGAAAATATACATGTTGGCAAGTTTTTATTTAAAAAGATAGATTTTGGGATCTAAGATGGCGTCGGAGTAGGAAGGAGCAGATTTGGCTTTCCTCTGCTCAGGGGAGAGAGTCCTGACCAATCTTTGGAGTGGAAAGGCAAGCAACCAACATATTTCAGCATTTTTGAGAACGGAGGACCTAGGATTGTGGCAGAACCGAAAGAACAAAGAACGGATCGCTGCATCAAGCTGTGAGCGCGCAGGCTGCGGACGGGCCGCGCCCGCTCACGGGAGCGCGGGGAGCGCAGGGAGCACCGGTCGCGCCGGGCAGCGGACGGGCCGCGGAGCCAGTGCGAACCCCACGGGCCTAGGAAGAAAAGCCAAACAAGTCATCCTTCAGACTGCCTCAGCCAGCAAGAGCAGAAAAACCGGTTTGGCCACTTTGAAATCAAGAGACTTTTTAATTTGATTCTATTTTTTTAACAATTTTTAATTTTTTAAGTTTTATTGTTTTTATTCTCTTTTGATTTCTTTTTCCTCTCTTACCTGATTTCTTGTTTTATTCCTTCCTCCTTCCTGTCCTCCAATTTTATCTCTTCTTCCTGCCTTCGTCTGCCTTTTCTATTTTTTTTCTTTTTTAAATTTTTTCCTAAATACCTACAAGTGAGACAAAATCCTGGATCGGTGAAAAGACCAAAGTTGAACCCAAAGAAGGGGCATCACAACAGCTGGGACACTGAGATAAATGTCACTCTGCTATTACAGAGAACCTGCAAGTTATTGCATATTTGTATTATTATTTTTCCAGTGTTCCTACATCTTTTTTTTTAACAATATTTTTATATCCCTCTTATTTTTGTATAGCCTGCTTTGCTAGGCTGGTTTTATTGTATGACCTGACAGCTTTCCCCTGATATCTCTTTCTATACCGTATTACTAATCTACTGTCCATTAACTCACCTGTGTCCTATCAGCATACTACTCAATGTTCTGTACTCCATATCCTTATTACCTAGATTTCATAGACTCTGCCATATGAATGTTGCCATAATATTATTGTAAATAACTGCTCTTCCATGCAATTGTAATTACTTCACAACCCCCCCCCCCCCCCCCAGATCGTAGCCCATTTCAAAGTTTCCTGAACTCTATTACTGTAGTGGTTAACTCTATTCTCTCACACACTACACCTATTTACTATCCTTTACTCTCACCTTACCCCAGAATCTGACCGCCCACAACCTCTCTGCTTTATAGATCCAACTCACAATCCTTCCTCCCCCAACAAGAGTATTATCTTCTTTCCATCCTTTCTAAAAATCAGCTAGCTGGGTGGAAGACCACGGTTAACACTATACATAGTGAAAGGATCTCCTATATCTTCCCTACTTGCTACTACTGTAAATAGCATAGAATTCTCGGTTGCTGTCTTAAACCATTTTGCCCTCCCCTCCATCTGATGACAAAAAAGAATAGGTGGAGGAGGTGAACACCAGGATACCCACTGGAAGAGGAAACCCAACAACTAAGGAACCACTAACAGATAACAGCAGAAGAAGGTGAAGCAGGGAGTAGTAACCACACAAACCTCAATCCAGGGCTTATCTGGAAATACAACTAAACAGTAGAGACAGTACCCAATACAAACAACTGAACAAGATTTCTTTAAACCTTGTACACACAGAAGAACCAGCCTCAACACAACCTGCCCTCACCAGCACAACAAAATATAGAAGGTGGTGGACAGAGTGACCCACATTTAACCAGCTGGCGGGAAGGAACCACCAAAGAAAGACTCAACAACAATCAGAACCCAAAGGCAAACACAAAGCCAACTTAAACAACAGCCCAAGACCAGTGAGCTTGGGGGGTCAAGGAAACAGTACCACTGAAACTCACTGCTACTCTACTAAAGAAGTTCACATCATAAACCGAGGGAGCCAGAACAGATCAATATAAGAAGCTGAGGTGAACAAGAAGAGTCTCACAAACAATGGGAAGACAAAGAAATACTCCCCAAATGAAAGGAAAGGAGGAAGCCTCAAAAAGAATGCTAAATGAAACAGAGGCAATTCAACTATCAGATATTGAATTCAAAGCAGTGATTGTCAGGAAGCTCAATGAGCTCACAATGAGCTACGAGAAACTACAGGGAAGCTACAATGAACTCAATGAAAACTACATCAGCATAAAAAAGGAAATAGAAACTCTCAACAAGGGCCAAGAGGAAATGAAGAATACAATCTCTGAAATGAAGAACACAGTAGAAGGAATGAAAAGCAGGATCGATGAAGCAGAAGATCGGATCAGCGAGCTAGAGGACAAAATAGAAGAAAACACCCAGAAAGAGCAAGAAAGGGAAAAGAGGCTCAGAAAGAATGAAGAGGGATTAAGAGAAATGCAAGACAATATGAAACGTAATAATATCCGTATAATAGGGATACCAGAAGGAGAAGAAGAAGAACAAGGGATAGAAAACCTAGTTGAACAAGTGATGATGGAAAACTTCCCTAATTTGATGAGACAAAAAGTCACACAAATACAGGAAACACAGAGAGTCCCAATCAAGAGGAACCCAAGGAGGCCCACCTCAAGACACATCATAATTAAAATGGCAAAATTTCAAGACAAAGAGAGAATCTTAAAGGCAGCAAGGGAGAAGAAGGAAGTAACATACAAGGGGGCCCCAATAAGGCTAACAGCTGACTTCTCAATGGAAACACTACAAGCCAGAAGAGAATGGCAAGAAATAATCCAAGTAATGAGAACCAGAGGCCTGCAACCACGACTACTTTACCCAGCAAGGCTCTCAATTAAGATAGAAGGCCAAATAAGAAGCTTCTCAGACAAAAGAAGTCTAAAAGAATACACCTCCACTAAACCAGCTCTGCAAGAGATGCTGAAGGGACTGCTTTAAGGAAAGAAAGGAAAAGAGAGAGTGAGAGAGGACCACACGTACATAAAAGGCAATGAATAAGTACCTATCAATAATAACCTTAAACGTAAATGGACTAAACGCTCCAATCAAAAGACATAGAATAGCTGATTGGATAAGAAAACATGACCCACACATATGCTGTCTACAAGAGACCCACCTCAGGATAAAAGATCTGCACAGGTTGAAAGTGAAGGGCTAGAAACAAATTTTCCAAGCAAATGGACAGGAGAAAAAAGCCGGGGTAGCAATACTCATATCCGACAAAATAGACTTCCAAAGAAGATCCATAAAGAGAGACCCAGAAGGTCATTTCATAATACTCAAGGGAAGAATTCACCAAGAAGACATAAACATAGTAAATATATATGCACCCAACATAGGAGCACCTAAATACATAAAGAAAATCTTAGAGGACTTCAAGAAAGATATGGACAGCAACACAATTATTGTGGGGGATTTTAACACCCCTCTATCAAAAATGGACAGATCTTCCAAACAAAACATCAACAAAGATATTGTGGCATTGAACAATACCCTAGACGAGCTGGGCTTTACTGATATTTACAGAACCCTCCATCCCAAAGAAGCTAAATACACATTTTTTTCAAATGTACATGGAACATTTTCAAAGATTGACCACATGATAGGACACAAAACAAGCCTCAACAATTTCAAAAAAATTGAAATCATACCAAGCACTTTCTCGGATCACAAGGGACTGAAACTAGAAACCAACCACAAGGAAAAAAACCCAAAACACTCAAATTCATGGAGATTAAACAGCATGCTATTAAACAATGAATGGGTCAAGAATGATATTAGGGAAGAAATCAAACGGTTTTTGGAAACAAATGAAAACGAACTCACAACAACCCAAAACTTATGGGACACAGCCAAGGCAGTCCTGAGAGGGAAGATCATAGCGATACAGGCCCACCTAAAAAAGTTAGAAACATTTCAAACAAACAACCTAACCCTACGTCTACAAGAACTCGAGGAACAACAACAAAGACAGCCCAGAGCAAGCAGAAGGAAGGAAATAACCAAGATCAGAGCAGAATTAAATGACATAGAGACTAAAAGCACAATTCTAAAGATCAATGAATCCAAGAGGTGGTCCTTTGAAAAGATAAACAAAATCGACAAGCCTTTAAGCAGACTCATCAAGAAAAAAAGAGAGAAAACCCAAATAAACACAATCAAAAATGAAAGAGGAGAGATTACAACAGATACCACAGAAATACAAAGGATTGTAACAAATTACTACAAAGAGCTGTTTGCCAAGAAATTTGAAAACCTAGATGAAATGGACAAATTTCTAGAAAAATATAACCTTCCAAAACTCAATAAAATGGAAGCAGAAAGCCTCAACAAACCAATAACAGCAAAAGAAATCGAAGCAGTAATCCAAAAACTCCCAACACACAAAAGCCCTGGACCAGATGGTTTCACAGGAGAATTCTACAAAGCATTTAAGGAAGAACTAACACCTATCCTTCACAGACTATTTCAAAAAATCCAAAAAGATGGAAGACTACCAAACTCTTTTTATGAGGCCAACATCATCTTAATCCCAAAACCAGATAAAGACACAACAAAGAAAGAAAACTACAGGCCAATGTCGCTGATGAACATTGACGCTAAAATCCTCAACAAGATACTGGCAAACCGCATCCAACAGTACATTAAGAAGATCATACACCATGACCAAGTTGGATTCATTCCAGGTATGCAAGGATGGTACAATATACGCAAATCAGTAAATGTAATACATCACATAAACAAAAGCAAAGACAAAAACCACATGATCATATCAATAGATGCAGAAAAAGCATTTGATAAGGTACAGCACCCATTTATGATAAAAACACTCAGTAAAGTGGGAATAGAGGGAGCATTCCTCAACATAATAAAGGCCATATATGAGAAACCTACAGCCAACATTATACTCAATGGGCAAAAATTAAAATCTTTTCCACTAAGAACAGGAACAAGACAAGGATGTCCACTTTCACCACTTCTATTCAATATAGTACTGGAGGTTCTAGCCACAGCAATCAGACAAGAAAAAGAAATAAAAGGCATCCAAATCAGAAAGGAGGAAACAAAACTGTCACTGTTTGCAGATGACATGATAGTGTACATAGAAAATCCTATAGACTCCACCAAAAAACTGCTTGACCTAATAAATGAATTTGGTAAAACAGCGGGATACAAAGTCAATATCCAGAAATCAAAGGCATTTCTGTACACCAACAATGAAACAGCAGAAGCAGAAATCAAGAAAAAAATCCCATTTGAAATAGCAAAAAGGAAAATAAAATACCTAGGAATAAACCTAACCAAAGAGGTAAAAGACCTGTATTCAGAAAACTACATAACACTGAGGAGAGAAATCAAGGAAGACACAAACAAATGGAAACATATACCGTGTTCATGGATTGGAAGAATTAATATCATTAAAATGTCCATACTACCAAAAGCAATCTACACATTCAATGCAATACCTATTAAAGTACCAATGGCATATTTCACAGACATAGAACAAACACTTCAACAATTTATATGGAACCACAAACGACCCCGAATAGCTGCTGCAATTTTGAGAAAGAAGAGTAAAGTAGGAGGAATCACAATACCTGACACTAAACTATACTACAAGGCCACTGTAATCAAAACAGCCTGGTACTGGCATAAAAACAGGCACATAGACCAATGGAACAGAACAGAGAGCCCAGGAATAAACCCAAGCCTCTACGGTCAATTAATATTTGACAAAGGAAGCAGCAACATAAAATGGAATAAAAATAGCCTCTTCAACAAATGGTGTTGGGAGAACTGGACAGCTACGTGCAAAAAAATGAAACTCGAGCACCAACTTACACCTTATACAAAAATAAATTCAAGGTGGATAAAAGACTTAAATATAAAGTGTGACACCATTAAAGTCCTAGAAGAGAACGTAGGTAGGAAAATCTCAGATATTTCACGCAGAAACTTTTTTACTGACTTGTCTCCTAGAGCAAGGGACATAAAGGAAAGAATAAACAAATGGGACCTCATCAAAATTAAAAGCTTTTGCACAGCTAAGGAAAACAGTATCAAAATAAAAAGAGAACCAACTGTATGGGAAAACATATTTGCTAATGATACCTCAGACAAGGGTTTAATCTCCAAAATATATAAAGAACTTACACGACTCCACTCTAAGAAGACAAGTAACCCAATTAAAAAATGGGCAAAGGACTTGAACAGACACTTCTCCAAGGAGGACATACAGAAAATCCAAAGACACATGAAGCGATGTTCAATATCGCTAGCCATCAGAGAGATGCAGATTAAAACCACAATGAGATACCACTTCACACCAGTCAGAATGGCCATCATAAACAAAGCAACAAACAACAAGTGTTGGAGAGGATGTGGAGAAACGGGGTCCCTAGTGCACTGTTGGTGGGACTGCAGACTGGTACAACCATTATGGAAAGCAGTTTGGAACTTCCTCAGAAAACTAAAAATGGATCTGCCTTTTGACCCAGCAATTCCATTGCTGGGACTCTATCCTAAGAACACTAAAACACCAATACAAAAGAACCTTTGCACCCCGATGTTCATAGCAGCACAATTTACAATAGCTAGGTGCTGGAAGCAACCTAGATGCCCATCAGTAAATGAATGGATCAAAAAACTATGGTACATTTACACAATGGAATTCTATGCAACAGAAAGAAAGAAGGAGCTCATACCCTTTGCAACAGCATGGATGGAGCTGGAAAGCATTATGCTAAGTGAAACAAGCCAGGCAGTGAAAGACAAATACCACACGATATCACCTTTAACAGGAATCTAAACAACAAAACAAAACAAAACAAAAAACTAGCAAAATATAACCAAAGACACTGAAATAGGGGATAGTCTGACAGTGGCCAGAGGGGAGAGAAGAGGGAATTTCAGGGGGGAAGGGGTAGGGATTACAGGAACAAATTTGGAGGACACATGGACAAAAACTAGGGGTGGGGGGTAATGGGGGGAAGGGGGGAGGGTTGGGTGGAGGGGCTGGAACGGGAGTAGGGGGGAGAAAACTGTACTTGAACAATGATTGAAATAAAAAAAAATTTAAAAAAAAAGATAGATTTTATTCATTGTTTCTAGCTCATTTCTTTTAGCTATCATCCCAATTGCTTTAACTGCATAGGATGTTTATAATACCAATCTAGTTCAACAAAAATGTTTTTGTTATGGAAGTCTTAATGTTAGTTTAAAATAGAAAATATTATATCAGATTCTAGCCCCAAATTCAGCTAAGTGCATGAGTTAAATACACTTAAGTTTTAACATGTAAAAATTCTGCAGCACATTCAAATCTTTTTCTCCCAGTATTCAGAGAATAAATTAATGGGAAAACTACCAAAAGAAAATCTATTCTGTTAACCTAGTTAATTATGAAAAGTGGCTTACTATGATATACTTAGCTATATCCAAAATGAGTTAAGACCATGGAGTGAGGTAGAAGTTAACAAGGAGAAGCACAGGAACGCTATAATAGTTGATATTATAATACATCAAGGGAAATCATTTGAAAATGATTCATAAAGCTTTCAAAATAGACAAATGGTTCCATATATGCCATTACCCACAAGAGCCACTATTTCCACTTCTGACAGCTTGTTGGTACAAAAAGGGGCTGATAGAAGCGGTCAGCAATTACTTATTTGATTCTGTTGTACCTGCATCATTAAACCAATAAAGGAGGAACCCAAAGTAGTGGCAGCTAGAAATCAATTTTTCTGTTGATTTTAAACATGTTATTGGCTAAGGTGTCAGTACTGAATCACACTGCAGCTGGGTATTTTTTATGGCTTTCAGCAGATTCCTGAATTAAAATTCTGCTTCTTGTGGCTCTACAATTAGATATCTTAATTTGCTCATGTATTCTGAATATCAGAATTTGTAAGAATCTGTTCCCCTATTCTGAGAATTTCTTCAGATACCACATTTTACAACTTATCTCTCCCATAATTTAGGTATTTGGGGGTAATGAAAGCTAAGCAAAGAACTGAAATTTATACATAATTTACATCTAGGACATAATTATTTGGCCATGAGAGAATTATTTTCTGTAGTGCTTATTTAACATTCACCACAGTCCCTGGCATGATTAACTATCCTTTTGATCATTATATTATGGCTTTCGGAATCTGTGGGTAGGGATCATGGTTTTACTTCCTGTGTCTCACCAGAGCAGCAAACATCACATGCAGTCAGGTTCTGGGGCTAGATAGGTCCATCTCACTCAACCTTCACATTGCAGGTAAGCACATGGAGATCCAGAAGTTGGGATGACCTTGTCAAGGTCACAGAGTTAATGAATTACAAATTGAGAGTAAACCCCAGGTTTCCAGTATTCTCCCAACTATGCTGCACAGCCTGGGAAGCAAGGGCATCATCCTTCCACTTCAGAGATGCTGGCCCTTCTGCAGAGGAGCACCTCCCTGGCAGAGCACTCACAGACGGAGAGGATGCTGTCCCTGGGCTGCTGCTGCTTTTGTAAAGATGCTGCTGTTAATTCTCGGCAAGAGCTTGCAATTGAGCCACATCTGTGGTAGAGATCATAGATTATTCATAACCCAAGCATACTCTACTTTCTGCCAGGGTTTATAGCCAGGAACTAAAGTCAAAAATTGCCTACATTTGCATTATTATCTTAATGAAATGCTTTGCAAGAACCAACCACAAAAAGCTAGGAAGAGGTCAATGTCAGCAAGAGTCTGTAGGAGGAAAGGTCTGTTTGGGCTACAACTTGTTTATGTCTTACCAACCTGTATACTAATACTGAAAGAAGGCAGATGTGTTCCATTAATTGATACATTTCAAATAATATGATCCCCCCAGGACTACTGACTGACTGACAACAGATTTAGCTTAATATTTTTTCTTTTTAGTCGAAAGAGAATTCTTATTTCATCTGAGGGTTAAGTACCATTTATTAAAACAGCTCCTACAGAATATACTCACAAACTGAGAGCAGGAGATAAAGTTACTAAACTGCATATTAGAGATGGACTGTCTATCCGACAACAGAAATTCTGTTGACCTGCTCCCCACTGAAACTGGTGAAAGCTATATTAAAAACAAAACAAAAAACATTTAAAAAAATACAAACTTTGGAAATTGTCCTAAGGACAAACAACAAATGAAGAAACATTAATTAAAGAAAATATATGAAAATTTGGTTTAAAAAATGGCAAGAGTCTGTGATATAAAAAAATACAACTTTCCTCACTACCCCCTTACAACTCAGTGAGGTGGGGATTCCACTCCAGGTGCTGCAGCCAAGAAGCCAGTGCTCCTTCTCCCCTTAGGTCCCAGCCAGAGACCCTCTTCCCCTGAGGAGGAGTAACATATCAGTATCTTTCATTCTGCTCCCAGCTGCTTGGCCTGGCTTATGAGACAGGGGTTCCATGCCAGGTGGGGCAAGCAACTGAGGACCTCCAGTTCCCCAACTCCCAATCCAGACACATTCAATCCTACAGAAAATACAGTCATTCAAAGAGAAGCTTGCCACTATTGCCACCCTGAACTCCACAGCCCTGCTTCGAAATTTCACCTAGACAGGTCATAATGTCTTACCAAAAGAATTGACTTCATTGGAGAAAGTCAAGTCTAAGGGCACTCTCAGTAACAGCAGAGGCTGCAGTGAAAGGCAATTGCAATTGGGAGAGTTAAGATAAAGGCTTAATTGTAGGTTGGCTACTTTACAAACAAGAACAAACTGTAGACAACTAGGTAGAACAACCAGACAGAAGATTAGCAAGGAAATAGAAGACCTGAGCAACTATAAGCCAACTAGACCTAATAGATATGTACAGAATACGACAGCAAAATAATCAGTCACTCTCTATTCTTCAGTCACTCTCTATTATATCACTGCAGTTTATTTCCCTCAATGCACATATCATTGTTATATCATTTTGTTCATTTCTTATTTGTCCCCTCCATTGGATTGTAAATGCACAAGAACAGAGATCTTGTCTGTTGCATCCACTGCTATATCCTCAGCTACTAGAACAGTGCCCAGCACATGTGGTGGCTACATAAATACTCACTAAATAAACAGGTTCTTGACACTTCCTTCTATCCCAACCCCATATTCAACCTTTCACTAAGTCCTACTGATATTAATTTTAAGTATATTTTGAATTTATCAATGTTTCTCCATCTCCTGTGTTACCTTGCCAGACTAAATTACCATTTATCTCTTAACTTAACTTAAAAATCTCTAAGTCTGAAGACCCTGTCTGAATTTCTGGTATCATCTTTTGCTCCTCTGTAATCTATTACCTCCTTGCAGATAGGACAATCCTTTCAAAACTATAATTGCACATGTCACCCACCTACATGGTAGTGTTCAGTGGTGTCCCATTGCTCTTAGACAAAGATCAAAATTGTTAATATGATCTACAAGGCCAGGGGTTGTCTTATTCCTGTGTACTTCCACAGTATCATATCACTATTTTCTCCTTTATGCTCCCAGTTCTGATCGCTACTGCTTTCATTTAATTACTTATGCAATTCTGCTTTTTGCCTACCACAGAGGCTTTGTACATGCTGTTCCATTGACCGGGACCACCCTTCCTACTCCTCTTTACATACCTATGTTTCAGATTTCAATCAAATCTTGTTGACCCACAACCAAGGTCAGATTCTCAATCCTGGGTTATCAAGAGAAAAACTTTTGAACAAAGAAATAAAGAAAAAAAAAAAGACAAATCAGATGAGATGCTTGGATCCATCCCATGCTTCTTGGATCAGAATATTAAGGGGTAGGTTCCTGTCATTCATATATTTCTAAACAACCTCCCTATTTGTTTCTGATCTTAGATTATAAACTCAACTCTACAGGATCTTCAACAACTGCTTAAAATAATCCAGAGACAGAATAAACTGCTCCCCAAGGCTGAACATCCCACTTTGGATAACTCCAGTTGGTCATTAGAAAGTTTAACTTTAGTGATTGAACAAAATCTGGTTTTCCCTGCTCTCTTTCAGTTGACATTCATTTACACCTCTGACATATAACAAATTAGAATTTAATGAAGCTCAGAATTGCTTTCTTATCTGACAAGTAATTTTATACTTTGACTTATTATAAGCTTTCTTTCCAACTAGTACCTAAGTCTTTTCTTTCTGCTAACATTGATGCTAATTAATGCCTTCCTCCTTAATGCAAATGGACAGGGTTTTTTTGTGTTTGTTTTACTTGAGTGTACTGTTCTTCAATCTACCCATCATAGTTGATTTTATTCTATTTATCCTGTTATTCTAGAATAGGGATGTCAAACTCATTTTCACTGGGGGCCACATCAGCCTTATGGTCGCCCTCAATGGCCAAATGTAATTTTAGGACTGTATAAATGTAACTACTCCTTAACAGCTAAGTGAGAGCTCATGCTGCCACTGTGTAGAAACAAGGTGCCGGGCTAGATAAAACAAGGTGGAGGGCCAAATTCAGCCCGTGGGCCTTGTGTTTGCCACCTGTGTTTTAGAATAACAAAAATCCTTGGGATCCTGGCTGCCTGCTACTCTTCTGTTTTATTTCATCTTCTAGTGAATAACTGTGCTGTCACAAAATTATTTCTGAAAATGTTGACAAGTAGGGTCTAGGTCAAAAATATTCATTATGCCACCAAAGACATTTCTTTATGTTAAATTCTTTCAATATCAGCATCCATTGTAGGATGCTGATATTGAATGACAATATTCATTTTATCATTCATTCAATATCATCATTCATTCAATATCATCATACAAATTCACCTAAATTGCAGTAAAGTCTGTCCCCAATTTATTCCATTTAATCAATTTAGAAAATATTAAGAACTTCACCCAAATTTTTGATGAATACTCAGAATCTTAGTCTTTCAGGCTGCTGCAACCTAAATACTATAAACTTGGGAGCTTATGAAAAATCAAATTTATTTCTCACAGTTCTGGTGAGGCTGGGAAGTTAAGGCCCAGGCACTAGAAGTTTCCGCGTCTGATCAAAGCCCCCTTCCACATTGCCGACTGCCAACTTTTTCCACTGTCCTCACGTGTTAGAAGAAGCAAAGGGGCTCATTCAGGCCTCTTTCATGAGGGGATTAATATTCATGAGGGGTCTGCCTTCATGACCTAATTACCTCCCCTGGACCCCACCCTCTAATGCTGTAACACTGGGTATTAGGATTTTGACATATGAATTTGGGGGATCACAAACATTCAACCTACAGCACCCAGTTATTTTAATCTATCCAGTTTCTTTAAAAATTATAGCAACATAATAGCCACAAAAATAGCTTATTTTTTGAGCTATTATAATGTATCAGGCAGTGTTCTAATGGCTTGAACTCTGTAGTAAAAGCTCAACAGATGAAAGTGAGCATTACTGCTATTGTTGTTATCCTTACTATTATTAACTCTTATTATTGTTCTTATTTCTATAACCTACCAACTCTGTTACCTTGTCAGAAAACAATTGTAGGCATTCTAACATCATTTGTTTTAATAAGTCCATAAAGGCTTCAATGATTACTGCTTCCCTCCTTCCCCAATTGCTCACATTATTGACCTTTTAATAACATATTTTAAATTTTAGCCTAGAATAAAGGCCAAGTTCTCCAGTTTAAAGAGTGTACTTTTCAGAACAACTTTTTTAAAAATAATTTTTTATTGTAATTTTCTGCATAGTATCTTAGGGTTACTTAAGTATTAATAGGAGAAATGTACAATGCCTGGAATTTGGGACTCAAATTATTAACCAAAGTCTATCTATTCAAAAGGCAGAAATAATCAATAATTCAGTGCTATGGAAATCATCAAAGTGCTAATTGATTTGTCTAAATAATCTATTTTTTAATATTCTGAGGGTACTTATGTCACTCTTTACGTAGGCATATGTGACCTACCATAGGGTTTCTAACCATTAAGTTAAAATTATCTTGGTTTTAGCACAATGCAGCATTTAGACATATACTTGGTCTGAAAGAGGTTACATGTGATGACTAATGTGTAATATTAGGGAGAAACCTCCTCCGTTCCTCTGGTTTCCTTTCTCCCTGCAGAATGAAATGACCCTGCAACACCCAGTCCTCTTCTCTAATCCCTTCTTTATTCCACTCCATGTAGAAGGAGTGAAGTATCTATTGTCAATTGGCAAAAAGCTGACAGGCATTGATCCATGTTTTTTAATTAGAAAGGCTCATCTATTAAATATCTTTCAGCACCAGGATTCATTTCTTTTTTCTTTTTCATCCATTCAAGGCAGTTACTCCAGGTCAGTATATCTGCTCAGCAGACCCAAAGTTTCCCTTGGGTGAGTTTTAGCAAGTGCTTGGTCTGTTAACTAAAGCCATGTTCTCTGATTAGCTTTATCAGTATTAAAGCCAGTACTTGATCTCTATCCATTTTCTTCCATGCCTTATATCCCATTTGGTTCTAACTTCAAGATGAAAAAAATAAAGGTATGGTGTGTTGGTTTCCCCACATCTAAGCACCTTCATTTCCTTCCTCTCTTCTTGTTCCCTTGATGAGATTCCCAAGAACCTGTCATCCTGCAGACATGCACCAAGAAGAACCCACTTAACTATATCACTGTGTAGTTCTGGCAAAGGATTTTACAATTGTTTGTTCTGGCCTTTGTGTGAAGGATCTACACCTACAATAATAACCAATTGTTACACTGGTGATCCTTATAAATGAACATATCAAGATGGGTTCACATAATTTATCATATTCAAATCATAATAGAAGTAGATCAAGTATTACACACCAATAGTCTTGTCTACAAATAAAGATTAAAGAGAACATAGTAATGTTCTCTTCCCCCACCTACTTCCAAAACACATACATATACACGTAAGGCAGGGGTGTCAAACTCATTTTCATTGGGGACCATATCAGCTTCATGGTTGCCTTCAAAGGGCCGAATGTAATTTTAGGACTATATTAATGTAACTACTCCTTAACTACTCCTAAGTGAGATCTTGGCACTGACACTGGGTAGAAACAAGGTGCCAGTCCGGATAAAACAAAGTGGAGGGCTGGATTCAGCCAATGGGCCTTGTGTTTGCCACATGTGATGTAAGGGAATGAACTACTTAAATATTGTACTGTCTAATATAATGGCCATGAGGTAAATTATTGTTATGAGCTGGAAAAAAACAACTATGGACCCTTAATATACAGTGATGGGGAAGAGATATGAGGGGAACTTCTGGGAACCAGATAATAACCTATTTCTTTATCTGGGTGGTAGTTGCACTGGTGTTGATCACTTAGTGAAATTTCACCAAGCTCTACCACTTACAATTTGCTCACTCTTCAGTATGTGTCATACAAGAAAGAAGCTTACTTAAAAGACATACGGGAACCAAATAATTAAACAATGAGAGCTCAAATTGTGTATGAAACTTAAATGTAAAATTTATTTGGACCACAGAGTATCTTGACTTGTGAAAAGAATGTCAAGCTCCTATTTTTACTGGGTATATTTATATTCTCCATTGGAACAAAATAATATTGGGAAGCCCTATGTTCTTATAGCTTTGTATCTGACAAACATTAGAAATAATCAAAATTGTGGTAAGTTATTTGATATTTTCTAAAAGTATTTGTCTAAAGTGGTAGTCTGCATGAAAACAAAAAGACTGTACCTGCAACAATACTTCTATTAAGATATTTATGTTTAATTATGAAAAATCATAATTATATTTTTCATATAGTAAAATTTGCTCTGGTTAATTATGAATTTACTAGCCACAAAAATGCAACTTTAATAAGACTAGAAGAAATGTTACTAGAAAAGAGAAAGAATAAAGCCACAACAGCAAGATTACATTCTTCAGAAGAATTCCAGTGACCTAACATTAGAAATATGGCTAAAAAAGATTAAAATTTCAATTATGTACAAAAAGTAAGTATTCTGCTAATGCAATTTTTTCATGAACAATCAATATAAAGAAGTTTTGTTTTAATGTAAACAGATATATGTTATCCTCGTTTTTCAAAAGAATTTTAAAAGTAGTTTTGAATAGAGATATATCATAGGTCCACCAGTACTTTAAAAGCAATTTGTAAATACTTAGAAAATGTAATACTAAGCATGGTGGCTAAGTTTATGTATCAGCTCAGCTAGGCCACAGTATCCACATATTTGATAATCCTGATACCCACCACAGCATGCAAAGGAGCAGAGTGGTCTGCCAAGCAAGCTTCCCCAGGCGTCAGATCCCCAGGGCTTGGCTCTGCTGGCTTGTTTGTTGACAGAAGGGAAATAGGAAACATCAACTACTATAAAAATCCCTATTGTCAAACTCTTATGTACTTAATTTGATCTTATTGGGTTAGCCAAAAAGTTGGTTTAGTTTTTTCTGTATGATGGCTCTAGTAGTGCTCAGTTGTCTATCACTTCATTCGATAGGATTTTGTTAGACTGTATTATGACAGCTGTCTTATCAGTGTGCATTTACAAAAAAACTTACCAAAATTGGTGAATTTTTGTGCAGCCATTTTAATATTGAAGATGAAAGAAAATATCCAACATTTTTGCTGTATTTTGCTTTATTATTTCAAGAAAGGTAAAAATGCAACTTAAATGCAAAAAAAAATGTGTACAGTGTATGGAGAAGGTTCTGTGATTGACTGAACATGTCAAAAGTGGTTTGCAAATTTCCTGGTACTATTGACACTCTGGCAAAGAATTCTTTGCTGCGGAGCTGTCTTATGCACTGGAAGATGTTTAGCAGCACTCCTGGCCTCTACCCTCTAAGCCAATAGTGGGAGATAACTGACATACTCAAAATATCCAAATAAAGTTATTGGTGAAAATGAAAAATGTGTTTTATTTTATAGAACAAACTGAACAGACTTTTTAGCCAACCAATATACTTCTTACTTTTTAATTTATTGGTCTATTATTTTAACTCTGCATGGTTCAGATCTATAAGCTCACTCACAGAATATAAAAATGAAAACCTTGTTCTGTGTTTAATCATGCAGACATTTCTCAAATTAAATTTCCAAAGCAACATTCCTTTCCCAGTTCATCCTTCCACTCCCATGAGATTAAAGTCATGCTCCATACTTGGTTGGTGACTCATTTCTTGAAGAGAAGCAAGAGATTATATAGTAATGTTCTGTTTTTATTTATTTAAACAAATCATAACGAACAACAGAACAGAAAATGCCCTAGTAAGGGACTAAGGACAGGCCCTGGCCAGGTAACTCAGTTGGTTACAGCGTAGTCCCTGTACACCACAGTTGCAGGTTCGATCCCCAGTCAGGGCACATACAAGAATCAACCAATGAATGGATCAATAAGTGGAACAATAAATTAATGTTTCTGTTTCTCTTTCTCTCTCAAATCAACAAGTATAAATTTAAAAAAAAAAGAAACAAAGGACTTGTTCAGTTACAGGTGATAAAAACCTAGTTTTAACTAGTTTAATCAAACCAAAGCAGACTAAAGCAACAAATAGGAACTTAATATCTCTATTAACTAAGAAAGGAGGAAGGGATGCTGTGCTACAAAAATAGCAGAAACCCATATTTCACTACTTGGCCTTCTAGCATGCACACAAAATCCCCAGTATACATATTTCTTCCCAAATATATAATCATTTTTAGTATCTGTTTGGAATTATTTACACAATTACACAAGAAATGTAGAATGCATTCTCATTGTTTAAATATTGAGGTAAAATGATTACCACAGGTAGTCCCTGTTATCCTAAATTATTAAATTAATGAGTATATTTCCAGTCTTTTTTATACTTTAAAAGGACATTACACACATACACTCAAATATTTAAATAGATAGTATTGATATGTATGTGGTTCTGATGAAAAAGTCGTACAACACATATTATATGAAAATTGAAATTGCTTTCTCCCTCTTCCCTTGGTCACATCACTTTTAAAGCTGACACACAGTATGCCATAATTAGTATATACCATGATTTATTTGTAATTTAATTATTTTTCTTCTAATGGAAATAGACTGTCTCCATTTTTTATAATAGTGAACAATACTATGATGAAATTCTTAGTTTATTATTTCTTAAGCATGGTGGTAAAGTTGGGTATATAACAAGAAATAAAATGGTTGGTCATAAGACACACAATTTTTAAATTTTTTGAGACTACCTATTTCCCATAACTCTACCACATTTGATATTACACTGTTTTGCCAATGTAATATTAGAAAAAAATGCTTAACCATGCTTCTTATGTTGCTTGGCTATACGTATTTTCTGTTGTGTAAATAGTGTTTAAATTCTCTACCCTGTTGCCATTTGTCTATTTCGTTATTTAGTAAGCTCTTTACATATTTTAATATTAATTCAATGACTGATATGTGTTCTGTTCCCCAACTGTCATTTACTTTATAAGATTGTTTATTATGGACTTTTCTGTTGGCAGGAACCTGGAAGTTTTTATATAGTCAAATTTATCAATCTAGCTTTATGGTTAATAACACTGGTTAACAATTTCCATAACCTACAGAAATAAAAATTTTCTCATTTATTTTCTGTTAAAATTTTTATAATTCTGGTTATTCTGTTTTAGAACTTTAACCTAATTGGAATTTATTTTTGTGACTGAAATAAAAAGGGTATTAACTCTAGTTTTGCTGAACACATGCCATACTTCCAATACCACTTTTAAGTAATCTATAGGTTCTCTACTAATTTAAAAAAAAACATTTTTATGGGTACTATTTTTCCATATGCACACAGATCACTTTCTAATTAAATAGTTTTTAAATTCTGTACCAAATAATCAGTGTTTTAATTATTTTCTTGTCGAGCAAATTCTCTCATAATTTTGCTCTAAATTATCCTGGTTGCTTTCTAATTTCAAATGAGATCGAACAGGAACCAGATTTATCCTCCCACCAGAAACAACTAAAATGCTGGACAAAATATATTTTTAAAAGACAGTTCTAAGAGTCATCCAAAAATTTCTAGCAACTATGGAGGTAAAACTCATGTTATTCTACAAAAAAGGGCATGAAAAAAATTGGGAAACTACAACCCCAAATTAGGAGAAAAATCAACCAATCAAAAGCAAACCAGAACTAATACAAATATTAATATTAATCAACAATGCTATTAACTTAGTTATTATAACTGCATTCACATGGCTGAAAAGTTAAAGGAAGAATAGAGCATGTTGAGTAGAGGCATGAAATATATAAAAAGATATGAAAAAATCCAAATAAAAATTCCAGAGTTTAAGATTATTATGTTAGAAATTTAAAATCCTCTGGATTAGCTGGAAGCTGATTAGATATTGTAGCAGAAATACCATGTTTAGCTGTATATAATGCACACCCACATTTGGCCCAAACTTTCAGGAAAAAATCTTCCATTTTAAGTTTTAATTCAATTTATATTTATATGTAAAACCAATGATCATATTCTAGGGTATTATTTTGCATGCTGATATTGTTACTGCTTTCTTGAGTTACACTTTTAATGCACAAGCATAAATAAAAGAAAAACATTTATATAGATATGGAATTGACACTACCCATGTATAATGTGCATCTTTAAAAAATTTTCCCCTCAAAAATTTGGGAAAAAAAATGTGTGCATTATACATGGCAAAACACAGTAATTGAACTTGAAGACATTGTAATAGAGGTTGTAGAATATGAAAGAGAGAGCAAAAAGACTAAAAACTAATTAGTGAGCTATGTGACAGCTTCAAGCAGCTTAATATACAAGGTCTGTCTGAAAAAAGTCCAGCCGTTGTTAATATAAAAAGAACGGTTTACATATCAGTAAGCAGAGTGGACTGGAATGCCCATATGTGAACAATGACAACTTCACTTGTACTAGTCAGCTGGAGCAGTAGACATCACTGAGTGAGCATGTGTACTGTGTGGCCGTCACATTAAAAATAACTGAATGAGTAGAGCAAGGAATATGCATCAAATTTAGCATTAAGCTTGAACATTCCTCCATGGAAACTATTCAGGGGATTCAGAAGGCCACAGCTATGGGCTACCGGTGATTGGAATCTTCATCATGATAATATGCCCAATCATGCATCACATCTCATGCAGAGTTTCTGGTGAAACATCAAATCACTCAGGTGACTTAGACCCTGTACAGCCTAGATTTGGTGCCCAGTGACTTCTGGCTGTTCCCAAAACTAAAATCACCTTTGAGAGGGAAGAAATCTCAGATCATCAATGAGATTCAGGAAAATACAATGGGAAAGCTGATGGTGATCTGGACTACTGTGTGAGGTCCCAAGGTGCCTGCTTTGAAGGGGACTGAGATGTCATTGTCCTATGTACAATGTCTCTTGTATCTTTTATCTTGTTCAATAAATGTTTCTATTTTTCATATTACATGGCTAGATACCTTCTGGACAGATCTTTTATGTTTAAAAGCCCAGAAGAAAAAGAGAAAGAAGGGGTACAGAAAAAACATTTGAATGATAATGGCTAAAATTTTACTAATTTTATTCTGCATAGTGTGAGGAAGTTCCACAAACCCAAAAGGCAAAAGACCCACATTTTTGAAACTGCACCAAAGTGTATCATCATCAAAAGGCTCAAAACTGGTTATAAAGATGAAGTATTAAAAGTAACCAGAGAAAAAAAGACACATTACACATAATGATAAGGATGACAAGATTTCTTATCAGAAACAATGTGAACCTGGTAACAGTGGAGCAACATATTGAAAGTGCTGAAATGAAACATCAACTCAGGAATCTATACCTAGCAAGGGGCAGGGAGGGTCAGGAGCAAGGGATTACTAAGAGCACAAGGAAACTTTTGGGAGATGATGAATGTATTCACTGTCTTAATTGTGGTGATTTCACAGGTGTATACATATAGGTCAAAAGTTAGCAAAATATGTGGTTTATTGTATATCAATTATATTTCAATAAAGCTATTATTTTTTCATTTCCTAAGCACTTCTTCTTTCATTTTTATTGTTGTTTCAAGTATAGTTGTCTCTATTTTCCTCCCACCACTCCCTCCACCCTACCCATCCTCACCTTCCACCCTCGATCCTATCCCCTTTTGGCTTTGTCCATGTGTCCTTTATACATGTTCCTTGATGACTCTTGCCCCCTTTTTCCCCCATTACCCCCCTCCCCTTTGGTCACTGTCAGTTTCTTCTTTATTTTCATATCTCTGGTTCTACTTTGCTTGCTTGTTTTGTTGATTAGGTTCCACTTACAGGCGAGATCATAAGGTATTTGCCTTTTACCACCTGGCTTATTTCGCTTAGCATAATACTCTCCAGTTCCACTTACAAAAAAGAAAATCTGTCATGTGTGTTTTACAATTTTCAGAGAATTATTTTATTGATCTATTGTTACTTTTGAATATATTGAAAAGAATTTTCATAGTCCAAGTTTTATATAGTTTTCATAGTACAAGAGAAATTTAACTCTCAAGTGGACAGAAATAATCAAGAGACAAATTCTTATTTTAAATATGTTTACATTTTCTTTAAAATGACTATTCATACAATTCTAATAACATATTTCTTTCAACTTTGAACTTCAGTACAGAAGGCTGTTCCTGAAAGTAAAATGTATTTTAAAGATTCATGCAAGAAAATTCCCATTTTAATCATTTATTCCCCTTTTCATATGCTATTCCTGCCCCACCACACCCCCACCTGAAAAACCATTCTATGCTGTTCGGTGCCATTTTTATGTTCAGTGTGTGGTTTATAAAACATGTATTGTTGTTTTGTGAGCATGTATTTTAAATTTATGTAAATTATATTAGGCTATACAACTTATTCTGGTTGTTTTTTAACTTCTCTCATATAAGCACTTAGTTTCTAATTTTTGTTTTGGTTGAATTTTTATCATGGTAAAATTTATATGCAATGAAATGCACAGATCTTAAGTATGCATTCTGGTGAGTTTTGGTGAAGCATTCATTTGTCCACAGGAGGTAAGCCATTGCTCCATGCAATCCCCTTTTGGCTCATTAGTCAATTCTCAACTGCCATTTGATTTCTGTCAATGCTCAGCAGACAAAATTTACAAATCAGAAGATACTGAAAATTATTCCCACTAGAGCAGGTAAAAAAATGAACAAATTGAATGATGAAAGATCAAACAGTTTACAAGATTTAATTATGAAATTCTGTAACTGCACTTTGTGATATGTGGACTTGTTGGAAGAATCTTTTGACAAAACTCCCACTTTTCATTGGAAGGCTTTACATCCTAGAAAACAGTGGAATTAAACTGAGAATGTCTATGATATGCATCTAAATTTGGTGAAATATTCAAGAGGATTATAAGTAGAGAGAATTTATGAGTTTGAACTTGAAAAAATACTTATCAAAGAGATATTCTAAAACAGGTAAAAAAGCTAGTACTTGGAAAAACACAATATTTATATATTTCAACGTGGAAAGAATAAAAATTTGGAATATCCTCTAAATATATAATATAAAAATAGATTTTATTTTTTTATAATATAAAAATATCCTCTGTTTAGAAAAAATGTTTGGTTTTTATCAGGTACTTCACCATGGATAAAAATAAAATTTCCCATTAAAAACAGCACGGTCCTCAGAGAAGAGTCGATTAAAAATGCCAAATGTTTCATAATTACTTATAATGAAATTAAATTTTTTAGTGTATTGGAATTATTTGGAAAAATAAAAATAAGATAAAAAAAAGCCCTTCAGAAGAATACCAGTGACAAATTATTAGAAAGTAATAAAGTTTACAAAATAATTAAAGTATGTAATATATATCAATAATAAGTATTTTGGCACTGGCTGGCAGCTTAGTTGGTTAGAGCATTGTCCCAATATGCCAAGGTTGTGGGTTCAACCCCTGGTCAGAGCACATACAAGAATCAACCAATGAATGCATAAGTAAGTGGAACAACAAATCCATGTTTCTCTCTCTTTCTCTCTTCCCTTACCTTCCTCCCTGTTTAAATTATGCTATTTTTAGTGTTAGATAATCATTGATTTTTTTAAGTTTTTACTTTAATGTACACAAAAGCATGTTAGTTTTATTTTAATGAAATTATATTTAAAAATAATTTTTGAAGAAAAGTATTTTATAGATCCAGGCATATAATAAATATAATTTTTCCATTAATATTTAAAATTTTAGTTGTTTCAATTATTTTAACATCCCTTGTTACCCTCTAAAGTGCCTGATACAGACAATAAATTACATAGTCACCATTATAAAGAGGCAATGTCCTCGAGACTTTTTACATGACATCCACTGTCTAAGAAAGTAAAAGAACAATCTCTAACAATGAGTTACATTTTTTGTTTCATGTTTGGATAGCTCCTCCTCCTTAGAATGGTAGCTCTCTATGGAAGCACAGACATTCTCTGTCTTGTTCACTGCTGTAGGCTGAGCATTGATAGTAGTGCCAAAGAGCAGCAGAGGCTGACTCACAAATTCTCTAAAAAGTGGCCCATCATTACAGGATAGGTGCATTTTCATCAAAACTAATAGGTATTTGCATTCCCACTACACCCATTTCTATGAAATTACTAGTGAAATTATTTTTATTTGTGTTTGATCATGGTAATAAAATAAATTGTACCATATACTGCTACATTTCAAAAATCTATTTTTATATTATATATTTCTCATAGAAGAAATATTTATACTCATTTAAAAAATTCAATATTAAAAGATTCTTTATTTTTTAAATACAGACAAAATTTCCCCTAGAACAAGGGTGCTACAGTTTTATGTCCTCAGAACTTACTGCACTGTCCACTGTGGATTGCGAATACTCCAAATATCAAGAGCATTTATGTTCAAGTGAGATCACATTAAGATTAACTTTAGCGATGTTCACTGTTATTACCACCACGTCTCCAAACTAAATAGTGCAAAGCTTTCATTCCTACAATTAAAAAAATTATATAACACTTATATAAACAGGACTTTTAGCCCCACCTCTTTCACATAGGTTTTATTTTATTTTATTATGTTTTCTTTCCAAAAGGCAAATTCTTCAACTTTTACTTGGTGTGTCTACAATCTATTAATATACATTTACTTCATCAGTCAGCAGTATTAAAAAACCTATGAATTACTTATTAGCATATTACAATGATTTCCTAATTTTAATGGGTGGATAAAAGCATGAGTGATCAACGATTGCCTAATTATTTTCCAAGGATTGAAGTTTTTTTTGAAGTTGGAATCAGTCCCTGAAAGTGCTAAATTATGAGACCAATATCCAATAAAAAGACAGAAACCTCATATATTAATCCCAGCATTGGGGTCTACTTTTCTCCTGCTTACATCTGATGATTCCAGAAAAGGAAGCTAAGAGTTAAGAAGCTGGGTGGCACCTTTCACAACCTTTGGGGGCCAGGATTACAGATAACAATAAGTATATTATTATTTTTTTATTTTTAATAAAGTAACTAAACATTGGGAAGTTAATACAGTTCTAACTCAGACATATTTTTTTAAAGATTTTATTTATTTATTTTTAGAGAGGGAAGGGAGGGAGGAAGAGAGAGAGAGAGAGAGAAACATCAATGTGTGGTTGCTGGGGGCTGTGGTCTTGCAACCCAGACATGTGCCCTGACTGGGAATCAAACCTGAGACACTGGTTTGCAGCCCACGCTCAATCCACTGAGCTACGCCAGCCAGAGCATAGTATATTATTTTTTATTTTACTATTATTATTAGTTTCCCTAAGAGGTTTTACTGTCTAATAGGTTACTGACTGATTGACTTATACATCTAGTTCATTTCTTAAGAATAGCTAATCATTTTTGTATTATAACTATGTTTTTATATTTTTCATATTAACTTTTCCCTTTTGAGTATCATTAAGAAGTGGTAGGCTTTTCACAGATTCAATTTGTTCCAATTAGCCATAATTAGTAGTCTCTTTTTGAATCTCACTTTGTACCAATTTAACTAATGGAAATGCCTTAAAGCTGGCTTCTTTCAACACTACCCCAGATATTTTAAAAGCATTTCTGCTTTCTGGCAATATTTCAAACACTATTCATTTTTAATGTTTTCCCAGCTAAAGACATGAAATCTTTCAAATGATACTTACTGTAGAGTAAAAGAGTCTAATATATGGGCACTAGGAATAAATATTAAAATTTTCCCTCTATATTCACTACTGGTATTGACACTCTGTTAGGTCTCTTTGGTGGCAGTGATGAAAAATACTCATCTTATTAAAATACTTAGCTCACATAGATATTTCCTAATTAACTCTAACTACTAAAACAGTTTTCCTTCAATATAAAATTTTAAGTAATTTTCTACATTATATCTTCTTAATTTTGACAATTCTCTCAAACTTTAATTTCTTCCAATTCTCTTTTATTAGACTTTACAATGAATATACACATACATATACTTCTCACTACATTGGATTTAGCCCAGGTTCAAACTGATGTTTCTGCTAAAAGCATAGTAACAAAAGATCTGTGAACAATTAACTGGAACATTAACTTATTGTTACTGTTAGATAAAAACCAGGTTTACTAATACAATGGTTGCTATAAAAAGTCTAGCCCCACTTGAAATTATGGACATCCATGGCCAATTATAACTGTAAATATTTCTAATTTCATTAATTTCTCCATTTATATTCTCTTCTTGTCTATAGCTTGAACTAGAATTTATAGTGGCTTCTTCTGATCAAAAAAATTCTTATTTCAAAAAGGATTTAATTATAAATTTATTTTATTTTTATCAATGGAACAGATATACTTATATAAAAAGGTGAGAGAATAAAACGGAACTTCCATTTCCAATAATCACAATTAAGGTAATTCAGACCAATAGTCCCAGTGAGAACCATTAGTAGCTGGACCAGCTATTAACAATACATACTTGACAGTATTGGAGAGCTGACAAGGCAGAGAAGAATTTAAGGCCAAGATCCAAAAGAAGGCAGAACCCTCATGAAGTGAGTCCGGCATTTGAGGCTGCATGGTTCCAAATGATGTTTGCTGAATTGAGAAGAGGAGGTTGAAAAGCTAAAGAGCTGAGCTGTGATTTTGATAACTTTGTGCTACTGGGAAGAATACTGGAGTCAGAACATACCAGAAGGAGGCACCTGGTATCTCTTTTTTCTCTGTGCTGGGATCCCAAAAGATAATATCTTGGGTAGTAAAGAAAATGTGGAGGCATACTGGCTCTATGATTTTGAGTTGCTCATAACCTTAGCTACCTCACTGAAGCAAATAATTCCTCTTTGAAAGAACATTGTCTAAGGCCTAAATTATTTCTATACTTTGTTTTTATATTTGATGTCAGTCATTCAAAACTAAAGTGGCGTATGAAAAATAAAACAGTATAAATATAAACCAAGAGAAATAAGAGACAATAAAAGTGCTCTGAGAATACAAGTAATGAGGGTACAAGACATATAAATAAAAATAAATGTACTTGCTATGTTCAAAGAGATAAGAAAACAGAGTAAGATTTAGAGGAGGAAAGTACAAAAACAAAATCATCTAAATTCTACAACTTTTTAAAAAACATAACTTCAAAAGTGAGAGCCCTAAATATGGATTTAGCAGATATTGCAAAAATAGTCGCTGGAAGATATGTGAGAAGAAAATTTCCCAAAGTAAGTATAGAGAGATTTTTTAATGAAAAAGAAAAATGCAGAAGAAAGAGTAAAAGACCCAGGGTAGAGAGGAAAAGGTACAATATATGTGTATGTGTAATTGGAGTGGCAGAAGGAAAGAAGATAGAAGATGGATAGGAATAAGACCAGAAAAGAAACAATGGAAATTTTTCAAAATTAATGGATAATGGGGGGGATTACCTGTGGAAGTGGGAGGAGACAATGCAGTGGTGAGAAATGGGGGAAAAGATGGGACAACTGCAACTGAACAACAATAAAAATCAAGAATACAAATAAAAATCAAGCTATCACCTCTGGCCAAGTTGGAGGCATAGGTAGATATGCTTTCCTTTCCTGCACAGCCAAAAGAAAGAGAACAACCCATTTAAAAACAAAAAACCAACCAGAAATGCAAGAAAACCAAACTGTATGGAAGTCCAATAACCAAGGAGTTAAAGTAGAAACATTTAGCCCTGGCTAGCGTAGCTCGGTGGATTGAGCGTGGGCTGCGAACCAAAGTGTCGCAGGTTCGATTCCCAATCAGGGTACATACCTGGGTTGCAGGCCATGACCCCCAGCAACTGCACATTGATGTTTCTCTCTCTCTCTCTCTCTCTCTCTCTCTCTATCTCTCTCTCTCCCCCTCCCTTCCCTCTCTAAAAATAAATAAATAAAATTTTAAAAAAAGAAGAAGAAACATTCATCCAGACTGGCAGGAAGGGTGGAGAAGATGCACGGCAAGGTAGTGGACTGGGCAGGCGAGGCAGTGGCTGTCAGATCAGGAGGTGCCACATTCATGTTCCAGCCCAGGGAAATAAAGCCTCAAAACCTCTGCCAGTGAAAACCTGTGGGGGTTACAGCAGCAGGAGAAACTCCCAGACTCACAAGAGAATTCACTGGAGACACCCATGGGGTCCTAGAATGTACACAAAACCACCCACCCGGCAATCAGCACCAAAACAGCCCAATTTGCTTGTGGGTAGTGGAGGAAGTGACTAAACACCAGAGGAGAGCTGAGCAAGCAGCATTGTTCCCTCTCAGACTCCTCCCCCCAACACAGCACCATAACACAGCAATGTGAGTTGCCCTTCCCTGGCAAATACCTAAGGCTCTGTCCCTTATAATGTAACAGGCACACTGAGACAAAGAAATGTGGCCCAAATGAAAGAACAGTTCAAAACTCCAGAAAAAGAACTAAGCGATAAGGAGATAGACAACTTACCAGATGCAGAGTACAAAACACTGGTAATCAGGATGCTCACAGGAATGAATAAGTATGGTCACAAAACAGAGGAAGAAGTAAAGGCTATGCAAAGTGAAATAAAAATATACAGGGAACCAACAGTGAAGGAAAGGAATCTGGAACTCAAAGCAACGATTTGTAACAGAAGGAAGAAATAAACATTCAGCCAGAACAAAATGAAGAAACAAGAATTCAAAAAAATAAGGAGAAGTTTAGAAACCTCCAGAAAAAATTTAAATGTTCCAACATCCTAGGGGTGCCAGAAGGAGAAGAAGAAGAGCAAGAAATTGAAAACTTATTTGAAAAATGAATGAAGGAAAACTCCCCCAATCTAGTGAAGGAACTAGACTTCCAGGAAGCATAGCAAGTCCCAAAGAAGTTGGACTCAAAGAAAGTCCACATCAAGACACATCATAATTAAAATGCCAAAGGTTAAAGATAAGGAGAGAATCATAAAAGAAGCAAAAGAAAAGCAGAGAGTTACCTACAAAGAAGTTCCCATCAGACTATCAGCTGATTTCTCAAAAGAAACTTTACAAGCAAGAAAAGGCTGAAAAGAAGAATTCAAAGTCATGAAAGGCAAGGACCTACATCTAAGATTACTCTATCCAGTAAAGCTTTCATTTAGAATGGGAGGGTAGATAAAGTGCTTCCCAGGTAAGGTAAAGGTAAAGGAGTTCATCATCACCAAGCCCTTATTATATGAAATATTAAAGGGACTTATCGAAGAAAAAGAAGGTCAAAACTATAAACATTAAAATGGCAATAAATACATAACTATCAACAACTGAATATAAAAAACAAAGAAGCAAACAAGCAGAACAGAAACAGAATCACAGATATGGAGAACATTGGGATGGTGGCCAGTGGGGATGGGGGCTTAATGGAATCGGAGGAAAGGTGAAGGGATTAAGAAGTACAAACTGGTAGTTACAAAATAGGCAGGAAGGGAGGGTGTTAAGAACAAATATAGGAAATACAGTTTCTAAAGAACTTACATGGATGATTCATGGGCATGAACAAAGGAGGTAGGATCACCAGAGGGAGTAGGGGGTGCTGGGTGGAGGGTGGCTAAGGGGGAAAATTGGGGACAACTGTAATAGCATAATCAATAAAAAAGTCTAACCTCACAAAAACAAAAAAATAATAATAAAATGCAACTGATTTCTGAAATATTTATTTTGTATTCTGTTACTCTGCTGAATTCATTTATCAGTTCTAGTAGTTTTTTGTTGGAATCTTCAGGGTTCTCTATATAGTATCATGCCATCTGCAAATAATACCAGTTTTACTTCTTCCTTGGAAAATTAAGGCTTTTTCATTATACAAAATTCCAAAGAATTATCATCAGAAGACCTGCACCTTAATAAATGTGTAAAGATGTCCTGAGACACAAGAAAATAATACCGTACAGATAGAAATATGAATCCATACAAATAAAAGTGAACACTGGAAATGGTAACTCCATAAGCATAAATAATATATATTTTTCTTATTATTTAAGTATTATTGAAAGATAATTCCAAGTTTAGAGCAATAATTACACTGTGGAACTTACAGCACAGAGGGGAATAAGTATATCACAATTATAGCACAAAAGACAGGCACAGAGAAAGATATATTTATTCAGTTGTAAGATCCTTATGTTATATGGGAAGTGGTAATATCACTGAAGGTTTATTGTGATCAATGAAAGATTTATACTATATAACCCCAAAGCAACCACTAGCTTACTACCAAAAAGATGTATAGCTAATAAGATAACAAAGAAGATAAAATGGAGTAATAAAAAAATACAAAGAGAAGGCAGAGAAAAACAAAAGAAACAAGAACAGATGGGAAATAGAAAATTAATAGCAAAATGTTGGACTTAAACCCAACCATATCATATTCATATTAAATATTAATAGCCTAATCACTCCAATTAAAAAGCAAGGATAGTCAAATTGCATAAAAAGGTAACTCTCAACTATATGCTGCCAAAAAAATACTCCTTAAATATAAAAGCACAAAGAAGTTAAAAGAAAATAGATGGCAAAAATATTCAATGCTAAGCTAAAAGTACTCAGAGTTGACTGGAGATATGAAAGTTGACTATATTAATATCAAAATAGATTTTATTTTTTAATAGTTTATGTTTATTGTATTTTTTCTATTACCATTTATGCCTCTTATAACCTTTCTTACCTCCACTCCCCACAATCACCACCCTACTGTCCTTGTCCTGAGTTCTTTCTCTTTTTTTGCTCGATCCCTCCACCCTCCAACCCTCCCTCCAGAGCTGTCATCCTGTTCTCTATGAGTCTGTCTTTATCTTGCTTGTTACTTCAGTTTGTTCATTAGATTCCACATATGAATAAAATTGTATGGTATTTGTCTTTCTCAAACTGGCTTACTTCACTTAGCATAATGTTTTCCAGGACAATGTAGATTTTAGAGCAAAATATTACCTGGGAAAAAGTAGGTCATTTCATAATGATAAAGAGGCTAATTTATCAAGAAAACATAATTTTACATATTTTTGGATCTGAGAACAGAATTTCAAAATTCATGATGCAGAAACTGATAGAACTGCAAGGAGAAAAAGAGAAATCCACATTTATAAGTCAGATTTAATAGCCTTCTTTCAATAATGGATAGTATAAATGGACAGAAAATCAGTAAAGCTGAATGGCACTATCAACTAATTTAAACCAGATGGTATCTATGAAATATTCCCCAACAACATAGAATACACTTCTTCCAACTACAAATAAAACATTTACCAATTAACAAACTTCCAATAAATTTTAAATAATTCAGGTCATACAAAGAATGTTCACTGACCAAAGTGGAATTAAATAAGAATACCAATAACAGAAAGATATTCCCAAATATTCAGAAAGTAAAAAACATAATTCACAATAGAACATGTCAAAGAAGATATCTAAAGTAAAATAAGAAAGTATTTTTAAATGAATGAAAATACTAACAAAACACATCAAAATTTCTGTAATGCAACTAAAGCAGTGTTTTGAGGGAAATTTATAGGATGAAACACCTAATGTTATGTAAAAAGGTATTAAAACTATTACTTCAACTTACAGCTTAACAAAAAAATAATACAAATGAAATTCAAAAGAAACATAAAAATATCAAACTAGGCCCTGGCTGGCGTAGCTCAGTGGATTTAGCGCAGACTGCGAACCAGAGTGTTGCAGGTTCAATTCCCAGTCAGGGTACATGCCTGGGTTGCAGGCCATGACCCCCAGCAACTGCACATTGATGTTTCTCTCTCTCTCTCTTTCTTCCTCCCTTCCCTCTCTAAAAATAAATAAATCAAATCTTTAAATATATATATATATATATATATATATATATATCAAACTAGAAATCAATAATAGAAAACAAAATCAATAAAAAAGCAAAGACAAAAGTTTGTTTTAAAGAACAGTGTAACTAATATGGCTGTCACACCTAAAATTACATACATTTTTCACATACAATCCCACTGTTAGGAATTGCCCTATGACTATATTCATGAATTTTTGCCAAGATTTATATGATTATAAACAACCAAAGTAATCACAGCAATTGTAACAAAGAGATATTGTTGAGATATTTGGATATGATACATTCTGACAGCTTATTTTATTTCTATAATATGATTATCTTTTTTCTCGTTTTCTTCACCTTGCCTGCTGTTTGTTATACGGATGAGTTTTTCTTAACACTTTTCCTCTGGTAACCTGGAAATTATGAATTCTATTTCCAAAGTATTATTGACTAATCTTGACTTTTCAGTAAACTTAATTCAAGCATATTTTTCTATCACTATAGTCAAACAGTCCCTCACTAAAAAAAGACAAAGTCTTCAAAACTTTTACATACATCATGTCACACATCTCAAACACAATATGTTAAATACTAAAACTTGGGATTACCTCCCACTTAAATCTGCTCCTCCCTGGTATCCCCATCTCAATAAATACCACCTCTACCCACCTTGTTTCTCAAATCAAATATCTAGGAATCATCCCGAGGCCACCACCTTGGTCCAAGACACCGTCACTCTTGCCTAGACTATTGTCACAGACCATTCACCATTCATCAGTTTTCCTTTTTCCACTTGTCTTTATTCAATTCATGTTCCACAGAGCTGATATAGTGAACTTGTAAAAGAATAAAACCCAGCTGATACCAACTTCTGGGTAAAACCTTTAATGACATCTTACTGGATCAGAAAAATAACCCAGACTCTGCATTGTTCTACAAGACACTTCCTGATATGGACCCTGCCTCACCTCACATTCTTCCTTTCCTTTCTCTTTATGGCAGTTCCAGTCACACTGGCCTCTATCTGTTTCCTTAACTACTGACCCACTCCTCCCCACCCATATACCAGGCCCCTTTTCTTACTGTTCTCTGCTCAGAATAATCTTCCTTGTAACTTCTCCTATGCCTGGCTCATAGTCCCTCCCCAGGTTTCATCTCACGTCATCACAGAGACCTTTTTCATCACCCTATATAAAGTGACTTGTTACTCTCTAGTTTCTCACTTGTATTTTAGTCTTTTGTAGCACTTAATATAATCTGCATTTTTCTTTGCTTATTTATTGTTTGTACTCTTTGTAAGGAATTTAACATAGTTAAATTGTTCAGTTTGTTCACCTCTGCATTATCTCAGGGCTCAATAACATATGTATTAGCTGAATGAATTAATTTATCAACAAAGAATTATAATGATTAATATAGGTGACTGAAAATGTCAAATCACTACATTTGTATACCTGAAACTAATATGATATTGTATGTCAACTATAATTACAAATAAATTTCTTAACATTTGAAAAATAAACCAAAAGAAAATAGAAAAATTGTTTTCTAAATATATACTCATATATACAAAAAGAGAGAGAGGGATAGCTGGCTTCAATTGCTTAAACAATTGTGAAACTAGTTTTCACAACAGGCTTTATGAATAAAAAGGAGGAATTTCAATTGTGCCATTTGGCTTTTCTTTAGGTAAGTAGATGAGTAGATAATCAAGTCAGGGCCTTTAAGATTGCCAAAGTAAGAGATGACACACTGGGAATGTTAACAAACACACCTACCTTTTCTTTCTCTTATTGTTTTGGTATTACCTTAGGCTCTGATTTGTTTTCTTTCATCTTGATGCCCAATGAGGCAGCTTGCACCTTGCTTAGTTTACTGTATTCTTACTTAAGCTCAATAAGGACGGATAAGGACACTATGACAACACACACACACACTATCCCTGGTGATATGCAGATGTAAAAAATTCTCAACAAAATGTTAGCAAACTGAATTTAACAAAGTATTAAAAGAATCATACACCATTACTAAAGGGGATTTATCCTGAGATAGATGTAGGAATGGTTCAGCATACACAGATCAATAAATGTGATATACCATATTAATAGAAGGTAAAAATCACATGATCACCTCAATAGATGCAGAAAAAGCATATGATAAAATACAACATACTTTCATAATTAAAATTGAACAGAATGGGGATAGAAGGAACATACCTCAATGTAATAAAGGCCATATATGACAAACCTACAGTTATCATCATACTCAACAGTGAAAGATTGGAAGCTTTCCTCTAAGATTGGGAATAAGACAAAGGAACTTACTCTCACCACTCTTATTCAGCATAATATTGAAAATCTTCCCTGGCTGCTGTGGCTTGGTGGATTGAGTGCCAGCCTATGCACCAAAGGGTCATCAGTTCAATTCCCAGTCAGGGCACATGCCTGAATTGCAGGCCAGATCCCCAGTAGGGGGCATGTGAGAGGTAACCACCCAGTGATATTTCTTTCCCTCTCTCCCTCCTTTCCCCTCTGTCTAAAAATAAATAAATAAAATCTTTAAAAAACTTTAAAAACGAAAATCCTAACTAGGGCAAATAGGCAAGACAAAGGAATAAAAGGCATACAAATCGGAATACAAGGAGTAAAACTGTTATTCTATGTAACTGATACTTCCTTATATATAAAAAAAATCCTAAAGCTTGAGTCACATGTCCCATCCTGAGGGCTTCTATATTCTGAGAATGAGATTGGCATTTCTTGCCCAATATCTAACAGGAAGATATGTGATCACATTCCACCCACATCCTCCCACTGACTCCACATTGGGAATTTCCCCAGGGTCCTACTAGGAAGGCCGAGCATCATCTCTGCAGGGGGTATGCACGCTGTACACACGGTATGGCTTCAGATGACTGCATTTAAATGTACCTATCAATTCCAAACAATCTTTTTACCATTCCCCAAAAGTTCCTCAAAAAGCAACTATTCCTATTTTCTTCTTTTTTTATCATAGAGTTTTTCCTTTTTTTCTTTAGTAATTTTTTGTTATTTGAAAAGGAATTTGGAGACAGGGAGGAATGGTAATGCCACATTTTCAGTGTGCCCTCTTGAGCAGATATCATTAAGCACTATTCCCAGTAATCCCCGCTGTACATTTCAAAAAAGTTAGCCATTCATGGTGGGTTTGGGAAAAGAGCACCATAATAACTTGTTTGCCTGATGAACATTTCAATCAGTTTAATTTGTGATTCTTTGTAAGAAGCAAAAATTAAAGTTATGCAAATATAAGGGACTACTAGAGTGTGAGACCAAATTGAATTCTTCAAGAATGGAAGTCATGACATTCATTTTTCTATTCCCAATGTACAAGTATCCACAGTGCCAGGATTTTTTACATATTCAGGGACTGTCTGTTGAATGACTGAAAATAAAGTTTAACATTTCTAACATTTGCACTGAATTTTAAGCAGCTGGGGTACAATTTTATTTGCCTTTTTGGCATTGACTCAACACTTACATAAGTGTGGAGACCTACCAATTAATCCATATTTTCAAATAGTCCAAGTATGATTCTACATAACTTAAAATTTTTAAGTCACATTTGTTTACTTTGTACTTCCCTGATAATTAAAAATGACTGTAATAAGAAGTGAAGAATATGAACACCAGAAAAATATTATCCCTACTAGAAGGACAAGACTGTCGCCATGCACCAACTTTAAAAAGCATGATTTTATTGGGTGATATATAAGAATCCAAAAAAATCTGAAAAACATTGCTATGCTGATTAATAGTCAGAATGTTTTTATAGAAATTCTCAAAACAAGTTTGTGAGAAAGTGTTACCCTTCTGTCTTTTTTTTTGGCTTGTGTTCGGTTTTAGTTATTTTAATCAGTGTTTTTTCCAAGCCTAATGATGTTGTTTGCTAGTCTCCCTATGTTACATCAAATTAATTTGAATACCCTCTGAGACATCTAAATAGCAATTGCAGTAAATATTCATCATGTGGAATTAATAATGGCATCTTGAAATGTTTTGGGGTTTTTTATGAGCTCTTTTTACCACAAAGAACCATCACCCAAAATGGTATTAAAAACAAAGGAGGGGCCATGGCTGAATTTTTTATCACAATGACAAAATGAAAAACAGAACCATAAAATCACCCTGTTGACAAGCTCTGAATAAACTCACTTTTAAAGCTTAAAGGCTTATCAAGTATGTTGGGAATAGCAAAACCTGGATTTATAATTACTCAGACAATATTTCTAACATAAAATAAACCAAATAATTATAAATTGACTAGATAAATAAAACATCTTTAATTACTAATTTCTGATGCAATAAAATTTCAAATTGAAGTTTTCCATTAATCCCAGGTATTTATCAGACTTATAAGGTAAAAATTGAAATTTCCCATCAGATGCTAATTATATAGAGCAAATGAAGAAGCTTTGCAACTTCTGGTCAAGATGCAGGTATAGGTGGACACACTTCACCTCCTCGTATAACCATAGAAAGAATTACAACCAGATCTCAAAACTAGTAACACCCAGAACCATCAGAAAATTGAGCTGTATGGAAGTCTGACAACCAAGGACTTAAAGAAGATACATTCATCCAAATGGGTAGGAGGGGTGGAGTTGCAGAGATGGGAGGAAAGGTGGTATGGCATGAAAAGGCAGTGGCAGTGGTGGCACAAATGGGAAGGATACCTTGGAAGTGAGCAATCCAATCCTAGCCCTGGGCCAGATCACACAGCCCAGGGTCCCAACACACAGAAGACAGATCCATGTTACCTCTGGCTATGAAAAGCAGTGGGGGCTGGACAGTAGAAGAACACTGCCAGATTTTCACCACTTAAAGGGCCAGCATGGTCTTAGAATGTACCCAAACCCACCTATTCTGGGATTCACCACCAGGGTAGCAGCTGGAAGGGTGTCAGTTGCACATGGGAAGGAGGTGAAGTGACTGGAAACAGTGTGACCACCAGGCAAATTGCCAGAAGCCCGGCAATGGCACTGTCCCTTCTCGCCCTCCCCACACAGTCACAAAGCTGTGAATAGGGCTCCCCTGCCCTGGTAATTTCCTAAAGCTCAACCCCACACAATTTACAGGTGTCTTTTCTTCATAGGACATGCTACTGTGACAGGGAATAAAAGCAGCTATACCAAATACAAGAAAAAAACACAGGGAGGCTGCTAAATTGAGGAGACAAAGGAAAATGGCCCAAATGAAAGAACAGGAAAGAAAAACAAAAACAAAAAAAGAACTATGCAAAACAGAGATGGTCAACCTCTCAGAGGCAGAGGTCAAAATACTGGTGATCAGGATGCTCAGAGAAAGAGAACTCCTTGAGTATGGCAAAAAAATAAAGGAAGAAATGAAGGTCACACTACTTGAGATAAAGAATAATCCACAAGAAACCAACAGAGAAGGGAAGGAAGCTGTGATTCAAACCAATGATCTGGAACATAAGAGATATACATTCAACCAGGACAAAAAGAAGAAACAAGAATTCAAGAAAATGAAGATAGGCTGAGGAACCTTTGGGACATCTCCAAATATGCCAATATCTAAATCATAGGGGTGCCAGAAGGAGAAGAGGAAACGCAAGAAACAGCAAACATATTTGCCAGAAGGAGAAAAGGAAGAGCAAGAAATTGAAAATGTATTTGAAAAAATAATGAAAGAAAAATTCCCTAACTTGGCAAAGGAAATAGACATACAAGTCCAGGAAGCACAGAGAGTCCCAAAGAAGTTGGACCCAAAGAGAGTCCACATTAAGACACATCATAATTAAAATGCCAAGGGTTAAAGATAAAGAGAATCTTAAAAGAAGCAAGAGAAAAGCAGAGAGTTACCTACAAAGGAGCTCCCATAAGACTATCAGCTGATTTCTCAAAAGAAACTTTGCAGGCAAGAATGGACTGACAAAAGTTATTCATAGTGGTGAAAAGCAAGGATGTACAACCTAGATTACTCCATCCAGCAAAGCTATCATTTAGAATGGGAGGGTAGATAAACTGTTTCCCAGACAAGGCAAAGCTAAAGGAGTTCATTACCACCAAGTCATCATTACATGAAATGTTAAAGGGACATTTTTAAGACAAAGAAAAGATAAAAACTATGAACATTAAAAAAGGCAACAAAGTCACAACTATCAACAACTGAATCTAAAAAAAACCCCTAAGTAAACAATCAGAACAGGAACAGAATCACAGATATGGCGATTCTCATTTGAAGGGTTATCACCTGAGAGGGGGCAGGGGAGAACGAGGAAACGGTGCAGAGATTAAGAAGCATAACTGGTGGGAACAAAATAGGCAGGGGGAAGTTAAGAATGGCATAAGAAATGGAGAAGCCAAACTTACATGTGGGACCTATGGACATAAACTAAAGGGTGGGGGGCTGCTGAAGGGAAGAGGAGTACAGGGCAGAGGGGCTAAAGGGGGAAAACCTGGGACGTCTGTAATAGCATAATCAATAAAATATGCTGTATAAAAAAAGAAGCTTTATAGAATGATGTTATGTGATTTCTCCACAAATCAGAAAAGTTTTTCCCTATAAATCAGGTCACATTCAATTAGCATATCTTGTTTAGGTTATCAAATGTAATAGAGAAGAAAAATAAAGAAAAAGGAGAAAAGACTAATAAAATCAAATAACAGAAGATTGAGGTCACTGAGATTTGTTTAAATGTGCTTTATTTGTTTGGTGTTGCTTACTTGCTTTTGGCATATATTTTTGCTTTTCACACTTAAAATAAACTTTAAAAGCTACAAAAATAACTAGATTTGCCAATTGTTGTGGTCACTTTTCTTCCTGCCACTATTCTTACTAGCATCTACTTGGAAAAAGAAGAGATTCTAAGAATTGATGACAGTAATTTTAGTTCTATTATTAAATTTATTTTATTGAACTGTTAGGAAATTTCAAAACTTTTGGCTAGCTTGATATAAAAATTAATATACTTAAAATTTGTCTCTGGTAACCACTAGATGTTTCTAAATGCACAAATTTCAAACTAGAATAAAGAGAAAAGAACAAAGAAAGCTCAATGAATTAAATGAAAGGCAGGAAAAATTTAAAAATAAACCAATCCCCCTCCCCCAAACTTCAGGAAGACAATAATGTAGATCTGGATAAATACAGATCTGACTTTATAGCCTATTTGGGGCACAATTCACACAATTTCTCTTTTATAGCCTTTTCTTACAACTCCATTAAGTACCAAAATTAAAGGGTCCATTAGTTCCATTTTTCTGGCAAATATACGAGTTTCCATTTTGTCAAACATTTGGAAATTATGTTGGTATTTTTCTCATAATTATTGTCAAGAAACATTTCCTTCGGGATATCAAACTAACTGCCACTGGGAGGGACATATTTCTCCATTTGTTCTTCTTCCAGAGACTGTTTCCCTTGCCACCTCTGTGCCAATTGGTAGTGAAAACACATTTGAACAAATTAAAGCTAACAATCTGCGCAACAGACACCCACTGCCTTTCAAAATGTGCCAAAGAAATGTCACTGGTTCCACCAGTACAATTTGAATTTAGATGCAATTAGACCGGCCTGTTTTATTTGCTGAACTTGATCTGTTTGCTGCTGTTTGTTAAAGACCCTTCTACTTCACCAGAATGTTTATTCCAAAGCCACCATTAAAAACTGTTCTTATAAGAACACATGACTTTTCAGAAACTCTTCACAAGCAAAGACTCTTCTTGTCTCCTAATGATGTGCATGAGCGAATATACACACATATGGGGGCCAAACTACAGTTTCCAATAATAGCTAAGAAATTGGAATTTTGAAAAGAAGTTTAAATGGGAATATTAATTCTACTAGTAATTGTAGACAGATAGTTTCTAGAAAGAGTTCAATAAAATGCAAAATTAAAAATGAGATGAAGATTGCCACAGATGGTTTCCTTTTTTTTCTGTCTTGGTAGAAAAATTGGAAAATCTGACAATGTACATTGAAATCTGTAGAAGTTCAAGTCTCTGTTGCTTAAGAAGAATTTATTTGGATGGATTTTATAGGCCATGTGGCAGAATGGGAAGCTCAGTAAGTCCCAAATATTGTAATCTACCAGCAACTGGAAGTGGCTGGAAGTCAATGTTAGTTAAATTAGACAAACTAAGGTTTCCCAGGGAAAAGTGAGAATACAGGTGACTGAGAAGTATAAAGGTGGAAGCAAAAAGTGTTCACAAATTGATAGAGAAAACAGACCAAACTATGAATTAAAAAACTTAACAAGAAATATATAGGGACAGAAATGGCCCTGGTTATATAATCATGAAATTAATCATCAATGCCTTAGTTTTTTGTGTGCAAATAAGCAAGAATAAAAAGTCATAATATTAAATGGTACATCAATATAGGGACTTTCACTCCCTAGTGATTATAGTGCACACCTTACAACAGTGTCAAGAACAAGTGTACCAGGAAACTTTGTGGTAACTACCCCAATGAATTTACCCTATATATCTATATGTCAATTTTTTTGTGAAATGAGAAAAAAATCTAAACAATAAGGGAATCACAAAATACCCTAATGGGTATCCTCAAGGAAATATTGTGCAAAAATTTAAAATGTTTATTAAATTTATAGTAACATAAAAATCTTATACTTTTATTATGACACACTATAAAAACTTAGCACAAAAATTTACATAGAAAGCTTGATCAAGAATATATAAACTAAATCATAGTCTATGCATAGAAACACACCAAAATGGTCATGGAAGTTTTCTCCAGTAGTACCAGCAATGATATACATTTCTCTTCCCTTTATTTTCCTGTATCTTGTAAATTCTAAATTTTAGCATACACTTTATTTTTACAAAATGTATGATTTTCTTTAGGATCACTCAGGCTATGCAAAATTTTCCACTTCCCTTTCCAGCTATTGCTTAACAACATTATTGCATTTACTCACCTCTCCTCTTGAGGTGGAAGTTCTTCTACAGCCCTCTCAGCTGCTATCTTGTTGACTCCTTCAGCCTGGATTTCAATGAACCAAACATAATCAAATGATAAACAATTAACAACACAGAATAATCAGTTTCCCTTTTACTTTTTTAAAAGATCAGATTTTTTTTCTTTAGTTAATTAAATTACTTGATGTTGTGTTGCTTGTCCCAGTATTTGTACTCCATCTTTTTTTAAAATCCTTACTCAAGGATAAGTTTATTTATTTAAGAGAGTGGAATAGGGAGAGAGAGAGAAACATCCATCATTTGCCTCCCACATGCACCCCAACCAGGGGTGGAATGTACAATCTAGGTATGTGCCCTGACCAGGAATCAAACCCAAAACCTTTTGGTGCACAGGAGGGATGATTCTCTAACCAACAGAGCCACCTGGCCAGGGCTGCACTCCATCTGTTTAATAAACTACTCAACCAAGATACAATTCAAGTAAGCATACTATCACCCAATATGATAGTAGAAGCAAGAGTGTCACGGAAGTGTCGACATACAGAAAACTTCAGGACATGCCAATTCAGTTTTTTAGGCTACCAACAACAATAAAAACCCTAAAAACAATTTTCTCCCATTAAACCTGAAACTTAGTATACTCCTTTCTTTTTAAATTTCCTGTAGTATTCCATCTCATTTTATAGATTTGTTAATTCTCTTCAGTTTTTACATAATTATTTCAATAGAGAGTCTTTCCTCAGATGAGTAACAAACATCACCACAACAAAATATTGCCATCTATTTGCACTATCCTTAGTGCATACGAATAACAAGGTGCCTAGTCACCATTACCACAGCTGAAATACACAGGTGTACTGGATCACTTACAGTTTGTACAGTCACAGATTTTGTATCATTTTTCTTAATTATGCTAACTAAGATGCATAAATGCCAAAGTGCTAGTACATCTCTAGCCCTAATGATTTAAAATTTATCTGATTAATGATTTGTTTTCTTAGCCCTTCTATGCTTAGTTCAAATGAAAATATAGGCAAAAATAATTGCTCTTATTGGTCTGCTGTGACAGGTGAAGATATTTCAATGCTCATTACAACTTATTTTAAAATGAGGAAAATTTCATTTCACACAAATTCTGCTTATATATAATCCAAAGCAAAACCAAAATATTCCAACAGGAGAATGAAAAGAAAAAAGATGTAAGAAAAATTGTGACTGGTATAATTTCTTCTATTTGCTTACTGACAATGAAGGTTTTGCTTATATATAATAGACATTTCAATATATATAACAGACATTTCAATTTACAAAAATCTGAAGTCATCATGGAATTCAAAATTATAAAGTCAAATGGAAACTGAAAGTGCAAAATAGATATTGTAATTGATGTATAATTCAATATAATGAGATTTCCCATGGTTAAGGTTTTGTATTGAGGGATTCTGATCTTTTAGCTCAGCCACCTATAATTATTAGGCAAATAATCAGATGGGAAGGGAATAGGAAAGGAATACTGTTCTGATTCAAGAGCCTATGAATACAACCAAGGACCTATATCCACTCTGTATACATCATGATGGTAATGTGGCTCATGTTTTATTGGTAACACTTTCATAAAAAAATGTTGTCCACTCCATGTTTTTTGTTTGTTTGTTTTCTTTCTCATAGAATTTCTTTGTCTTGACATAGTTGCCTTGGATGAAGAAGCAGATAAAAGGGTAAAGAGTAGAATAAGAGCTTTGAATATGGAGCCAGTTGGTCAACTTTGCTGCTTAACTGTTGGGGAACTTAGACCACTTATTTTTCTGGATCTCAGGGTCCTCATCTAAAAAAGTGATAATTTTATCTGTTCATCTCTCAGTAGAGTCTCAATGAAATTATGTTAGTACAATCACACTGAAAAAGTATAGTAATATTGCTACCAATCATTTTATTACATCTGTTTTCTTATAGTATTTAATCTCAGCACATAGAAGCTTATTAATAATTGCAAATATTTTATGATGCCTATATACAGGGTAGCCATATAAATTATTTCCCAAAATATACAATATGTACTCCAGACAGCAGGTGTATGATTAAGCAACTTATAACTATTGAGCTGGATAGTTCATCATTAGGTATAAGCGAATTCCAGAAAGTAACTTAACACTTTAAAATTGCCTACTTGCCAAATGCCATGCATATCTAAAAGGACTGAAATAGAAGATTAAGGTCATTAGAAGAACAATTCAAGCCAAAACAACATAATTTTTATGTCTTTTACAAGTAATGGCTCTTGAACTTAATTTCACCTTCAAAATGTATACTTGGTCTGTTTTTCATTAATTTCATTTCCTAAAAACTCTGCTTAGTATTGTACACAAATTCTGTATCATAGTAGCAATCCTATGCAGTAGTACTATTTTCATATTTTTTCAGATAAAGAAACTGAGTCCCAAAATGTTACACAAGGCTTTCCCTGAAACAGTCTGGTGACTGAATACTGTAATAAAGACATATTTCTTAAGACTGTAATTAAGAATGGAATTTGTGTGAATCCAAAGACAAAGTACTTAAATACTAACTCCATATAAATCACTAAATACAGTACCTGTCATATAGCAACTGCTCAAAAATGGTTGCTACCATTGTCATTAATATATATAACAATCTCAGACAAAATCACAGGTAACACTGAGTCAAGACAAGAGTCTATGATCATCTTTTCATTTCATAGTGAAAAGCCAATCACACTGGCAAAGTATAGTCCTTTTTTCTCATAACTTTACAGGTCACTTATGTGAATGCTGTAAATTAATCAACTTTCCCCAGCTCCACAGCATATCAGAATAAAACTGCCTAGAGTATTCTTCCAAGAGAGACCATTATATTGCTGCCTGATTAGATGAACAACTTCATTGTGTGAGAGAAAAAGGAAAGTCACTCAACTTATAAAAGTGATAAATGACTTCAATTCAAAATTGAATTAATCAGTAAGTACACCTTTCAGAAAGAATGAAGTTCAAATCTTCAATAGATGTACAGCCTCTTTGAAAAACAAGGATGTCCATTATCTTCAATTTAATGGAACATCAAATACAGGGCGGGGCAAAAGTAAGTTTATAATTGTTTGTATGGAAAATAATATAATTATTGTATAAACTCTATGTTCTCCTATTTACAATTGTAAGCCTACTTCTTCCCCACTCTGTATCACCAACAGTATACTATTTCTGTTAAAATTATGTTCATTTTTCAAATAGTTTTAGGAAGCAATTAGCAATTAAAAATCCCTGTAGATCTATTTTTAGTATTCTAGTGATAACTGTAAGAAAAGACTGAATTGTTTGACTTTACAGACAATTTGGATAGCTAAGCACAATCATCAGGAATACTTCAGTAGTCCCAAAAGTAGACTCCCTCCTAGTCCATTGGCTGGTGCCTCTACCTATGCTCGCTTTGCGCCAACTGTCATGAAGTCTTCCTAAGGTGTTCATTATAAACAGCCCAGTAAGGTGATAATCTATACAAAAGTCGTCTACTTTTCCTTCCACTGAAAAAGCCTGTTGCTGAATAGGCTTGTGCTACCTCTTCCACTGGGTCAGCTCAGCCTACCTGTTGCTACCTTCCTCTTCATCACAAAAAAAAACCTCCTTTCTTCAACTCACATGGAACAAAATAAAATATTGTATTGCCCTTAGTTTTTTAAAAAGATTTTATTCATTTATTTTTAGAGAAAGGGGAAGGAAGGAGAAAGAGAGGTAGGGAAACATCTGTGTGTGGTTGCCTCTCGTGGGACCCCACCAGGGGCCTGGCCTGCAACCCAGGCATGTGCCCTGACTGAGAATCAAACAGTGACCCTGTGGTTTGCAGGCGAGCACTCAATCCACTGAGCCATACCAGCCAGAGTTCTCCTTAGTTTTTACAAGCCCACTAACCACCTCAGTCCTGTGTAAGAAGAAAATCTGCTACCTGCTTGGTAATCCACTGCACTAACCCACAGCATCTCTTAGAATGATAGCCACTGCTCTGAACAATCACTGAGACTAAACTGGGAAATTTATTCATTTCCACCTCTTGGATTGTTTTAGCAACTCTAGAGTAGTAAAACCAGTGATTTGGGATTTCAACAACTGTTATCTGAAGAATAACATGGTGACCTGGATTGTGTCAATTATTTACTGGTTTGGTCCAACTAGAATATACAAAGGTTGTTGAGTGCACACAACCTTTGCACACATGTGGCTGTGCACATGTGCAGGCAATGGAATTGGGTTAAAATGTTTTTTTCATGATAACTAGCACATTTTTAATTTTAAGCTATCTTTTAAAATAGTTTTTTCTAGCCCAAATTTTGCTGAAAAAAGCAAAATGTTTAGCTTACAATTCAGGGGTGTCCAACCTTTTGGCAGCCCAGAAAAGCTGAAAAAATATGGGAATGCTAGCAGGTGTAGCCAATTGTGGGAGGAATCAGGGGATTGGAGATGCAGAGAAAGGTTGGTGCTGGGATTTAAACCCAGGCATGGTAGCCATGCGGGGCAGAACCATGCGGCTTTGGGGCTCCCTTTGCCCCAAGGCTTAGGAAGCAGGAGAGACCTTGTGGGGAAGGAAAGGAGTGAAAGGACTCTTGCTGGTGGGCTAGCAAAATTGTCATGCAGGTTTGGATTAAGAACTGGAGATCCCAGAAACACAGCTGATGGTGCTGGGAACATGGGAGGCCTGCCAGCTGAGCACGGATTACTGGGAAGAACCGGGGGCTACCTGAGCCACAGACTTCTACTTCTTTTCCTGAGATAATGTATCCTGGACTAGGCAAAGCGGGGAGGGAAGGACTGTGTGCATCTGTGGTTGTTTTAAGGGATTTTGGGATTTTAAGGAAGACATTAAGTCATTACTCTAAGTCTGTGTAACTTTTGAATAAATAGTTCCTTTCCTTTTCACCAGTCTCTGGCATTGACAGTTATAACTCCTTGGTGGCAGACAAGGCGAACCTAGTACAGGGGGACCCTGAAAGAAGAGGTGTCCATTCGGTAATAGTATATTGTGCCCCCCAGACAGGTCTGTCCTGTAACTCCCTGACTTGGAATTGAACTGGTGACCTTTTGCTTTGCAGGACAATGCTCAACCAACTGAGCCACACTGGTCAGGGCTCAAAATATTTTTGGTCTTCCAAGAGAGTGAGAATGAATACAGAAAATTCATCAAGTACATGTGGACTCAGAAAACCTGTGGGTATACTGAAAAGTGCCTTATATGTATGAAACATCACCCTCTTCTAACCACACTGCAAGTAGAGCTTTCATATCAATAACAACATATTGTTGGCATGTACCATGTTTCAAGAACTTCTCATACATGATCCCCAACCATAGCAACCCTGAAGGGGAATTGCCGTTATTTCAATTTTATCATGAAGAAAACAACTTCACAGAAGTTAAGAAACTTGAGCAAATGCACACAGCAAGGAAGGCATATGGTTGGAATACTACCTCACCCTATTTATTCTTATATATTTAACTCTGTATTCAGTAGCTGAATTAGCACAAAATACCTTATATAGGAAAGGTAATTGTTAAAAAGATTACATTTTTAACATACTGAAGACAATTAGAAAACATGTTAAAGAAAATATCAGTAAATGTGGTTTGCCTTCAAAAGAATACAAAGATCTTTTTGGCATCTTTATTGGGCAGCCCATCTTGGTGAACAAACTAAGGCAGTGGAAGGCAGAACAAACTAAGTCATGCTCCCTCAGGAACACGGTGAAGATTTAGTGGGTAGATGAAAGTGTGGAGCTCCTGTATGCATCTGTCTCTTGTAAAGATGTTAGACACTTTCACTGTGCAGAAAAGTATGATATTATTGGCTTTAATGTATGAAAAAGATCTTTCCCAACAGAGAAACCCTGGAGGCCATCTATCCAAGGGGAAGAGACTATTCCCATGCTGACTGTAACAGCACAAAAAATATTTACTTTCAAACGCAATCTTAAAGTCCTTTGACCTGGCTCAAAATGTCCAAACTATCAGGATCCTATCCTGGCAGAAAAGAATAAACTGCCCTAACCCGGAAAAGCAGTGAAAAGAGAATCCAGGGAATGAGTTTTCCTTTAAGTTGGAGTCAGACATACAATGATGTTCACAGTTTCACCAACCCAGGCAGCCTTAACGTTCTCTTCTGTTTGACTCAACTTACAGACCAGTTTCTTCCCGACTATGACCCTGATCTTCCTCTTCCTAGACCACTTACTTTAGAAAACTTTAAAGTGTAAATTATTTGGGGAACAGAGGTCCCAAAAAGAGTGGATCTCCCAGCTTCTTGCCAGTTTTGAAACTGTGGACATTCTTTTAATTTCCTTCTTCTTGGCCTGGAGCCGCTCTTCAAGGCACTCGAGAGCTTTCTGCATCTTGGACCTGTGGCCTCAGCAGGTTCAGAAGCTCCTGGGAGCCTTATCCACTGTCCAACTGTGGATGTGTTCCCTGAGGATCCACTTGTTTCTGAACACATTACCCTACACTTTCAGGGACAGGCTGTGGCACGCAAGGTGGTCAACCAGCTTGGATTCCTGGTATCTTAGAGTGGCTGCAAAGAATTCTCATCCTCCCCAGCTGGGTCCCGCTCTCAGGCATTGGGACGCTGGCAGCGCAGGGTCCTCTGCCCACACACCTGCCCTTCCTGCGGGCTAGGGCGCTCCTCTGCATCCAGCCCAGTCTGGACAGTCACACGCTTCCGGGGCACAGCCCCTCATTGGTGGGCTCCGAATCTGTGGATGGGCTTTGGCAGGGGCGATTTCATTGGTCTCGCTAGGGTCTGACCAGACCTCCTTTTTGCCACAGAGGAGGCCCCTGGAGGCCTCTTTGTGACCTGGGTAAACCCAGGCTCGGGCCTCCACCACAGCTGTCTCACCAGGCCCAGGAGCCGTGACCCTGGTCCCCGCTGCTGCACCGGCTTGGAGCAGAAGTCCAGGTGTCCTCGCCTCGTCCGTAACAGCGTTCTTGAGTAACAAAAAGGATGTGGTCGTTTTTCATGAATTCTGTGCTTTTGTGTTTGAAGCATTGATTTCAACATGACTTAATTCCAAACTGAAAACACAACACAATAAAGTGAACAATTGCGGATTTACCGCATGGAAGCAGCGGCCAAGTGGCCGCCGCAGGAAGACGCAGCAGGACCCGTAAGCCTCGCATCACAGGCTCCTGCCTGACTGACTCGCCGCTTCCCCCAACTTCGCAGTGCGCTACCTCCGCAGGCTGAGGCGAAAGGTGCGCCGCCGGGAAAGCGGCGTCACGTATTTTCCTCGCCAATTCCTGAAAACTTCTTTAGGATAAGGTAGACAAAATTATAAATCCAAAATCATGCACAATTCCTTGCAGGACGCCTGTGCACGTATGAGGCCCTGACCGGGCTTCACAGTAAATCAGCCCCCGGCAGCCGGCCAAGCAGAGGGCACAGCAAGTCCGAGCCCCTCAACGACCTGCAGGGGGAGCAGCGTGAGATGAGGCTGCTGGGGATGAACGAATACATTAGTGAAAGAAGGACTGAATTAACAGGAAACTAACCCTTTTTTTGTCTGTTGTCACACGGAGAGTACAGATGCGACTGACGCACCGAGCGTGGGCAGTGGCTTAGAGAATAGCAGAGGAGCAGGCGAAGCCGGGCAGCTGAAGCAAATCTCGCGGGATCTCGGGAGATCTAGCCAGACCCGCTGGAGCCTCTCTGGATGAGACACACCTGGGTATCCCTGTCCGAGGACACCCCTTTGAGCTGTAAGGAGTATGCATCACAGCACGTGCCATGAAATTTCACAGCTTGTGGACTTCTCAACACCCAGAATCAGAGTGACAAAGCAGCAGAGCCTTGCCCCAGAGGTTCATCCAGGAGCCGGAAAACACACTAAGGCCCAAATGTGGTGCACGGGAAGGACCCCTCCCCTACCCCCTAACTGGTAGGCCACACCTGGGAAGTAAACTGCACATTCCAGGCCAAAACCTGTAGCCTTCCAGGAGCAGAAGGGTCCAGGGCAGTAACCTTGGCTTCAGGCACAGAATCCTGGGGACTTGGTTGACCTCTGCCAAGATATATGTGTATACATGTATGTGTGTGTGTATATATATTCAACTACAGCTTCCACAAGGGTAGTGACAAGAACTTACTCATTCTCTGAATGCCCAATGTGACAAGCAAAGTGTCTGGCACATGTGTATTATATTAGAAAGCCTTTGGTACACAACAAAATCACCCTAAAACTTAGTGACTAAAACAACAAACATTTATCCTCACAAGTCAGTGGGTTTGTAACAGGGTGCAGCCAAAAGGGGGGCCCCCAAATAGGGATTTGTAATGGGGTCCAGAACTCAGGGTGTTCAGGAAATACTAGAGAAAAAAATATATATGTGATGTCCTCACCCCCACCAGTCTGAGTTGGGGGATGGGACACATGGAGCAGGGCCATTGAGAGCTGTTTTGCACAGCAATAGCTTTGCAGCTAACTTCTGGCATGCTCATTTAACATATCTATAACCTTTTACTGGTTTCATAGATATGTTAAATAGCTGTGGCCATGCTTTGAGCCAAGGGGATGGGAATGACTTCAACCCAGGATGTAACTGGGAAGCAACTCCCCCTGGTTACAGTGCTTGCATGAGAACTTGGAGATGATTGACTCCATGCCATGGGGCCATGTTTGCCCAGACTTACTATGGCAGCCCAGAAAAGCTGGAAGGACAGAGGAATGCTGGCAGGTGTAACTGATTGTGGGAGGAGTTGGAAATGGGGTGCAGAGGAAGACTGGTGCTGGAATTTAAACCCAGATGCAGCAGCCCTGACAGGAATCACCAGGTGGCTTGGGCAGAGGTTGGGACCAGCAGCTTGGGCAAGAGTTAGGACCACGTGGCTCTGGAGTGCTCCCTTTTGCCATGTGGCTTAGGGAGCAGAAGAGACTTTGCCTGGAAGAAAAGGGGTGAAAGGACTCTTGTTGGTGGGCCATCAGAAGGTGCCACATGGCTTTGGATTAATTGGAGATCATGGCAGCAACACAACTGATGGTGCCGGGAGCCTGAACCATGGACTTCTTCTTCTTTTCCTGAGATACAGTATCCCAGACTGGGCAGAGGGGAGAAAGAAGGGCAGTGTGCATCTGTGGGTATTCTAAAGAGCTTTAGTATTTTAATGAAGACATGAAGTCATTACTCTAAGCCTGTATAACTTTTAAATAAATAATTCCTTTCCTTTTCACCAATCTCTGGCATTGACAGACGTCTTTTTTCTGGTGGTGGGCAAATCAAACCTAGTATGGGGTAGGGGACCCTGGAGAAAAAAAGGAGGGGTCCTTTTGGTAATAATATATTGTTCATCCTCCCCACCCCCCACTGCCCAGTCTATTCTGTAACAGGTCAACTAGGCTTTTCCTCCAGTCTGGAATAGCTTGGTTTGGAATGGTCGTTCTCACAAATCTGGTGATTAGTATGTTGCATAGCCTGTGTGACCTCAGGTGTGCCAGCGGGGATGGTCTCTTTCCTTACGGTCTCTCAATCTCCAGGAGGCTACGCCAAGCTTATGCACATAGTAGAAGAAATGTTCCCACCAGCAAGAGAGGTTCAGCACTAGTCTTCAGGTACTTTTCACTTCTCTGCCTGAATCATGTTTACGAATACTGATTACAACCTGCCATGTGAGCACACGCAGATTCACAGGACGGAGAGAGACTCTGCCTCATGATCTTAGTTACTTTCAATCTACCCCACCCACTCTGTGTTCCTATTTCTACTTCACCCTAAAGGTGACATTGAAGCAGGAATGCAAAGATTTTTCTCTATATCTCTCAGTCCCTGACCTGGTTGGAACTCTATAGGTTTGAGGGAAAGTGAAAGTAAGAAAACTATGTAGACTGTGGCTTTGTTTGTCGGTTACTGGAGAATAGGTAAGAAACATTTCATCCTTGTGAATAAATGCAGTATTCTAAAAATATTGAATAGAAGCTGAACAAGCAACCCTATGATATCTTACTTAATTGGTGTTCAATAAATATTATTTTAAAATGTTCCATTTCATACAACCAAGGTTTGTTAATGTGGAGTGGTGCAAAGAGTATACATTTTTGGTGTTATTCAGATTATCATTTGAATTCTAATCTAGGCCGCTTAACATAAACACTTACCCTCAGTTTTCTAATTTGTGAAATGAGATAACCATACCTCAGAAGACTGCTCTGAGAATTAAACAATGTAACATATATGCTTCATACATGTTATACACTCAAAAGTTGGTTTCTTTCCTTCCTTTCTTACTTAGAGTTATAATTACTTTTTTGATTTAAACATTATTATGTACTTTTTGGAAATAAGTGAGCTTTTGATTCCTAAAATTTTGAAACATCTCCTATGTTTAAGGCTAATTCATGTGTATGTGTGTATGTATAAAGGAATGCCGTATGGCTCTAAAAACGTTCAGAGTGTTGTTCTAAAACCTCACAAGAGATCCATGAGGATGATAATATTGCCACAATTTAACAGAGAAGAAAACAGAAGATAGAGAGATGTTTCTTACACCAAGAAATGAAGTTGGAATTCAAACCCACAGCAGCATGGTTTCTGGTGTGTCCTTCTAACCACTGTATTAAAGCTGCTATTTACTCTGTGACAAAGATTCACCACAACTATAATTTATAAAATGACTTTTAAAAATTAATCTATTATATTAACTAAACTGAAGTGTGATTGTGTTATTTTTTAAAATTAGCAGGTTATTTTCCATATATTGGAACTTATCCTCCCTAACAAAATAGCTTGCTTTAAAAAGAAAAATCTAAAAAAAGGAAATACCATCCAAATTGAACAGCTTTCCAGGTTTGTCTCCTCAGGGTCATGGTCTCCAGTGACTGATCAGTGGCACCAGGTCAGGAGATCGTTAGTTACTGTCACTGGTCCTAAGGTCAGCCACGGCATTGCCCTGCACGGCCTTGCTGCTTTTCTGGGCCTGGGACTGAAACACAACTGAGGACTAGATATTATTTCTAAGGCTTAATGCTTAAGGGAGTGGCCATGCAAGGGCTTGTATGGGAGTTATATGTGGCTATTTTCCAGTCTCCCCTTGTTCTAACTCTAAGGGAGTGGCTGGTGACATGCCAGGGGAGGAAAGGTCAGGGGAAGGTCTCAACCTCGTGACCAGTGATATGAAAGGTCAAGGGGTCTAAACCACATGACCAGCAACATGCTAGGGGAGGAAAGGTCACTCTTCGGGCCAGGTCCCACCCCAGTTCTACCCCTTGCTAGGTACCTGGGGCTTTCTACCCTGGTGACTTTCAGTGCCTGGCCTATCGGTGCTCCTCTGCTCATGTCTAACTGCCTACTGTGTCTGTCTCACTTGCTTCCTACAGTGCCTTGCAGTTCAGAGCACAAAACAGTCTAAGCTTGCCCTAACAAGGATGGGTTAGATATGCAAGAATGTACTCAACCCTAGCAAACTTTTGGAATTACAAATGGATAGTCATTTGAAAAGGACAAGGACATGGTAAAATATTTAAAAGGTCAAAGGCAAATTTTTTATACCTAAAATAGTCACGCTTTATCACACAATTCAAAATGTCACCTAAGTTCAAAATCATACAGCCATTTTAACTCTATTTGCATTTGTGAAATACTAAGAACATACTTGCCAGGCATTTTGAAAGAGATATGCAATGCAATTTTTTATAGAAATTCCTTATTACAGAGAATTCATTTTGGCATTAACAAAACTAAATCAACTAGATATACTCATGTAGCTCAATACTGAAAATACATGATAGTGGGAAAAATCCCAAGCCTCTCACTTTGTAGTGGATAAGAGCACATTGTCTTTCTCTCGTTCTGCTTCCTACCTTCCCAAGATTTCCTTTTCTACCATCTTTATTCCCTCCACTGACTACTTTGTGCCCTTCCCTTCCTTAACTGAATACTACTTACTGGGCAATTTTCTGTTGCAGTGGCCAGTCAGCAATCTATACCCTACTTACCTCCAGGGTCAGGTGGGGACAAAACTAGTCTTATTGTGCATTGCTCTTTCACTCTAGATCACTGCTCATGCCTCAGGATAAAAACCCCCTGCATTCCTGAGACTCTACTGCTGAGCTATCCAGCATAACAACCTCCTATATTCCTATCCTGGATGTACCCTATATCTGGGGCAGCAGACTCAATATTTTCCTCTGTTATTCTCAGGCATGACTCATGCCACATCCACTCTCAAATTTATGGCCTTCTTCAGTTCCAGGAATTGTCAGCTCCACTCTACTGTAGCTACTCACACACATATCCCCACTTTCAACCTAGTTACGTTCCAGAATACCTTATAGAATAAGCTCCTTGTAACTTGTACACATTAGGTGCATAATTAGCTAGTTATTAAATAAATGAATACATTAATCACATCATATCAGGAAATCTTAAACTCCAATTAATTCTTTCCTCTCTTCCTTGATTTTCAGCTTTCTTTGGACCCAGATTCCACTATTTATTTTATATCACAATGACCACTACCCCATCCCAGCCCTTTATTTCCTCCTAATCTCTCAGCCATCTGCTATGTTTCACATATTTTACTGACTGATACCAATAAGATAAGCCTCTTTTCACCAAACAGTCCTCTCTGTAACATGCCTGTAGGAGGGTGGAGCCAAAGGGTCCCCAAAAGAAGGATTTGTAATGGAGTTCAGAACTCAAGGTGTCCAGGAAATATTAGAAAAATATATAGAATGTCCTCACCCTCCACCCCAGGGGAAGGGACAAATGAAGCAGGGCCATTGAGAGCTGTTTCTCATAGCAACAGCCTTGTAACTACCCTCTGGTGTGGTCATTTAGCATATCTATAACCTTTAACTGGTTGTATGGATATGTTAAATAGCTGTGGCCAGCTCTGAGCCAGGGGAATGGAAGTAACTTCCCCACCAAGATGTAACTGGGGGGCAGGTCACCCAAGTTACAGCACCTGCATGAGAGCTCAGAGAAGATTGGCTCCATGACATGCGGCCACACCTGCCCAGGCTCATGATGGCAGACCAGTAAAGCTGGAAGGATATGAGTTCTGGCATGTGAGGCCGAGTGTGGGAGGAGTCGGAAATGGGGCTGCAGAGGAAGATTGGCTGCGGGGATTTAAAACCCAGACTCGGCGGCCATTGAGGAGAGAACCATGCAGCTGTGGCATTGCAAGGAGGACAGCAGCCACTGAGGAGAGAACCATGCGGCTTTAGCAGAGTGGGGAGGACCGCAGTCACTGAAGAGAGAACCATGCAGCTGTGGCAGTGCAGGGAGGACAGCAGCCACTGAGGAGAGAACCATTCAGCTTTAGCAGAGTGGGAACTCCTGCAGCCACGTAGACACCATCTGTGTTGCAGCCGCCTGTGGCTCCTCTACCGCCTGGCTCCGAGCCCCAGCCAGCTCTACAGCCGAGGCCGCGAGAAGGGGCCACCAATAAGTGACTCGGGAGCACCAGGTCACTGCCCAGCCGCCGCAGCCACTGCCAAGCCTTCGCATGCTGCGCCCGCGCTCTCACCATTTGGGCTCAGCCAACCTTGCAGCCAACTGCTCTGGCCAGGACACGATGAGCTCCGCGCTAGCCCTCTCAGTGCTGCTGTTGCTGCCGTCACTCTCCTAGAAAGGGGGATCACCCCCTCCCCGCCCCCCCCCACAGCCATGAGAAGAATCACCATGAGGCTTTAGCTGGAGATCCTGGCAACACAACCAATGGTGCTGGGAACTAAGGAAGGCCTGCCAGCTGAGCACAAATTACTAGGAAAAACCAAGAGCTGCCTAAGCCACAGACTTCTATTTCTTCTCCTGAGATACAGTACCCCAGACTGGGCAAAGGGGGAAAGGAAGGACTGTGTGTGTTTGTGGGTGTTTCAAGGGACTTTGGGATTTTAACAAAGACATTAAGTCATTATTTTTAGTCTGTATAACTTGAATACATAACTCTTTTCTTTTCACCAATCTCCAGCATGGAGAGCTATAATTCTCTGGCTTAGGGAAAGGTGAACCTAGTACAGGGGGACCCCAGGAGAAACAGGGATTAATTCCATAGCATTGTGAGGCCCTCTTCCCTGGGGCCAATCGGGAGGATCATGGGAGACCACATGCGCAGTAGCTTTAAAGTAATGCAACTACTTGTATATACTCAGTAAAAGCCCACCAAAACTAGCCAGAAAGGATCCTCCCTATAAGAATAATGTCCCTCCAGCCCATGAGGTCAATCTCTGCTTGGAGCTGGCCTGCTCCCATGTTCCCTTCTATGAATTCTGGGTGTTCAGTTCAATTCTTTGTCCCGATCACTAAGAACCTGGTTACCTGTGCCCACCTGTGACATGCCCATTCCTACACAGTGCACAGTCATAAAGCAGGACTGTGAATCCTTCTGTTGTTGATGTCCACTACTGATACATAAGAACATGCAAATTTTAGGATGCAGTCCAAGAAGTTAGAACTGAGAACTGGGGCAGAATTTAAAAATCCACCAAGATATGCACTTCTGATCACATGCTTCTATATAAAATAAACTGGCAATAGAAATGATTCAATGGGAAGATACAACTTGGGGTGGTAAAAACACAATACAATATACAGATGCTGTATTATAGAATCATACACCTGAAACCTCTATAATTTTATTAATTGATGTCACCCTAATAAATTTAATAAATTTAAAAAATAAAGAGGCATGATAACTTTAAAAAATGATACAATGGATGGCATACTAAATTGTCAGTTTGATATTTTATGAAGAGATAGTTATAAATATTTAAAAACCAATAACATGAATCATTACTATAACAAGGTGTTGAGCTAGAGATTCCTGAAACAGAGCTGTCCCCCACACACCTTGGCTTGGGGCATGGGGGAAGGGGAGGATGAGGATGAGAGATACTCTGCATATCTATGGCAACTCAGCTAACTTAATGGGTATGTTAAAAAGTTGTGCTGAGGGCCAGGAAGATGGGCTTCACTTTGACTGTGATGAAGCTGGGGGCATCTTAGTGATGCAGGAAGGCAGTTCACCCTGTGTCACTGGGCCACACCTGCCCAGATTGATAATGGCAGAGGAGAGAATGTAAACTGTACAAACTGGGAGATGTAACCCACTGTGGGAGAAGTCAGAAATGGGGTCACACCAGAAGCTCCATGTCAGAATTTAAACTAGGCACGGAAGCCATGAGAGGTGTCTCTGCCATGCAGTTTGGCAAGGAATAGGGGTCTGCCAAGAAAGGCCCCCACCAGCCCACCATGAGGTCTGGTGTGGAAGGAGGTGCCATGAGGTTTTGGATTAAGAGCTGGAGGACACAATGGCACAGCTGATAGAATTACAGGAGAACCAGTCCAGCCAAGCATGGATTAATGGAAGATGCCAGAGTGCTGAGCTGAGACTTCTGGTTTTCTAAGACAGTAACTGATTGGCATATTCTGAAACTGGCCTGGTTTGGCAAAGGGAGTCAGAACTGTGTGTTCATGGGTGTTTTAAAGGTAGATTTCTGAGATTATTCTTAATCTGTATAACTTTTAAATAAACAATTCCTTTCCTTTTCACCCAACTCTGGCATTGGGAGTCACGCTTCTCGGCAGCAGGCAATCAGACCCCCTAACTGTTTCAGAACTGCATAGGCTCAGGTTCTATAACATTAATAGTAATCTAAAGTTAATAAATGTTATTTACTATCAACTCCTGTTCATCCACTATCAAATCCTGAGAGCTGAAGTCTATTCTTGCAAAGGCCATTCTAAAATTCTGTGCCTTCACCACAGCCTAGAGCTAGTTGGGAACTAAATAGACACCTGTTCACATCACACTTCCTGGGTATGATCCAGTGCTGTCACAGGGTGCCTATGGCAATGAAATTTGGTTTAGAAAGAAAAGCAAATGTCAGAGTTTGAAATTCACAAACATTTTGAGTAGTGAAAAGTTGAGAACTTAAAGCTATCAGTTAGGAATCTCTCCAGGATAGTGTGAATTCTTGGGTCAATAAGTGATTATTTATAAGAGGCTTTAAACCACTTTAATACCTTCTCACTGAGATTTTGTTATTTAAATGTAATGAGACAACCCTGTATAAGTTCTCAGGTATTGCCCTATATTATTCTTTGACTTTTTGAATCAGTGATTTTGAAGCCATTGATACTCCCCAACCCTTTTACAGTACCAATTTTTTTTTCAGAAAATTGAACAAAACAGCCTCTCTCTCCCATATATAATATTTCACATATATATGATTATTAACATAGCCACATCAAATCTGCCACAGTTTAGTGAAGTTAAATATTCCTGTGCTGTGTGACACATTTCATTGAGATGTTGGATGGAATGGGGCTAACATCATGGGTCAGTAACTTAAACCAAATAAAAGTGAGCCAACCTCAATAGAGTTCTTTCCAGGGCTGGTTCTCAATGGGAGAGGTGCCTGGGGATGCAATTAGCATCTCCAAATGAAATGGTCTCAGCAAATGCCTTTTTAAATGTAGTTAAAACTCTCCTCATGCCCCATTGGCTCAAAAAATTGGCTTAACCCAATTTTTTATCGTTTTTATCAGTCTCACACTAAGACAGAACTAAAGGCCTACAAGGATGTTCCTTATATGAATAGATCTCCTCTTATAAACCACATGTAGAATCTGCTACAGATAAGGTCCAGCCAACCAGAGAGTGTTAAAGAGAAAACCATAGGCCCCAAATGGCTTCACTCAGGCTGAAAGCCCACGGCACTGTTACAGTAGTTAGTTAGTTAGCTAGTTAGTTATTGACAAAGGAAGAGAGCAAATGGAACCAGACATTAACCAGCTAACCTAGGAAGGAACAGCTTCACAGTCACTCCAGGCATCCAAGTAGACAGGAAAGACCAGCTTTCCAATCTCCCCAGTAAACAACTGGCCCTTCCCGTAGATTACTGTGGGGAGGGAGAACCAGTGAAGGGGAAATTCCTCTGCTAAGGAACGAGACAAGTGTGGCAGCATCCCCAATGGCCACACAAAGGGAAAGAGTCTAACCTGGGAAAATCTGGGAGAAGGATAGGCTAGGATAAGGGCCCAGAAGCCTGGAAGATCCAGGAAAGGGACTGGGTAGCGGGGAGCCAGCACAAGCCCATGAAGGATTAGGGAGAAGCCTGGTTAGTTTGAAAGAAGGCCTGCTCCTTCCCAAGCCCAAGGAAATACAATCAAAGCTTAACAGAGGCTCGAGGCATTTCCTCTTTCTCTCTCCATAGCAGCCCCTTGGCCCTGGGTATGGCGGCCATGTGGGCCCAAGTGCGCGCCGAGCAGGGGCTGGACAGGACATACACTGCGCTGGGCTACTACAGCCTCAGATGCCAGGCTGATGGCATGGCCACTGTGGACCCTGACCCTCCCCCTGGGCTGGACTTCTTCCACAGTGAGACGGCGCTGAGCCCCCTGGTTGTGGACGGGACTCGGACACCTGAGGGTAGTCCTTTGTTTTCACTCCAATGAGTCTTGCCACTACACCTCATCCTCCTATGTGTGTATCCCCGAAATGTGCTTCCTACAACACTGTCTGGGAATCCTATTTCCACCACCAACAATGCCAAACCTAGATTTATTACTTATAGTTTCAAATCACCCCCGGAAACATCTCGGTGGTCTAGTCTGGAATTTTCTAGTCAACACCAATGAGGTAATCTGTCAGGTAGGCCTTCTCCATTCCCCACTGAGAAAAATAGAGGCAATCTGCATAAAAAACCCTTCCCTGTTTCTTCCTGTCCCCCAAAAGAAGATGTCCTGGTCCCCAAATAACCTTTTTCTTTAATAACTCCCTTGCCCCACCCTTCATCCAGTGAAAAACTTCCGTTTTCTACAGCCCCTCTGAGAACGCTTGCAGCTGCTGGATGGGACGCTGCTCTATGCCTGAGTCACTTAATAAAGCCTGTTAGATTTTTGCATTTACTCTGTTGAACTTTGTTTTCTTAACAGTATTTTTTGTAATATTGTGTTGTCTGAAAAGAAGTATGTATTTGGTCTTCTCCCATCTCTGGCACAAAGTTTCTAAAACCCTTGAAATTTCCTCAGTGGTGACAGCCATAAATGTATCTTTTGTTATGGCAACAAGGTGACTTTTAGAAAGCAGGTAGGAAAACCTACTGGATGGGCACTGGTTACCAGGGGTACCAACCATGTGACCAGAGGGTGGAGACTTTCTGTACCACCCCCTACCTTACCCTACCCCAACACCTCAAGAAGGAGACAGGGGCTGGAGGTTGAATCCAATGCCAATGGGCAATGATTTAGTCAGTTGTGTCTATGTAATGAAGCCTCCATAAAAACCCAAAGGACCAGCTCAGAAGCATGTAGGTTGGTGAACTTGTGGCGACGGGACAGACAGCAGCACCCACAGAGGGCAAGCAAGTTCAGTGCCCCTCCCTACTTACCTTGCCCTGGGCATCGCTTCTATCTGGCCATTCCTGAGTTACATCCTGTAATGATAAACTGGTCATCTAATGAGTAAAACATTTCTCTGAGTCCTACGAGCACTCTAGTAAATTAATTGAACCCAGGGAGGAGATTAATGGAATCTCAAATCCATAGCTAGTCAGTCAGAAGCACAGGGAACAACCTGGACTTGTGATTGCGGTCTGAAGGTGCAGGTGGACAGCCTTACAGGGCAGAACCTTTAGCCTGTGGGAGAGTGTCTGAACTGAGATGGATTGAGAGCACCCAAGTGGGGCTGGAGAATTGCTTGGTGGAGTGGGAAAAACCCCATCGCACACTGGAATTGGTTGCCAGAACTGTTGGTATATTTTTTATCCTTACCTGAGGATGTTTACTGTTTTGTTTTAGAGAAAGTGGGTGGTGGGGAGGTGGGGAGAGAAACATCAATCAGTTGCCTCCCCTGTATGTGTCCTTACCAGAAATCAAACCCACAACCTTTTTTTTTTTTTTTTTTTGGTGTGTGGGATGACACTCCAAGCAACTGAGCCACGTGGCCAGGGCTAGAATTGTTAGTATTCCTTTAAAAGCTTACATTGATTTAAGGCTCTGTGAAGACTTAATTAGATACATAAAATCCATTTATGTAAGAAGACCTATATACAGTTTACTATACATGCTAATGAACCCAAGTTACAACGACACCTAATGGATTCTGATAGCAGCATCTTGGCATTTTAGACCAAGGCAGCAATGCCAATCCTTAATTACAATGGCTAGGTGAATAGTCTCTGGATGCTTTTCTGGGAAGTTATAGGGGGTTCTACACTGACCTTGGTCTACAAAGATTCTAAAATTGACTGAAATAGGTACTGCATCCTTCGTGGTTGTTATTACTGTATCAGATAATTCTTAGGATTTGCTATGGTCAGATTTATGGAACTAAAGACTTACTTGTTTAATTCAGAAATGACTATACCATGTGTTGGCTCTGGGTCTCTGACCTCAGTGTTTTATTTATGAGCAATCTTTGTTACAATGAATATGTTTTGTATGTACAGTTGTAAAGGAAGATGTGCTTTGGGAGGGATGGATCTTTTCTTACTTGTAGTTTGAACTGAAAATAGATTTCTCATTTTTACAGTATCATAGTTTTTCATATACAACACTATTAAGCATCCTCCAGGAATGGCCAACAATGATTTTTCAAAGGGAGACATTTTTAGAAAGTTACAGGGATATACCAAGAACTCCAAAGGAAGGGCAAATACATTCCCCAATCAACTGTAACAAGGAGTAAAAGCCACCAGGAATAGAGCTATGCATGGTCCCTGTGTGTCTTTTTCATTCACTCCCAGGATTGTTTTCACCTCCAGTTCTCTCAGTGGGTTGGATTCCGTCTTCTTTCTCCCTGAAGAGCCAATTTCACTGGTCCTCTTGCTTATGGACCAGCATGATTGACTCAGATTCTGTTTTCTCTCACTTTTGTGTTGAACTAACAAATGGACTAGTCTTTGTGTCCTGATACTAAATTTCTCAGAGGGAGTGTGTAGTTATCTTAGCCTAGACTATGGGTGGATGCCAACTGACTCAGTGAATTCGCTTGACAGCAGAGATTCACCTTTGGTTTGAAAGTAGGGGTGAGTGTTTTCAGAAAAAGGAGAGTAGAGTGAATGACAATCCCTTTATCTTTTCCTCTTGGAATGATATAAAGGCATGGGTTGCTATTTAAATATGATCTGAATGAAGCAAAGTGTGTTGAAAGACTATTCCTTCTCCTTTCTTGCACTTGAGTTACTAATCAAGTATGTATTTATTTTTCAATGTTGCCCTTTTATACTTCTTAATCATTTCTCCATTTCGTCTAACTTTTGACATAAATAAATCTGTGAACATGTCTGATAAAGCTTGACAGCTTTTCAGTCCCAAATGTGCATATAAACAGCAAGAGACAAGGTCAACTGCTGTATAAAAGGTCTGTCCTGCCATCCTTTACCATATTGGAGCAGGAACTAACATTCTAATAATATTTCAGGGCAGTTTTAAATGTATTTGATAACATACACTATTGAAAAAGCTGTAATTGTTCAGGGTTCTTAAAAGCCTTTTAGACGCACAGAACAAAGCCTCTTTGACCAGCCTGTCATTATTTTCCTTTCACTGCATTCACTTCAGCCGCCGCGCTCAGTGACGCTGCAAGCAGGGCCCTGACAGTTCCCGTCCACAGAGAGCTTGCCCTTGCCAGTGTGCTGCCAGGCTGTTTTCCCCACAGAAGGCCATTCAATGTTATTTCCAATATAAACATTGTTGGGATGATAGTCCAGTTGTCTCTTCTTTGTAGAAAAGGTTAAGATAAGTGGCTACATTTCCCAGTATTGAACAGAAATGAATGAGCTGGATTGATGCCTTTGGTGTTGATTAATTGCAAACTCAAATGGTCATGATTTGCTTTGAAAAACTTTTTGCTGCATTTTCCAAGGTCTCTGTCTGGCCTTTGTGAAGAGCAAGTATTACAGGAAGGGGAGAGAAGGAATAAACAAGGTTGATAGGCACACTAAATGGATTAGGTACTTCTCTAAAAACAACCTGCAGTCAAAGGATATCTAAAACTGAGTCTGTGTTGGAACAGAAAATTATAATGCACCAGGTTATACACATATGTATGTATGTATGTATGTGTGTGTGTATACACACATACACATATATTCTTAGTCATCAACAGAACCCACCCTGGATGCTCTATGTTCTTTTCTGCTCTCCCAGCTAGAGATACACTCTCCACTGTAGTTTTAGAATATCTACATGTACCTCAATGACTGTAACATCAGTATCTGTGTTTATGTAAATGCATGCATGTCAAGTAGGTTATATGTCTACTTAGTTTTGTATCCCCGTGGGCCTAGTATAGTGGTTCTCATATAGAAGGTAATTAATACATATTCATTAAATGAAGGGATTGTTGCTGTCTGATGGAGAAATCTGGGGCAGCTAGAGGGAGTGTTGAAGCTCAAGAGCAAACCCCTCCATAGTCTGGTCTTAAAGGGTTTCAAGTCCAGTGGACAGTGTTACTTCACCCACTTATACTAAGTTCCTGGTCAGAGTTCCCCCTGACATATTTTTATGCAGGGGCAATAAAGAATAAAAGAAAGGTCCATAAACAAAAAAGCCCAAGACAAAGAGAAAAAAATCTCCAAAGAAAACAGATAATGTTGGGGTGGGGGAAAGAGTGTATAGCAGAAAAACAGAACAGTCATAAAACATAAATCTAGTGAATGTTAGAAATAGGATTGTCAAAGTAAAGAAGGGAATAGAAAGCTTATAGCCTATTAGTGAAAAAAGTATGTAGATATTGAAATGAAACAAAACAAAACAAAAGCAATGAAAGTTACACTATATGTGAAAAACAAAGAGACAAGAATCAAACTATACCCTGACCAGTATGGCTCAGCTGGTTGGGCATCGCCCCATGAAACAAAAGGTCACCAGTTGGTTGCTGGCCAGGGCACATGCCTGGGTTGTGGGCCTGGTCCTTAGTTGGGGTGCATGTGAGAGGCAGCTGAGTGATGTTTCTCTCACACATGGATGTTTCTCTCTCTCTCTCCTTCCCCTCTCTCTGAAGATAAATGAATAAAATCTTAAAACAAAACAAAACGAACAAACAAAAAAAATAAGAACCAAGCTAAGAAGGCTTATATCTGAATAACAGACCTAAAAAAAGAAGACCAGAAATAGAGGGGGAAAACCACCAAAAAATAATATAAGATTGGGGCATTAAAGCTATTACAAGTTAGGTTATAATAAAAATTTCTAATTGCTTGTGACATTTAAGTAGTGATCCTGTATCTTGCCCATACATATCATTTCTATTCAACATTTTACTGAAAGACCTAGTCAATACAAGGAGGCATGAAAAAAGAAATAAAAGGTAGAAATAAAACCACCTCTATCAATAGATAATATGATTATATGTAGATAATACCAATAAATCTACAAAATAGCTATTAGGATTAGTAATTTCAGCAAGGTAGTAAAACACAGTCAACATACAAAATCAATTGCATTTTTTTATGTACTAGCAATGAACTGGAAATTAAAAATGGAAAAAAATTACTTTTTGTAATAGCATAGAAAAATGTGAAATACTTATGCATTTTTCCAGCAAATCCTTTGTAAAATATGTGTGCTGTTTATTGAAAAAACACTGATGTAAGAAAACAGAAAATACCTGAGCACGTGATGGCCTGTGTTCTGTGTAGAAGACTCAGTATCATAACTTCTTCCCAAAATGATCCACGGATGCAATGCAATCACAACAAAAATGAGAAGTGGATACTAAAATTTATATTTAAAATGATCTAAAATAGCCCAAAACAATTTTTATAAAGAATAAAGGTGGAGGGGCAATACCAACAGGTATCAATACTTGCCCTAAAACTATAATAGTTACTGCAGTTTGATATTGGCAAAAAAAGGAACACACAGATAAATGTAAGAGATTAACAAGTGCAAAAGAAACCCCACATGTATGTGGTCAATCAGTTTTTGACAAAGGCCAGTTATTGATCAAAGCAATTACTAGTTTTTATGAGGTAAAACTAGTTTTTAACAGCTGGGCATTGGACATTCACACACAAAAACAATGAATCTCTATCAGTGAATCATAAACCTAAATTTAAAATTAAACTGTATGCCCTCTAGAGAAAATGAAGGAAAAAAATGTTTTTAGGTGTGACACTAAAAACACAATCAATAAAAGAAAAAAATATAATAAATTATAAAATGGATTTATTGTAAATTTAAAAACCTTACCTCTTAGAATGATAAGATCAAGAAGTGATATACAAGCCACGGAACCTGAGAAAATATTTGCAAAGCACATATTTTTAAAAAGTAACTATATCTTCAAAAATATGCAAAAGATTTTCAAAACTTCTTAAAAGGAAAACAACTGAACAAATAGAGATGTGAACAGAATAAAGATCACAAGTGGCAAGCACTAGAAAAAGATACTGCATAGTATTGATTAAAAATTAAGAAAATATGAATTAAAATCAGTGAGATACCACTATCTATATATTAAAATGACTCTAATGAAATGAATAAAATAAAAACCTGACAATGCCAAGTGCCAAGAGGCTGATGTACAGTTGGAATTTACTCATTGAAAACCAGAATTCTCAAACATTGCTGATAGGAATGCAACAGAGAAAAACAAGCTTGGCATCTTTTATAAGATTAAATATGTACATAATCCATCAATCCTATTCCTAAAATTTATCCAAGTGAAGTGAAATTTATGTTCACAGAAAAACCTACGTGTAGATTGTTATAACAGCTTTATTCATAATTTCCTTTGGCTGCTAAATTAATAAATTAACCACGGAATAGTCATACAACAGAATGCTACTCAACAAAGGAAAATACAAATTCCTGGTACAGCAAACAAGATGGAAGACTTTCAAAAGCAGATGCTAAGAAAGAAGCCCTGCCATTCTGAAATAGGCAAAACCACAGGAAGAGAAAAATGATCAATAATCACTATGGGTTGTGACTCAAGGGAGAGTTTGGTTCTGAAAAGGCACCAACACTTTGGTTTAAAGAACATCAGAACAGGTATCAATAACATGGTTAAGATGTAATAGCATTTTAAGCAGTAAGTAACATTAGTTTAATATTTGTCATTTGGTCATATAATAGAATTAGTAAATCAAAATTACTGAGAGGCCATGGAACCAATATGCTTCAGACTGATCACTTCTTATCTAAAGTAATACTTTCAATATCTGTGTCATATTTCAAAGGGCTATTTGAAAAATGATACAAACAGTTGTCCAGAATTTGGTGTTTGATAATCATGTCGTATTTGGAATATTTGAAAGAAGTAAGGATGATTTAACTTAAAATAATTGTCTTTCTAAAAAGATTGAACAAAGTACAAGTGCCATGAAAAAGTACTGGTTCATACAGTTTGTTCCTCCAGATGGGAGAACCCAGCCACGCTGTTGAAGTTACACTGAAGCATGCTTGGGTCCTAAATAAAAGCAGCAACTATTGGCTGGCATGAGAAGTAGTAACATAACAACACCTGAATACCATCAGGCAAAAAGTGGGCAACCATGTGTAAGAACGGTTTGAAGGAGACTCTGGTTATTAATGCAGATTTAACTGGATCACTCTCAGGGCTGTGTCAGCAGCCATGACCTTTCTTGCAGCCACAATTAATCTACTGAACATACAAGACAGGGATTGTGTAAAATGTTGGGGATGGGAATATGTGTGGGCCTCCCCAACAGAAAATTTCTAAATTTAATGGAGGAGAGACACTGCGATACTGTTATTTACAGTAAGAAATATATATTGGGTCATCTTCCATGGTTCCTGGCTCAGAGCTCCTAAAACCCTTGGATCTTGTAAGTGGTGGGAGCCATGAAAGTGCCTTTCATTATGTTAATGAGGTGACTTTTGAACTGCACCTGTGGATGGTGGACTGGTTGTCATTGGGGCCAACCACATGATTAGAGGGCTGGAACTTTCAGTCCCAACTTGTCTTCCTGCACCTTGAGGAGAGGAGCAGAGCAGGACATTAAATCAATTGCCAATGTGCAATGATTTAATCAATAATGTCTATGAAATGAAGTCTCCATAGAAACTCAAGAGGATGGCCCTGGCTGGTGTTGCTTAGTGGATTGAGCATGGGCCTGCGAACCAAAGGGTCACCAGTTTGATTCCAAGTCAGGGCACATGCCTGGGTTGTGGGCCAGATCCCCAGCTGGGGGTGCACAAGAGGCAACCACACATTGATGTTTCTCTCCCTCTCTTTCTCCCTCCCTTCCCCTCTCTCTCAAAATAAAAAAATATTAAAAAAAAAAAACAAAAGGACAGGTTCAGAAGCTTCTAGGTTGCTGAACATGTGGAAAGGAGAGGAAGTGGCTGCTCAGAGGGGGCATGGAAACCCTGTGCCCCTGCCCACATGCCTGGCCTATGCATCACTCCCATAATAAAATGCTTCTCTGAGTCCTAGGAGCACTCTAGGACTTCAACCCAAGTCCTAGCAAATTACTTGAACCCAAGGAGGGTTCAGGGGGGTCATAGGAACCTCTGATTTATAGCTGGTTGGTCAGAAGTACAGGTAACAACCTGGACTTGTGGCCGGCATCTGAAGTACAGGGACAGGGTCATAGGAACCTCCAATATGTAGCCTGTCAGTCAGAGTACATGTAACAACCCAAGCTTGGGCCTGGGGTTTAGGGGGCATGATGGGGCAGGAGAGGAGAGCATTGAATGGTTTGCAGGACTGAGCCCTCAACTTGTAGAGTCTGATGCTATCTCTGCATAGTGTCGGAAAGGAGTTGAATTGTGGGACACCAACCTGGTGTCTAGGAAATAGCTTGGTACTGTGTGTGGAAAACACTCCCCCAAACCTGCCAGTGGAATTGGGTCCAGAACCTAACTTAGAGACATACACATAAATGGTACTAGTATAGCAATTGGGAACACTGAGGAAGATGAAACTGGCTGACACCTCCAGCCCTCTTGCTCAGGGTAAGAGACAGTTCCACACAGAGAAGAAATGTGAACTAGAAGGGCACAGTCATATGGCCATACAGCCATGGGAAAGAGACAGCCATGCCATAAGCCACAAATACACACCACATCTAGAACCATTGTCTGTAAACCTGATTTGTGTGTTGCTGGCAGAATATTTAGAATTTGAGAGCATATAAACATATGGTAAATATTAAGGGATTTACTTTGAAATCCTCAATTCACTAAATTTGTTTTCATAAAAATGATGTGCTCAAGAAAGCACCTTTTTTTTTTTCAGTTCCCACAGTGGAGAATCAGGGCATTATAGCCTGTGAGAGATGTTCTAAATTTCAGTGTATGGTGCAGTGGGGCAGAGAGAATGATGACAATTATCATATAAAGACTTTGCTGCTCCTCTTATTGGACTTCCTAAAAATATATCACTCTGGAGAGAGAATAAGAAAGAAATACAGGAGCCAGCAGAAGCTTATTTTCTCCCGGTGCCAAACCCATGGCAAGGCTCTGTGCCTTGTCTGCCTATTTTAGAATGAGGTTTTCCAAGACCTGTATAAGCAGAGAGTAAATACTTAGTCTCTGAGAAGCAGGTCCTCTCTGAAGTCTCATTAAGAAAATTCATAATGTTAAGCATGAAAACGTTAAAAATCCTCATTCTATTTCTGACAGATCAATGTCACATATTCAAGTTAAAAACTTTTAAAACAGGCTAGTTCATGCTTGAAATATTCTTGAACATTTATTCAGGCCCATTCATGGTAGTTTCATTAAAGTAAATCCTTTTTTATTTTTCAATCAAATGAAAAATTCCTGCTCATTGTTACTTGCCAAACACTTTGCTGTTTGCTTACTCATTCAAACTAAATGCATATTAGATATAGATTAGCTTAGTCCGAGTGCTGTGGGTTTTATTTTAAATAACACACATATAATATTATTAACTGAGTCTTGCTCTCATCTACCAGGGGGCCAGTATCTTCCTTTTTTGGCTGCTAACTTCAGTAAGTTAGACTAAATTTCATTTTAAAAATTGGGATAATATTTATACGCATACTTGTAGGACAAAAATGTTCCCAATTCGATGTAAGGCATAATGTCCTTAACTTTAGAAAATCTGTTTTATTACATTATGATTGATTCCTCCCTCTTGCAAATGAATATAATGTTTTAATCCTGTCAAACTATGTTAATAAACATAATGGTTTTCAACCATGAAATTGTTTTAAAAATCTAGCTAAAGACAATGGATGCAAAATTGTCCACATTGCTGGCCTGCATGGCATGCTTTTGTAAGGCTCTTCCAGATAATCTGCAGTTTTAAAACTCAGCTCTTTGTTCATGAAGAAAAAAATAAAATTATTTTTCCCAATTGCATTCCATAAATAAATAAAATGCCTTCTAGTGAAAACATAACAAATAATATTATCATTGAATAAGTCTTGATAAAAAAATTTTTTGGATAACTTCCAAGAAACTGAAAAACTAAATGACTCTAATGACAAAGTAGTAACTACTGTGCAGGTCAGGTGATTTCAATTCTTTGTCTTCAACAAAACTGAGGGAAGTCTAATCAAATTGCCAACCACAAATCTTTCTTTTTTTTTCTGTGATAGATCACAATGTTATTGTGGTCATATAACTCAGAAGTTAAAATGACGGAATGACTTTGAACTCATAAAATTGCTTCCATTCCAGTTATGTACCTGAGAGAATGAAGCTTCTCAATTTTTATACTATAGAAAGAAAAGAATACCATCCACATATTTAAGAAATGTGTTTCCAAGAAATCATTAATTTTAAGTTAGATACCTACTATCAAAATGTCCAATATATATTGTTTTGATTACATATTTACTAATGAGAGCTGTATGGCTAGTTCAATTCAGAATATTTTAACTTTTAAAAACTTTGGTCATAGGTAATGCAAAAATCAATTTCAATGTTTAAATATGCTTTTGTTGCAGAGTCTTAAAAATAGATGAAGTCATCTGGCCATGTGGAGGAGAAAGGAGAAGAGAGCTTTAAGAGGAACAGGATGGAGAGAAGGCCAAGAAGGTGGTAGAGGAAGGGTGGAGAGAAGAAAAAAGAGGAGGAGGAGCCCAGTTTGGATACCCTGTGTTAGCAGAAATATGCAGTCACTTTGTATGCATTGTTTTGCTTAATTTTACAAATAATCCTGTTGGAGAAAGTAGAAATAAGGACAAGCTGAGGAATTCTAGGGCCAGAGAGTAAATGTCACAAAGTTTAAAAGATAATATTCATAAATCAGATGTTTTTCTTTTTAAAAAAATTCCCTTTCATACTGTCTCCTTATATTCCAAACTTATAATATATGAACACAGGAAAATATATCTTCACGTTAACATTTTGGGTATTCATGAACTCCACATATATGTTTTCCTTTTATTTATGCCATATAAAGACAAATACCATAACTGATTACTGACCCTTAGAGATTATGGGGAGAGGGGAGGGATATAGAAAACATGCAAGCTGGCATAAAAAAAATAAACACAACATAGTCATTATATTCAGTGTGTAGCACAGGAACTCCAAACCAGGGAGCTGCTTCGGTGTTCATGATATTTTGAAGAAACCATGCAGAGAACTAGTGGATGTGGACACTCTGCTTGTTACTTACATTACAGGGCAGTGCATCGACCCACGGTGGGTCTGTGCACCAGAGACTGCACCTCCTCCAGTCCGAGGCTGGTTATAAGGGGTCCCAGACAAAGGCAACACAGGTCCAAGTTGCACAGACCTACATGTGGCTGGAGCTACATTCTATCAGTGTGCACATGTTGATGGAAAAGCAGTCTCAGGGCAAAACGTCATTCCCAAAAGGGGATAAAGAAGGAGTTCCAATCCATACCCACAACACTACACATCCCTTCTAGCTAGAGACTCTCTGACTAGCCCTCAGACATGGGAGGGGAAAGGGCTATGTATTGACCCCACACAATGTAATTTAGTTTTAATTAGTTACAACCAAGAATAGATCATGACAATCAATGCTATTTAGGACACTGAAATTAAAGAAGTCTTTAATAATTTAAAAATATAAAATTTTATGTAGCATTTCACTAAAAGCTTTAGTGATGTTGGAGCTGGCATTTGGATGAGGTTAATAAGTGCCACATAAAAGGATAAGTTAAAGATGGTGAAACCATCAAAAATTTCTTTACTTTTAAAAATATGTAAGATTAACCGTGGGAGCAGGGTGGGGGTGGGCTGAGCAGAGGAGAGCAAAGGGGGGGAAATGGGACAACTGTAATAAAATAACAATAAATTTTTTAAAAATAAAAATACATGTTTTTGTGATATTACTGTCATAGAAATGATCAAGCTGCTACTTTCCACATAAAACATTCTCTGAAAACTCCCTCCTATGAGTACTTTTACCCCTAACACTGACTGTGCTAATTGCACAGAAAAGTCATTTCTGAACGTAACCGAACAGGAGAGCTTTGAGCGGTAAATGTTGAAAAGACAGTGGTGCCCTGGGTGTAATCCTCGATGACAATGACTCCTCCCCACTATCGTGCTGCCAGATCCAATGCAATGTAACCTGACGATGCCTAAGATTATGCTGAGCTTTCATAGACAGCCCCCCTTGTTCCAAGATGCCATCCTGAATTTTAGACTCTGAAATCAGCATTTATTTGGATAGACGATTTCCTATCTACTTTATGGAATTGATAGTAAAATATTCATCAAAAGGTTCTTCATGGAAAATAATGGATAGTTATTAAACATGGTTGTGATCTTAAATGTCATGGTCATTTTTAATGCTCTTTAATCTCTGTAATAAGATGATTTGTATTATACCAACAATCCCTTGGATAGTTTAATTTGAAGAAGGTTAGGCTGCATCTTCCAACATGGTAGTCACCACCAGCCATGTGTGGCCATTGGTTGCATGAATGTGGCTAGTCACATGTGCTCAAATAGTACTTTACACACATTAGGCTAATTAAAATATATTATTAAAGTTTATTTTGCCTGTTTCTTTGTACTATTTAAAGATGTGGTTATTAAAACATTTAAAATTACACATGTGGCATGCTTTATAATTTTATTGAACTGTGCAGGTAAGCTATGCCCACTCACATCACAGGCCATAATGAAGAAAGGCTTTCAATATGAAGAATGAGAAGGAGCAAATGTTTCCTCTTGGAGGTGGTCCCTGGAAAGCAAGATGCTTTCCCCATGGAGGGAAACCATTTGGCTGGTGATTAAGGAAGGGATTTGGGCATTAAAGGGCCTGGGGTTTGAATTTTATCTTCCATTGAGGAGTCGTGAGGCCCTAGACAAGATATTTAATTTCCCTAATTCTTCACCCTTCTCTTTTGTAAAAAAAAAAAAAAGAAAGAAAGAAAGAAAGAAAAGAAAGAAAAAGATACTATTTTTTATTCTAAGAGTGTTCTGAGGAATACATGAAATAATAGCTATGGAAAGCACTTAGGCTGCACAGTGAGTGCAAAATAAGTGCTAACTATATTGTTGGTATTCTATTATGATTACTGACATATATGAGCTAGACACCTAAAGGGACTAAATAGTGATAAATGATGATAAACACCTGGATGAACCAAATAAACTATACAGCAAACATTTTTTTTTCTAGGGTGGGGAAGGAAGGGAGGGAGGGAGAAAGGGAGGAGGAGATAGAGAAACATTGATGGATTGCCTTCTATACGCCCCTTGACCAAGAATCAAACCTGAAACCTAGGTATGTACCCTGATCAGGGATTGAACCTGCAACCTTTCAGTGCACAGGATGTCGCTCCAACCAAATGGGCCACCCAGCCAGGACAAAAAGCATGTTCCCTGAACAACAGCTATGCTCCTGGCACTGTGCTGGATTTGTGACAGGCTCAACAGTGAAAAACAAAACAAAATGAAAGAGTGAATATGATCCCTGGGAGCAGTTTTACGTACAATAATGTATGGGGGGATTTATTCATTAAGATATGAGAAAGCAGTCCTGGCTGGCGTAGCTCAGTGGATTGAGCGCGGGCTGTGAACCAAAGTGTCGCAGGTTCAATTCCCAGTCAGGGTACATGCCTGGGTTGCAGACCATGACCCCCAGCAACCACACATTGATGTTTCGCTCTCTCTCTTTCTCCTCCCTTCCCTCTCTAAAAATAAATAAAAATTTAAAAAAAGATATGAGAAAGGCACTTGTCTTCTTTAAAAGTATGTGGTCTATAAATTTTTAAATTATATGAACTGTGACCAACAAGAAAGTTGTTACAAGAGTTTCTTGTGACTTGAATCAACTATTTGAAGTTAGTAAACATTTAGCAAGCCAAATGTTACCCATTTTTGTAATTTCAATGAGTAAAATAACCTGCTAGGTACTTCTGTTTTTAGTAACAGGTATAAAGAATTTCTTATTAAAGAATCTTTATAATTTAACCAATTAGATAGGAAGAAATGCAGGTATTTTATTCAGTGAGGGCTCCTATAAAATTAGTGCATTAAAACTACAATTGTTTGCATGAATAATTCTATTCTAATAAACTGAAATTGTAATTTAAAGTTAATAAGACAGATGGAAGTGTGCTAAATCCTTTGATAACAGAACAAAAAGTATAAATCTTATTATTTTAAAATTAATTTTGAAAAATATCAGATCCCCTTCAACAGTCAGGTAGGTTTTGTTCTTTGAGAAGGGAATATAATTTTCTTATAAATGGAAAAAGGCTATTTCAGATTTTCTTTCAGGCCACTAACATCACATTACTGGACAATTTTGCTTTCACTGTGGCCCTAAGGTGAAAGGGAAAAATAGATTTTGAAAATGCCAATAGGGTCTTTCCAACTTCTGAAGTTGCAAGCTGGTAGTAATCAATTCTCTCCTGCTGGAACAAAGGAAGAATTACTTTTAAGGAAGCCTTTTTTCTCTCTGTGAAACATCTACTATCAACACAGTTTTAAAGACTTTAGGAAGACACACATGTTCCAAAAATTAGAAATGATTCATTTCAAATCAACATGAACTGGAATGGAGGGAACAGATTTTCTCATGGCTATCCTGATTAAAAATTCTTGACAAATATACTTGATTGGCTTCTGTGTTACTATCTGTGTAAATCTGATGCAACTATCACAATCCTTTTAAATTAATTGTTTTAAAATATTAAATATTTATAGCATCTGTTTTTATCAAAGAATTTTTAAAGCCCACATACCTTTAAGGTTCACATGAGCACTTGCTATGCTGTGAACACTCTAAGTATATTATTTCACTTACTACTCAAAACCACCGCAGAAAAGTGAGCGCTATCGTTGTATCTGATGTTACAGGGAGGAAGTTGGGACCCAAAGAGGTGCAGTAATGAATCCGGGACTCAAGCTGCTGGATGTAGCCTGCAACCCAAACAGGCCAACTCCAGACCCCATTTGAATAAGTTGAAACCTTACTATGAATTAGCTCCACAGATTCCCAGACCCCTGCCCAAGGAAGTCAGTTTGGAAGGCCTGGGGAGGAGGCCAGTAATAGGCTTTTTCTATGGGTTCAATACAGTGTTCGATTTCCCAAGGCTGTCTTCACCCAATTTTGAGGCCCTGGCTAGTGGTGGTCAGTTCCCCTTCTTGACCAGCTCATTAGTGTGAACACCAACTACTTCCCTTATTGGATCTCACACTCTGGGCCACTAAACACCCACCCTAATTGCCCCAGGGTCAGATACCAGACAACTAGGCAGAACCCCAATATCCTAGAGCCTCCTGAATTATTCAAATTAGCCAATCCACTGGGAGCCACGAAACCTAGCTACCCCCCCTCCCCCACACTGACACAGGTGAGCTGCCCTCTACTGCTGCAGCTTGTTGCTACCCTGTCCCTGCATGTGACTCCTTTGGGGTTTCCTGGCAGCCTTCTCTCCTTTAAGACAATGAGGGACCTAAGAGTCCTGCCTTTTCTTGAGGGTCTGCTGTTGGTTTACTAAGTGGGTCCAAAGCATTCCAGAGCAGCTGTGGCCGACGGCTGTGTGCCAAGTCTCTCTGTGGGAATACTCCAAACAAGCAGTGCTAATCGGCTAACCTCCAGAGACCAGAGGCCAGTCTAGGTGGGACTCACTTTAAGGCAATAGAAGAGTGAGCCTTCTGGACTCATTTTCCCAGTCTGGACCTCTTATACAGGAACAAATTGATGAAAGGATCATTAATCTCACTTCTTTTGTATTGAACTGATTGTCTGTTCTTAAACGTGAAAAAATAAGGGGACTTCATGGTTACTACAACCTTAATCCTGTGGTTTCCTCCATTAAGGCCCCAGACCCAATACCCGATTTTATTAAAATTACTAACTCCATCTAACCAGCGTGGTAAATATATTGCTGTTACAGATTTGCCTAATACGTTCTGTTCTGAAGTGCCTATTTCAACAGCCTCACAGTCACATTCACCTTCATCTCTGAGGGGACACATGCAGCTTTACCAGGCTACCATGAGGTATGCCAGGAGCTTTGTCATCACACACAATCTTTTTGTAAAAAAAGATTTCTTTATTTATAAAAATTATTTATAAACATATTTATAAATAAATTATTATTTATTTATTAAAATTATTCATTTTTAGAGAGAGGGGAAAGGGAGGAGAAAGAGAGGGAGAGAAACATCAATGTGTGTTTGGTTACCCTTTGTGCACCCCCTGCTGGGGACCTGGCCTGCAACCCGGGCATGTGCCCTGACTGGTAATTGAACCAGTAACCTTTTGGTTTGCAGGCCGGCACTCAGTCCACTGAGCCACACCAGCCAGGGCCAGACTGCCTTTTTAAAGGTCGGTGATGCAGGGAAGGTGCGAGGATAAAATGTGAGATAAGAGATGTTATTTTTGTTTGTTTGCTTTGGACTTGTTTAAAAATGGAGAGAAAGAAGCCATAAGGTAAGCACTCTAAATATAGAGGAAAACTAGTGTATCCCAGAAGAAAGCATCTGGTACACAGAATTTTCAATCCATTTAACCTTCAGTACAGAGCTCTATTGCAACTATATAAAATAATTTTAGAGAAAAGGCTAGATAGTGTGTTTGACTCTTAAGTCAAATTTCAAAAAATTGTAATGCAGGCAGGGTAACATATAAACACAGAGAAAAATTCTGATGAATAATCATTTTGATTCCTCTGAGGTAATTCTGGATACCAATAAAAGAGTTTACTGGTGTATGCAAAAATCATCAGCAAAAAAAAATCATTGAGTGTTTTTTAAAAGTAAGCATAATGTAGAAACTGAGTCATCAGCCTGAATTATTAACTGAAGAGACAGATTTATTGAAGTTTGTAAAGGAAAATAAACTATTTTAACTGCATTAATTCATTGCTAATGATGAAAAACTTCATTTGTATGTAAGCGCCATAAACTATTTTTTATAAAATCAGTGCTACTATTTAATTAGAAGAAAATAAAAGATGAAGAGCATTTACACATATGTGAAAGGGAGGGAAGAAAACTTTCTAAGATGGAGGAAATAACCATCTGGACCACATTTGGAATGCGCATATCATATTCATAGAAAAGCAAAGAAAGAGCAGTGAGAAACTGAGCTTAATAAATAGGATAGAGCCCTGGCTGGTGTGGCTCAGTGGATTGAGTGCAGGCCTGTGAACCCAAGGGTTGTGGTTTGATTCCCAGCCAAGGCATGTGCCTGGGTTGTAGGCCAGGTCCCTAGTAGGGGGAATACAAGAGACAACATTGATGTTTCTCTTTCTCTCTTTCTCCCTCCCTTCCCAGCTCTCTAAAAAAATTAAATAAAATCTTAAAAAGGAAAAAATAAATAAATAGGATAGGGTTAAATCAGTGGCTCTCAATCAGGGGTGGTTTTGCCTCCCAAGAAAACAGTTGTGAATGTCTGGAGACATGTTTGGCTGTCACACTGGACAGTACTATAGGAATTTAGTGGGTAGAGGTCAGGGTTGCTGCTCAGCACCCTGCAGTGCGCAGGACAGCCTCCCACAAGCAAGCATTATGCAGTCCAAAATATCAATAGTGCTGGGGTTAAGAAACTGAGGCCTAGATAAATTAGAGTGAAGAACCCCCTGGGGTAGCACTAGCTTCGAGCAGCTAGTGCTCCAGTGGAATCATGCCAAGAATGACTGGACTGAGGAAGGATGTAGGGCTTGGGGTGAGGACAGGAGAGCAGGGGCCAGGGAACACAGGGGCGAGGAACTCAGGGGAGGGCTGGAGTGGTCCCCTGGGAGGTAAAGAGGAAAGGTTCCACCAGAGCAATAACTGAAGGGAAAACATCTCAAAGGACTTGAAAGCAACTCTCTTCTAGAGATGAAAAGACATCATTTTTAAGTCTGAATATCCAGAGAACTTCTCTGAAACCCGAGTCCATGTACAGTTGACTTATCTCCAATGTTATCCTGTGTCAGCTCTCGAGATTCTAAATGTCAGAACTCAATATTCCTAGTTTATTTATACCTCAATATTTAGGTAGTTTATTGTTATGCCATTTTAAGAGCTTGAATCAAAGTATTTTAAATCATTGCATTTCTTGGTTCCTTTTTCTTTTTAATTTTTGCATATGCAGTATTTTCACATAGTTCTTAAAATAAAAATTCCCAGAAAAGTATGCAGCAAAAAGTGTCTCTCTCAGCTTTATTCTCCATCTGATGGTTCCCACCACCACCCACTATCTTTGAAGTTTCTTACTCAACTAAGAGATTCATGTATTTTTAAGTCAACAATAATATATCAATTCTAAGATGGCGCTTATAAAAACAAGTGGAAAAAAGGCATTTACAACAAAAAAGCACATTTAATTGTTTGAATATAAATAAGGAAAATAAAATTGTGCAATAAGGATGGGTCTTATGTAAACACTATTTTTACCTCGGTTTTTATGTGCAAAGAAATGGAGGTAAAGGGAAAAGCAGCCCTGGATTTGCAGAGAGAAACTGATGTTCCTTTTGATAAGAAGTCTAAACCTCTGAAAATATTTCCAGCACAACTGAACTGCTGAATAAGTGGCATGTAAAAAGTTGTCACAGAAGTTGTGGCAAGACCAGCCTCCCAAATGAATGACACGAGTCAGAAGGGAAGCCGACAGTTCTCAGAACTCTGACCAAAGAACCTCCCATCTTAGGCTCCAGAGCTAGACTGAAACTAACTAAAGATAACCCATGAACTGCTTAGCAATCTAAACAGTGGTGTTGGGAATTTGTTTTCAGGGTTCCATGCACATAATTAATAAAGTTCAAATATGTTCTTAGCTAAGGTAGAGAAGACTCACCTATAAGGGTTATGACACGAGCTATTAGACCTGGCAGTACAAAGTTCTAAGATTTCTTCTCACTAAGAGAACTTAGACTTCATTGTAAAATTTCTCTGAGATACATATTATACATATATAAAATAAATTTTTTAAAAGCATGCCCCCCCAAAACAAAGGCAACTAAAGGAGTACATTCCTTCAACAAATGTTCTCTGAGCCCCCCCACTGGTGTCAGGACTGAGCCAGGTGCTGAGAACACAGCAAGGGAGGAAGCAAAGTTCCTGCATTCACAATGCTCACGTTGAGTGACAGGGAAGGGAGATGGGATGTGAGCAAAGCAGACTATAAACAAACATTTATAAACAATAATTTCCTATATTAGAACCTGGATAGATGGACAAGGAGGAGTACTCAGTTCTTATTTTGTGTCTTCCTTTTTCCTGCGAAGAGAATCATATTCAAACCTGGAAAGCCCAAGAACACATTTACAAAAAGCAAATACCAGGTCAGGAGACATGAAATTGTAGGTCAGACAAGAATGTCCCCCAAATGCTAGTAGTGGAATAATTTGCAGATGTAATCACAAATCATTGCTATTTTTTTATTTTTTATAGAGATAAAGGAATTTACAGAAAACTGGTGAAAATTTTCTAAATTACAGTGAAAAGGTGGTTTTATGAAACTTTAGACTAATGTGTTAATAGTTGATTCCTAGCAGACTTCTAGAAGTGAAAGTTAAATAGGCTGATTCTAAATTTTTCAAAAAGGATGCATTGATTATTGGACACCACCATGGATAACTATGGCTAGGATATCAGGGGAAATTTGAAAAAAAAAACAACTTTACATTGATTTATCAAAGGCATTTGTAAAAATGTCTCCCAAGACTTTGGAACAAAATAGAGAAAGGTGGCTCACTGATGTACCCAAAGTGTCAACTGACTAGGGTGACAAACCAGAACTAAGAAAATAAAATTTAGTAGGCATGCATAAAAAACTCAGCATTAAAATAAAACCACTGTATACATCCAAACCATGGAAATAAAACATAATGACAACTTAAATCCAACATTTTTCTACCATGATTAGTAAGAAAGAAATACCCAAATAGCATATACCTCCTGAAGGAAGCACACACCACCTATGTAGTAATCTTGCAAAAAAAGGAAATAAAGAAAATAAAGCAAACAAATCTAATTTTCTTGTTTTTATGAAAACTCATAAAATTATTTTTGGAAAACATTGTATTTTAGCTGGTTTGTATGAAAATTAATGTTTATGACTAGTCAACAGAGAACAGCTACAGAGGCTGAGTGGACAACCCGTTTAGGAAATTGCTCCTGGGAACACACCATTAGCCATCTGGGCAGCTTCAGGAACAGCTGGTGAGGTGATTTCAAAGGAGTTAACTTGTGGAATGAGACTGGTGGGTCTGTGTCTCTATAACAATCTGGTTTGCAACACTGGTGGTGATAAGAGTGGTCTCCATTCACATTTTTACCTCAGCTCCCATTTTCTTTAGAAATTTCAGAGACCATTTACGCCACATGGCCCATGACCTCCCAGGGTCAAGCTTCTGTGTCCCTGAACTACCTGACTTAATCAGTAGCACCTGTGCATTTGACCACACCCTGCTGAATACACTTTCCTCTTCTGCCTTTGGGACCTCACTCTTGGTTTTTCTTCTGCCTCACAGGAATGCCCAGAGCTGCCAGCAAACCACCCGAAGCCAGGAGAAGCCAAGGAAGGATTCCACTTCAGGTTTCAGACAGAGAATGGCCCTGCCAACACCTTGATTTTGGACAGCTAGCCATTAGGACTGTGAGACAAATTTCTCAGTTTGTAGCATTTTATTATAGCAGCCCTAGGAAATTAATACAGATAAGTCTAGAAAAATCACATTTTTTTTGAAGAATAGGTCTTTCACTTAGAAAAAAAAAGAATGCTTGCATGAGAAGTGTAATTATGAGCAAACACGAAAAAACAGCTCTCAATGCCTTGGTCAGGCATTACATAGAAGAAAACGTGTACTTACTGGAGTGGCTTTGGAGGACACATCCTGGGTTATACATTAACTGGAGTCATATTTAAGAGCTGTACAATATCAGGTAGCCTGGGCTTACAGCCCGAGGGAGAGAGAGCCAGACATGTCTGGCCACATCTGGTGAACAGTCAGAGAGGATCTGCCAGTTGCTTATGTAAATGGGAGCTGAGAATTCTGCTGGCAATGAACTCAAGCAGTCTACTGCTGCAGTTCAAACACTCCTGTACGTTGCTGGCAAGCCTGCAGGGTGGAACAAGGAGAGTCTGCATTAGGAGAGCACTGAAGAACTTCCAATGGAAAAAAAAAGGAAAAGCAACCTGGTACCCTTAGGATTCAAGCAGAGCAGAACCACTATGAGCAACGTGGAATAAGGGGTTGCTATAGGAATGAGCCCTAACACAACTGTGCAATCCGATGAAGAAATCTGTGATACGCTGCAGCTTCCATGTCTGGTGGTGGTCCTGCATTTACTGCAGGTCAGCAGGGCCAGGAGCTGGGATGAAAAACACGACATGAATGTGAAACAGGGGAGAGTGAGGATAAACTAGAACCTGAAATCCAGAGTGACAAACTGAAATCACAAGGTCAAAAGTTAACCCTCATCTATCTCTTGTTACCTCTTCCCTCAGCCACGTGGGGACCTTCAGAGGAAGCTGCCACCCGTTATCACAGAGCTGCACCTGTGTGTCCCAGAACTGAGAAGCTGGAGGAAATTCTGCAGGAGCTGGATGCAGAGCTGGGAAGTGAGTGAGATGCAAGTTCCTGAGAACTACTTTCTGGTACAAAATGTTATGGGTGTCAAACAGCTTAGTAATCAAGATAAATAATATTTTAATGTAATATATCTTTTTGTCATTTAAAAAATAAATTTATCATTTTTTAGAGAGGGAAGGAGGGTAAGAAGGAGAGAGGGAGAAACATAGATGTGAGAGAGAAACACTGATAGGCTGCCTCACATTCAGACCCTGACTGGGAATTGAACCTATAACCTTTTGGTGCATAGGATGACACTCCAACCAACTGAGCCACACTGGCTGGGGCTTAATACAATATATTCAATGTAATATATATATATTTAGATTTTATTTATTTATTTTTAGAGAGGGGAAGAGAGGGAGAGAAACATCAATGTGTGGTTGCTCCTCACGTACCCCCTTACTGGGGACCTGGCCTGCAACCCAGGCATGTGCCCTAGACTGGGAATTGAACCAGTGACCCTTTGGTTTGCAGGCCCACAGGCAATCTACTGAGCTACGCCAGCCAGAGCTCAATGCAATATTTTAAAGTCAAAGTTAATGCAAAAATTTGTGATGAACAAGATATCAACATTTTAAATAAAAACATTTAGCATCTAACAGGGGTTAGGGTAAGGCTAGTGAGGCCGAGTCATGCAAGGGCAGGTTCCAATCCTGAATTTTAATAAAACAGTGTAAATATTAATAGTGTGCACTCTTGGTGACACAGCACACTACATAAAACAGGTGACACAGGATCTGTTTTCAAGAGAACCCAGGCTGTCATTCAAAAGCCTCTGTTTAGCTGAACTGGACTAAGTTTGGGGATTTGAATCAATCAGCCAGCAATCTCTGTGGATCAAACCTCCATTCACGGCTGCTCTGCTGCCTGTTACAGTCACCACGTCTGGCTTGTTTATGGCCATTTCCGGCCACCACTTGGCTTCTAGCATTCTGGGATCCTATCTTCTCCACTAAAATCATGCCTTAAGTTTCTGGACAGTAGTTACCACTGTCATTTCTTGCCTACCAACAAACGCTATGACAGAGCCCTTCATGGGTGTGGATGTTTCATTTCTCACAACCCTGGTGAAGAGACTGTTCTCTGAACCTTCTGGAAGAAACAGTTAGGAGCTGGGTATGTGATTTTCATGACAAATCCACTTTAGAGTTCTGATCTCCTGAAACATTCAGATACCTTCCTTATGCTACACCAAAGAAGTTTGGACAACACAACTTTCTTCAGTGTGGGTCAACTTTGCATCCAAGTTTCTTTGAGTCAACCAACCTGAACAACTCCAAGCTGCCCAAATTAACACATTAATTCCAAAATCTCTGCTCAGTGCATCCATTACAAATTCAATCCAGTCCAGCTTTATCTTCCTTCCACCCCAATTCAATATTCATTGGGATCCACTTCCATATATGTAGCCTAGATGTATATTATTAGGAAATGACTTATTCTTAGAACTTTTGATGTGGTATGAGATTCCTCACAGGTTACACCTTTTACCTTGTCTTCTGGGGCCTTCTGGAAGGTGAGCCTGGTTACAGCTCTAGGAAGCATCGAGGTGTTGGAATTAAGTCCTTAGGAGGGTCAGCAATCCCTTGTAAGGAAATAACCACCAGGGAAGCAGGTGAGCAGAGCCCAACCTCCTCTGATAGAAGACAAAGAACTATGGCTGCTGGCAAAGGAAGTCTGGCAAACTCTAGCTCTCCAGGTGGTCAGCTGCACTGGTTGCTGCCCCAACCCAACAAGATGAGCCAGCAGATCAACAGCAACAGGTGCTACCTATGGTGCCACCTGGTACCTACCTACAGGGCCACCTGGTACCTCCTAACATGACCTTAGGAGCTATGGCAGCTGATCCACTTCTACCCCTAAATTTCAGTTTCTCCTGTGGCCAACCTCCTTTCACAACCATGGTAGAAGGAAATTCTTGGAAAAGTGATTTTAGCTTAGCTAAGTAATTTTTTGTGTTTGTCTGTTTATAATTTTATACATCGAACCAGAGTACACTAGAACTGAAACTGTTTTCTTGTGAAACAGAAACATGTTTTTGCAAATATGCTGTATAAGAATATGTATGGTTAGAATGGAACAGAAATATTTATATATTTTATTCTATTTTTATGTTAAGGCTCAAAAAGTTTGGTCATTATCATAGAACCTAAACACTTAAGATACTTCAATTTGACTCCTTACAACTGACTGAATTTAATTTTCATTAATCATTGAAGAGTACACATTGGTAGTGTTTCTACCCTCACCATCTCCTGGAAATCACATAACACAGAAATAAGAAAAGAAAACTACAGCCGCGATTCAATTTCACATGCTCCACTCTGGGCTATTGTCAAAGCTATTCTCTAATACATCAGCCACTGTTTCCTGAGACAGGATGGTAACTGGCGAGAACATCTGCATACCAAGCAGGAGCAGAGGATAGGAGCCTTGTTGCTTTCAGAAAAAAAAATGTACGAATTTCTACCTGTTTAAATAAAATAGCATTTGCCCAAGACTGCATGGTTCTTCAGGCAGCAAAGTCAAAATAAAAGCCCATCGTAGACCTGTTGCAGGGCAATATAAGAGTACAAATGCTGAAGTTTAAATGAAGAGAGAAGCTCTTAGTAAATCAATGTGGTGCACTAGAAAGGGTCAGGTCCAAAGTCTGGGGAAGTGTCTGGGGACAGTCACTGTCGATCTTACAACATGTTTTTCCTGAGACATGTCATCTGACCGCCCTGCTCTTTTTGACATGAGCTCTACATCGATCAAACGCTCGTTCCTAAATGTTTCCTCTGACACAGGAAGTCGGACCCCATTTCTTTTGGCCCATGGTCACGACAAGTCCTTTGGCAGAGATTGCTGCTGGATCCTCTGCCTCAGCTTTGATCCGTCCTGAAAAAGGCCTGAGTGGGACCACCTCTCCCTCTCTTCTCTTCCTGGCGTGTTAAGGGGGAAGACTACACAGCAAAAGTGTGTGTTTGATGTGATCCTTCACCTTTATTGTAAAAGTGCCTTCCCAGAATCCATTCACTCACTCCATCCCCAGGTGCTTGATATTCTCAAGACGCTACTGCAGTGTCTGAGATTGCTGACACCCTTTCACCGGCCTGCAGTCTGGACTGCTTGCTAGGCCACCTTCAACAGGGTTCTTCTAAGTTTGAAGCGTTGTTAATTAAACATGCAAACAATCCTGTTAACTCCCTGCAAGAGCTCATTGTTGAATTTTTCAATTCCCCTAAATGCTACACATTGTGCTCTAGCTGAACACACTGTTTCACAACTAAATGTGTACATGTGAACTCAGGTCTGCCAAAAGTTGTATTACATAACTTGTGAACTAGTGGGCTCTCAGTTGATGATTATCATTATACTTTATATTTTTCTATCTTGATTTTGAAATACAATGAAATCTACACATGTAATTTATCTTCCCCTTTTACTACATATTTTAAAGTATATAATACATGAGAAATAACAAAAGAATATATGTAACATATATAAACATCTAATATATGACCAGTGCTTTGTATCAATGTGTGCTCCTCTCCTAGTTCATTGCATTCCTCCATCCCCTCAACAGAGCCTATGTTTACTAATCTCTAGCTTTTTCTCTATAAAGTTTTATCATTATATATCTAAATTCCTAAAATATGTTGTTTGGTTTTATTTGCTTTTGAGATTTATTTATATATGTGGAATCTCCTTGATAACTTACTTTTTTAGTGCAAAATAGTGTTCGTATATAATCTCTCTCCCAGCCCTTCTTTCTATAGTATCCCATGGTGTATCCATTATGTTGCCGGCATGCACTTGGGATGTTTCTGGCCTGTTGCTCGTATAGAGAGTGCTACTGAGAACATTCTCATATAGGTTTGGTGGTACCCATTCTTTGTGGTGTATGCCTAGAAGTAGAATTTCTGGGTTATAAGAAATGCATATGTTAACACGGAATAATGTTTAAATTTTTTCCAAAGTTGTTGTGTCAAATAACTTTCTGTTCAGCAGCCTGTGAGTTTGCATTTATCTATATATCCTACCTCATTTTAATTCTCAATATACACTACATTTCCCATATTTCTCATGAGGTTGAGCACAATTTTGAAATGTTTATTCATCATTCACCTTTCTATATTTAAGCCCATTTTCCTACACTATTATTTGTCCTTTCCTTACTGACTTTTAGCCTTTCATTATATATTCTAGATACTAAATTGTTAGTTTTATGTTTTGATAATAAATTATCCAAGTTTAACATTTTAATTCTGTATTCTGATGAATGTAAGTGGGTAATTTTAATAAGGTAAATTTTATCAACCTTTTATTCTTATGATCTTACCTATTTTAATGGCAGAAGCTATTAACTACATTCTTATAAAATGTTAAAGGTATTTCCTTATGCTTTTATGTACTTAACCATCTGAAATTAAATTTTGTATATTTTTTAATATAAAAAAATACTCATCTCGTCGCATTTGATGAAACAGCTGTTCCTTCCCCAGAGCCTAAGTGGCACCCCTGACAGCCTGCTGTCCGTGGAAGGCTGGGTGTCCGTGGAAGGCCAGGTCTCTTTCTAGGCCCCTCTTCTCCTCTCTCGTCAGCTCATCCTCTTGTCCAGAGCTGGCACTCAGCCAGTATACACCGGACAGCCTGTCTTCTCTCACTTGTCCTGATTTGTTAGACCTTCATTTCGATTGGTCAGAAGCTTAGTCTGATTGCTTGTATCAGCATCAGGAGAATCATTAAAATATTTTAACATGTCATTTCAGCCTGAGTATATAAATATATATCTTAATCATTATATTTAATAATAAGAACTCAAAGGTCGAGTTTTCCCATTATTCGCTCTCTTCAGGAGGTCTTGGCTACTCTTTGGGCTTTGTACTTCCATATAAATTTATGAGAGATTTTCAAGTTCCATATAAAATCTGCTAATACCCTAATAGAATTACCTTTAATTTAAAATGTAGAAGGAGAATTTAATTATTTATGATTTTGTGGTTTTCTCTCCATAAATATGGATGCATAGCTATTTACTTAGAGCTTCTTTAAAATCTTTCAAAAGGGTCTGTTTTCAGAAAAGGCTTACTCATTTGTGTGTTAATAGTTTTGTTTTATTATTATTACCATCTATAGTAAATAGTGTTTTCCTAATTGTATTTCTAAACTGCAATATTTATTCTTCCTTTTTTTCTGATGTATTTATAATTCATTCATTTTTACTGTGGTTTAAGGGGGGCCTAGAAAGAGACCCAGCCTTCCACAGACACCCAGCCTTCCATGGACACCAGGCCGTCAGGGGTGCCACTCAGGCTCTGGGGAAGAAACAGTAAAAATTCATTAGTCTATTGTGACTTACTTGTAGTATCTTAATTTTTTTTGTTTGTCCTATTTCTCTATATTATTGCTTTTGTTTTTCTTCCTACTACTTCAGAAATGTGTATATTTCTTTTAGCTTTTATCCTTGAATTTCACCCCCAAATTCTAATATTGACCAATTTGTTAACCCTTCTCCAGAACAAAACACAACTTTCAAAACACTTTAATCATTTCCCACCTGATGTACCTGCTACCATTGTTTCATATTTTAGATTTTTTAATATATATATTATATTTGTTTAGGTTTACATATATTTTCCATCTCACTTCTCACAAGTTTCTTTACATTTCAGATTTCACCCTCTCTGAAAAGAATGTTTCTGAGAATTTGCTCAGAAAACCAGGTTTGCCATTCTGACATAAGCAGAATATCAAGTGACTAATTTTTAAACATCCTGATAGAACAAAGTTCATGGATTTGCTCTACTCTGGATAAGGACTAAATTCCAATAGTTGATTGTTTTTTATAAAGTTAGAACTACTTATTTTTAAAGAAAATCCAAAAGTTGGCAGAAATATCCTCCCAGCTGGTACATGAGACATTACCATCAGTACTTCTAATTCCATACATTTTATTTAATAGAAATTCTGTGTCTATTTCATAGATTTTTTAAAGTTCTGATTTGTTCCTGAAAGCAGTGCTCCATTCTCTAATTGGGTACTAGATGCTTGTTGTCTGTCACACTGCATTACATCAGCTGCTTTATTTCTCACAGGTCTCTGTGGGTCATGACCACAGCCTGAAATGTCGCAGGAACACAATGAAAATCTAACTAGGACATCTTAACTTTCCTCTGAAATCACAAACAAAAGTGCCTGGAAAATTGTGAGGCTGGCTCATTATGAACCCAGAAAGTATACTAAAATCATATGCAGACAGATGTCTTACAGATATTAAAATGACACAGGCCTCAGACAGATCAAATGCATCGTCAGTGTGGCCCTCTCTGCCACTCAGTTGAGTCATTGCTCACCAAAGACAACCTCAAGGTTGGGGAAGCATTCTTCACCCCCCACACCCACATGCAGACTGTTGCCCAGTAGCAAACAATCAGCCCCATTTCTGAAAGAATGTTCAGTGTTCGAATGTAACGAATTTAAAAAGTGCTTTTATGTGCAAAACAGTGCTAACCAAAAGTGTATATCCACTCTTCTCTACAGAACCACATTTTAGGTAAAATTACCCCAGAAGTCTTATAGATACTCTATCAAAGCATTTGTGTCAATAAAAATATTTCTTAAAGGCTAGATAAGCAAATGACATGAAGATTCATTAGTAAAAAGTCTGACTTTAAATAAAACCAAAGATAAGTCATCAAACTGCAACACCCATTACTGCGCAAGAGTCTGCCACACCTGGGTGTTCTAACACGGGGTCGTTAGGAGGGCTCCTGCAGTTGCCTCTTTCTTTATTTCTTGGTCAGTGTCCCAACTGCACCAGGTAATCCTGCTATTTTCAGACTTGGAGTAAACACCACACTGCAAAGTGTGGTACCTCATTACTTCAGTGGTTGCTGAAATGCCAGATGATTATATTCTATCTTCTTACAATAAAGTAAGCTGGAGAGAAGAAAATGTTATTAAAATATCATAAAGAAGAATAAATACGTTTTAGTATTTATTGAAAAATCTGCATATAAATGGACCCATGCAGTCCAAACCTATGTGTTCAAGGGTCAACTGTATATATAGGTATATATGTATATAATGATGTACAGAACATAGATACAGAAACATGTACCTATATAGAGAAAGATAGCTATGTAGATATCTTTCCATATCTATATATGCATAAAGAAAAAATGTAAATATATACTAAATGCATTTTCTCTCCCTTATGATATCCTTAATATTTCTTTTCTCTACTGTAAGAATATTTCTTTTCTCTTACTGTAAGAATGAAGTATATAATACATATGACATACAAAATAAGTGTTAATCAACTATCTTTGTTATCAGTAAGGCTTCTGGTCAACAATAGGCTGTTAGTAATTAAGTTTTGGAGGAATCAAAAGTTATATGCAGATGTTTGACTGTGCAAGGGTCAGCACCCGAACCCTACATGTTCTGTACATGGAGAGAGTGAGAGAGGGGTGTGTATAAAAAGAGACTCGCTAGAAGAAACGGACTCAGGTTGTTCTGGGGACCCATCCTAGAGCTGCCCACCACGGCCACAAGCTCCTTCTGTGCAGTTATGAGTTTTAGTACTAGAACTAGGACTTTGGTTACTGTTCTCACTTTTCATTCTTTTTCATTGTTTAGTCCAACAGCTACTGACCACACATTATTTTCACTAAAGTCACTGCTTTTTTTCTGCCTATTGGAGATGTTTCCATGCACTGGGATAACTTTCAAGCAAATTTGGAGTATCACTCCATCAACCCCATATATTTGAGCTCCCCAGGTATATTTTACAGCCTAAGTCAGATCATATCACTTTGCCTACAATCTCCAAAGGCTTCCCATTGCACTAAAAGCTGAAGCCAAATTATTCCATCTTACAGTGTGCCCTGTATAACCTGATTCCTCCCTCACTACATCTGAGGCCTCATCTCTCACCACCTTTCACCCCTACTGTTGCTTTAGACTTACATCTGCCTCTTTGCTCTTCCTCCAACATCAAGTCCAGTCCCACCTTAAGACACAGAGTTTACTATTCCTTTGCTGAGGCCACTCTTAGCTCAGATATCAATCTATCCTTAGTTAATTCTAGTCTCTGCTCAATTATCACTTTATTAGAGAAGCCTTCCCAGGCTACCAGCTATAAAATAACAACCTCTGCTCACTCCAGCACTCTCTGCCTTCCTTACCCTACTTTACTTTCTTCGCAGTATATGATACTCTGTCATGTTGTATAGTTGCCTGATTTGTTTGTTTCCTCCAGTAGAATGTGGGAATGGGACTTTGTTTTGTCCACTGATTATCTCTAGTATCTGCAACAGTACTTAAAACTTAGTAGGACCTCATTATATATTTGCTGAAAGATTGAATTCCTAAGGTATTTCATACTATTTCTGTGTTCCTCATTATACCCAGATTTGCACTGCAGTTCACATTCACACCTGGTTTGTTCTGTGTATTACAGTGCTAGATCTTTGGGTAATGAGATTATGCAGAACTTCAATATAAGCACATAACAACTGAATGGATAAACAAATGCATACTGTTGTATAGAAATGAGATACATTTCTAGATAAGAAAGAGTATGCTTAGAGGAATAAAGGATATATATTCTGTGGAGAAATCAAATACTCATAGAGACATCATCCATCTAGTTTATCAAGAATGTTAAAAGTGACCAATTACTTTAAAGATATATTGGAATTTTGGAGATGTGAGCGGATTTCTTTCTTTTATGTGATTCATCTTATTCAGCAGCTAGGACATCTTTTGACTTAGTCTAGGGTACGCTGACACCTGGTTTACAATGAATAATATAATTTTAAAGCAAAATAAGGTAAGTAATATTTTTTCCAAATATCATTCCCCAGGGAAGTTCTCCTTGTTAGGACTAGCCTGAGTTGATCTGAAGGCTTATTAAGAGAAAATGAAAGATTTGTAAATGGTTCTGTTTGTTTTAAGTAAGAGTAGGAATGCATCATTTTCATTCCCTAGGGAAAAAAATATGCAGCAACTTGAATCCACTCTTTCCACTGCAGAGGCCAGAAGCAATTTCCTCATAAGCATTTCCATTCTTTTTCTCCAAGTTCTCTATTAAGTATTTTAACAGCAGAATGTTCACTAAAGACAAAACAAAACAAAACAGGGGAGTTACATGAATATAAAGCAATAGAGGATATTTAGGTTATTTGGGTTAGAAAGTAGATCAGTATGAGCTACATTATTTCTACTTTTAAAAAAATTTTGAGGTTTCCTTGGTAGCCTAATGATAACCAGTTGTAAGAGTGATATGGGGATATACAAAGAAAAAGTATTCTTTATTGTCAAGGTATTGTGTTTGAGATATATGGATTATCATATTACATGCACTTACGTATTTTGGTCTACCCCATCAATCATGAATTGATAGCACTTATTTAAATTTACCTACAACTATTATGAATTTGTTACTGAACTCAAGGGGTTCACTGCTTAGGGTATTCTATTCAAGAGCAAGGCGTGATTGTCATTAGGTAGTTTTAGTTGCAACAAGGAAAGCAGATGGGATTCACACCCAAAGATCTTTCTCACGAAAGGGAGTCTTACCCATTGCTTATCTATACTATTATGTTGATTTCTTCTTTGCAGTTAGCTAGGCTTATCCAGTTGTGATTCCGGGTCAAGCTCAAGCTCATCTGGTTGCAGCAGTGTCTGCAAAATACTACTGTGCTACATTTCAGCATTTAGCAAGAATAGCATTTGGTAAGAACTGCCCAGACCTTGAGATTCTTGTCCTGTCTAACAGATTTCTACTAGCCTTGGGTAAAATTCATCCATCAAGTCCACTACTTTGTTAAATATCCAAATACATCCTTCATTCCATTTGTAACTATTTCTATATCTAATTTTTTTATTCTTTTAAATTTAGTCCTAGAGCCAATCCAATGATTTTCAACCTTCTTCATCTCATGGCACACATACACTAATTACTGAAATTCTGTGGCACACACAAAAATATATATTTTGCCAATCTGACAAAAAAAAATAGGCATCATTTTGATTCATTTACACCAGACAGCTATGATTATGTTGGCTGTTTTCGTTTATTTAATTTGACAATCTAAGGGGAAAGCTCTTTCAGCATACCAGTTGAAAGTGCTGTGCTACTCTGATATACTGAAAACTCAGAACTAAATTATAAATGTAAACACTACCAACACATTTTGGATGAAAGAGTAGAGGAAAATAAAAAAAGAATAGATAATTAAATACATAAATATGCAAATAGCAAAAACAAGCAGACAAACAAAAACACTATGGGTCCATTTTATAGCTATTTCTTCAACTGGCCTTGAAGTCACAGGCAGCATTTATAACTTCTGCATTCCTCAGCTGACAGGGTTGAGTAACACAAACCTTGCATGCTGTGGCAGCTGAGCCTTGGGGGGTTTTTTTGTTTTTTGTTTTAACTGGTTTGTTTGAAATTCCCATGAACATTTGTGACTGGATGCAAAAGTACTAAGAAGCATCCCAGAGAGACTCCTGGGTTTCAGACATGCTTCTCCCTTTGTCCATCGTGTAATAACATCAACCATATTCACTCTGGGATCAGTCCCCACAGACAGCCTATCAACTTCCTTCTTTCATCATTGCTTCAAGGGAGGAGGAGCCCAAGAGCCAACTGGGAGCCTGGGCAGCAAAGTCAACTGAACCACTATTTTGTGCCCTTATGAAAGCATTTCTGCCTTGAAAACCAAAAACTCTAAATTAGCCAAAAGCATAGATAGAAGGAAAGCAAAATTGTCATAAGAGGGTCATTAGAAAAATAATGAAAAGTTTTGTTGGCCAAAAAAGTCTGTTTGGTTTTTTCCATAAAATAAAAGATGCATATCTCATTTTCACCAATAACTTCATTGATTTGGATATTTTGAGTATGTCAGCTGTGTCCTGCATGGCAACATGTTCTCAGTGAATGTCTCGATTTGACTGCTATCAAGTTCAAGTGGTCTACCTGACCGTGGAGCATCGTCCAGCGAGAAATCTCCAGCTCAAAACTTTGTTACAGAACAAACAAGGGGGGGCTGGGATAATACACTATTATTGAAAGAAGCCCCCGGGTCCGTTATGTCTGCCGCCTGAGGAAAGACGTCTCTCAATGCCAGAGATTCGTGAAAAGGAAATGTTTATTTAATGCTATACAAACTTAAAGTAGTGACCTAATGTCTTTATCAAAAATCCCAAAGTCCCTTAAAACACCCACAAACAGACACAGTCCTTCCTTCCTTCCCCCTTTGCCCAGTCCAGAGTACTGTATCTCAGGAAAGGAAATAGAAGTCCATGGCTCAGGCAGTCCTCTGGTTATTCCCAGTCAGTACTCCATCTCGACTGGGAGACCTCCCTGGGTTCCCAGCACCCTCAGCTGAGTCTCCGGGATCTCTGCTAAAACCAGGTGGTGGTTCCCCCTTCTAAAACTTTGGGAGTCTCCACTCTGGCAAAGGCACGTGGTCCTCTCTCCCCGGGTCACGGGAGTCCCCACTCTGCCAGAGCCGCGTGCTTCTCCCCCTGTGCAATGGCTGCAAGGGGCAGGGGGTCACCACTCTGCCAAAGCCCAGTGGCGGTTCTCGGCTAAAGCTGCATGGTGATTCTCTCTTGCAGGGCCGTGGGAGTCTTCACTCTGCTAAAGCTGTGTGGTTCTCACCCCAATGGCTGCTGCATCTTGGTTTAAATCCCCACGTGAATCTTCCCCTGCAGCCCAATTTCCGACTCCTCCCACACTCGGCTTCACATGCCAGAACTCATACCCTTCCAGCTTTACTGGACTGCCATCATGAGTCTGGGCAGGTGTGGCCCCAAGTCCTGGAGCCAATCATCTCCAAGCTCCCACGCAGGCGCTGTAACTCAGGGGACCTGCCCCCCCAGTTACTTCCATTCCCTTCGTGGCCACAGCTATTTAACATATCTAAGCGACCAGCCAAAGGCTATAGATATGTTAAATGACCACGCTACAGGTTAGCTGCAAGGCTGTTACAATGAGAAACAGCTTTCAAAGGCCCTGCTCCACGTGTCCCTTCCCCCAGCCCACACCTGGGGAACGGGGGTGAAGACATCTTAAAATCTCCTGGACACCTTAAGTTCTGGACCCCATTTCAAATGCCTATTTGGGGTCCCCCCTCTTGGCTGCACCCTGTAACAACTTCACAAACCACTTTTGACTTGTTCAATCAGTCACAGCACCTTCTCCATACATTGCACAAGTCTTTATTTGCGTTTCATTTGAATTTTTACCTTTCTTGAAATAATGAAGCATAACATGCCAAAAAAGTTGCACATTTTCTTCTATCTTCAAGATTAAATGGCTACACAAATTTCACCGATTCTGATGAGTTATTTAAAAATGCATGAAGATATGACAGCTGTCACAATACAATCTAACACAATTGTTTCAATGAAATTAGAGACAACTAAGCGCTACTAGAGCCATCTTATGGGGAAAAACACTTTTTGATCACCCCAATACCATCTCTTGGAGTCTATATCCTGGCTATGCATTGGGGGGAAGAACTGGATACTGGTTACTGGTTCAGAGCACACACAGCATTGTGTAAGGTAACACCACAAATCTGCAAATTGTCATCCAGCTGGTGTCATAGTGAAGTAATTTACTGACCACTGTACCATTTTGCAATAAATTCTTTAAGCATCAGCCTATTTTCTCACTTTTTCACCATAAAATAGTTTTTGTCAAAAGCAATGTATGAGGTATAAAACTATGGGGGATCAGGTATTCAGGACACTTTATCTGTCTAATAGACAAATCTATATCTAGAGTAAGTGCTGGGGGTAACGTTTTACCCCATCCATGATGACATATTGATTTACAAAACCCTCTCCTCTTTAACCTGAGCAAGGGGAGTCAGTTTGGGTCTCTGCTGTTACATGAAGCATTTGGCAGCAGGCTTAGCCAGATGGACCTGGGTGAAGAAAAGCCAGGATTGTTGAGAACACATGTAACTTCCCTCTCTGCCACTGTGCCACTTTTTTCATGAACGCACTGAGCAAACAAGCACTGAGGGAAGGGGAAAAGTCACACAGATATCTAAAGAACGTGTCATCTGTCCACCCAATATTGACAGCCTGGTCTGCGATGAGTGCCCCGGATGAAGGTCCACATAGGACACATACACCTGCGCGCTGAGCCCATTTGGAGAAGAGCATACATAAAATGGGCCCAAATCCTGTTCCCGCTCCTCAAATCTTGTCCCTTCCAGTTATCGGACCGTTGCATTCCAATTTTAGCCACAGCTCATGGATCAGCACACATTCATGCTCCTCGCCATTTCTTTCCCAGGCCATCCAGGTACATCATCCAAAAACAGACCACAGGATGCAATCACTTCCTCACTGTAGTCCCAGGACACCTGAAACACCACAACTGTTCATTTCTAGCTGGCAACATTCTATTGCGCTTACTTACCTGCAATCCAGGCTCAGCGACTTCCTTCTGCAGTCCACTCAAGGATCCTGACCTGTGGCCACAGATGTACGTTGAGAAAAAGGTGGCAGTGCCACAGGAGTAAAGGCACCGAGAGCAGACACACTCACCACCCAAGGGCACACGCCTGCGCAGTACACAGGAGTTCAGCAGGCCTCCGCCTACAAGGTGCTCCAGGCCTGTGGGGACATGACCTGTCCAAACCCGAGGGATATTGTCCTGGGTGGAGAGGCCCCCCTTGCAATGCAGTCTGATACTGAGGCTGCAAAGGTGACGACAGTTAGTCCCCAGTGGTCATGCTGCTGATAGGGCAGGGCCTGTCCCAGAAACTTGACTCCCAGGTGTCTCTTTCCACGATGAGTGGGCCTCACCAATCAAGGCTTCAGTATTTGTGCCCTGTCCGGCATCAGCATGATTACGAGTCCCTGTGCCGGGGCTGGCGTGGACACTGGCGGATGCCTCGTTTCCCCCGAGTCCCAGAGAGTAAACCGACCTCTTCCGAATCGGGCCTGGCAGGACTGTATCTGGGCTGGGCCTCACCTCTGCTGGCTCCGGACAGCTAGGTGGGGCCCGTACACATGGGCTCCTCCGCCTCTCGCGGCATGACCTCCCCAGCAACCAGGACTCTCAGGTGTCTCTTGTTGGGGGATTCTCCAGCCGGCCCCACCCCACCTGGCCCTGGCAACACTTTTGCATTTCCCCCAGCTCTGCCTTTATGGGGGTTCGGCAATGTTAGGTAGGATAGGGATATGATACGTTGGACATCCATGACCCCAGTGATGGGGGCCCCTCACAACTCGAACTCTTCTAGCTCCGCGGCTTTCCTGCGCCTTCAAGTTCATGCAGATTCAGTGTTCATTTCACAGGCTAATAGCCACCCGAGGCCTACGGGGCCCAGGCAATTTCCCACCCTTCACTATTGTCCTGGGTGGAGGCCTACCTCCCCACCAGTAGGATCTGAAACTGGGCCTGCAAAGGTGCGAAGGCCAGTCCCCATTGGAACATTTGTGCAAACTAGCAAACTACACAAGAAGATGCAAAAAAAGACAGGTACAAGAATAGGACACATGAGACAACAGTAAGGGCTCTACAAGTTGGAAGAAAATGCCCAGGCTGGTGACGCTGGTGCATCTGAGCACACGTGTCTCCAGAGTGTAAGGAAGGTAGGGGGCAGTGTCACACAGTGGTTTAGACTGTGAGCCACGGAGACTGAGACCACCACCAACCACTGCATCACACAGAGAGTGGGTCTGTTTCAACTTTAAGTCTCATATTTGCTCATTACAAAGTGGGAATTCCCATACATCCCAGAGGGTTGTGCCGAGGACTAGATGACATGATATGTAAAAGACATTTAGAGCAGTGCATAGCAGCACAAACACTAACTATTGTGATTTAGATTATAGGAAGAATCTTCTTTGAGATGAGTGAAAATATTTATATGAAAATTGGATTCTGCAGCCCATCTAGAGTTGATTAAAAGTATCTACATTCCTGCCTCTATACAATAATGAACATGTCAAATAGATGGCACCTCAGGGAACTGGAGCTTGAGCTAATCACAGGTGAACATAATCTATTTGCAACTTTTACTCCAGCTCAACATATCAACAAATGACCTGACCTCAACAAAGCTGTTAGAGAGAGGAAAGGAGTAAACCCTCCCTGCGAAATAAACCAACCATAGAGTCAGTCTCCAACATTCTTTTATGCACGACTCTCGGAATACAACAACATGCACACATATGAAGAAGGAATATAACGGGACTCAGAATTAAGAGAAACAGTCAATAGAAGCCAATGTGGAGGTAGGCAAGTTATTGAAATCAGCAGGAACTTTAATACAACACATGTTACATAACTTAAAGAAAAAGATGGATATAATTTGTGATGAGATGAAATACTTCAAGAAAAAACAGAAACTCTGAATGAGAACTTAATAGAAATTTTAGATCATAAAAATTCAATAACAAATCAAAGTTCCAATGGATTGTTTTTTCCTTGCAATGCCCAGTGTTCTCTTTATATCATAATCCAATGACAGCTCAGAGAAATGGAAGTTAAATCCAAAATGAAATATCAGAAAAATTAAAATTAGAAAGAACTTAATATGTACCAGAGACATTGTAAGGAAGAATAACACTCAGACATTACTGGTAGGAGTAAACCTTTCTGAACAACCCCTTCACACATACTAATAAAATTATACATACATATCCCATGTTCTAGCAATTTTACTCATTAGATTATATGGCCAAGAGAAACAATCTTTTTGCATGTGAACACAAAAAGAATGTATAAGATATAATCATAGCCCCAAATCAAAAACAATTCAAATGTCTAACCATAGTATAATTGATTTAAAAATTGTGACATATTCAGACAATAGGATACTATACGGCAGACAAAAAAATCACTGCTACATGTAACTATGTGCATAAATCACAAAGATGTTATATTAAATGAGAAGTTCAGGACTGAAAAAGGTACTTACTATATGATTCTGGTTATGAGAAAATGAACAAAGCTAATTTATGGTGATGGAGTTTAGGCTGGTGGCTGCTTCTAGGCACATAGTTGCTTGTTTACTGGAAAGCCTCGTAGAAATACTATTTGGGAAAAGGGATATGTCTTGACCTGGGTGGCCTTAATATGTGTCCACATATATAAAAATTCATCAAGCTGTACACTAAGATTTGTGAATTTTACTGAATTCAAGTTATATTGCAATAGATAAAAGGAGGGCACACTTTAGCATCAGCTGTTCAAGCAAAATAGAATGTTTTGGGAATTCCAGAATTATATAGCGAAGTAAGAACATAAAACTCATAACAAAGTAGTAAATATGATGTGCTTAGTATTATTAGAATACAGGATAATAGCTATTAAGTGGCACCTATTACCGTAATTTTGAGGTCTCTTATTTGAAATGGTTTAAATACCATAGAATCCTGGTGCCTTTATTAGAATCCTTCATGCTGTACCATCTGGTAACTTAATCTGTCTCTGTGCTATTTGTAAAATAGAGATAATGCTACCTTATAGGATTATTATAGAAGAAAATGAGAAAATATCTATGATTAGTAGAGTGTCTGGAAAATAAGTAGATATCAATAAAATTTTTATTATTATTTGTGATATTATTCAAACCTACATCTTTTTAAGATATAAATATTGCTTAAAAATAGCCCATGAACTATTTTAGGGCCATTAATAACAAATAAAGAATTATTTCACAGTAAAATATTTCTGAGGATTTATTCTAAAAGTAAGAAGAGATGTTTAGCAAGGCAAATTCATTCAGATTTCTTGTATGGAAGGATTTGGGAAGGGAGAGCACACATACATGCATGCACGGAGAGACAGGCAATTTTATAAACAGTATGTTGGAAGTTTTTACAAAAATGAAGATAAAGGCTGTGGACTTCAACATTCAATTGTGAAAAAAGTTCTAGATGCATGCTTGTCCTTGTCACTCCCTATCTAGCCCTTGTTTGCTGAATAAATTCCAAAGTCCTCAGTATGACAGGGAAGGTCTCTTGGAGACGATCCCTGTCTGCTGTCTTTGGGCCACAGCAAAAATGTGCAGACTCTGTTGTACGCCCAGTGAATCCCTCTACTGTGGCATTTCACGTGTCCTGCAATGGTTCTCTGCTCTTCTTCCTCTTTCGCTAGACTGTGATTTTTTTAAGGACAACAACCCTGTTTTAATCAGCTTTGAATGATCAGAAATTAGATATGCTAAAATCATTTACTAAATGAATAACTATCTAAAGGTCTAGAATTAACACAGGAAAATGAGGAAAAAGTCAGAGAACACACAGCTGTCTGAAATGATCAGAAACATTCATTCTTTAAATCAATGTAGAATATAAAGTGCAGGAGAGTAATTCATTCATCTGCCTAAGGGAAGAATGCTGAGAAATAAAAATATAGCAATAGCTCTTCATTTATCATTTTTTGAGCCATAAGTAGTTATTTAGAGCCATTCATCAAAGGCTACTTAAGAAAAAAAAGATGATGATGAAATGTGATGGCATTAAGTTAAAAATTATGCCATTGTTATTTACTATGGTGGAGAGGAGAAAGGAAAAAAACTTTCTAACATCCCATTCTTGAAAATTAAAACCATTGGATACAGGAGTATTGAAAATGCATATAAATCAGACTGTCCTGAATTACATGTTTGTAAAAAAAGCAGGGAAGAGAAGAGGGTGACACAGATGACCAGGGAAATAATGACAAGGTGAAAAATTGCTAGATGCATAAACTGTGTATACATTGTCTATTGGAGTGTCAATGATCTTATTTCGTTGTAGAAAAATGTTCAGCATGTGTTATAGGTATCATTCTTTTATATAAGAAAAGAGCTTCTCTTTATTTGTTAGGTTATTTTATAAGATAGTGGTATGCAAAAATGCTGGGTGAAAGTGCCAAGTTCTTCAGAGCACTTGAAAACTGCTGGAGAGGTAAAGCAACCAATTAAACACACTCTTGTGATGTAAGCTTCCTGCGTTGATTTAACACTTTTGTCTAATTAAAACACTTGCTAGGCATGTCTTCATGTGAAGGCATTTGCAGCCCGCTAGAAGCCTTTTGTTGCTGAGAGAGATTGGCAGGCAACTTGATAAAAGTGTTTAGTGAAGTGCCTTTTAAACCTACTTTACATGAGTACACCTGCCTTCCTCTTGAGGGAAATAATAATTAAAAAAGTCAAGTCTTTATCCTATTCTGTTTGGATAAGTACATCCTTTTGTTCCTTTCAATCTGTCTAATATTGAGATTGAAGTTTCAAGCTTTGAAGAGAGTCAGTGTTTTCTTCCCAGTTTTCAGGACAGGAAGAGATGAAGCAATTTTCTAAGCTTATGGAATGTATGATAGAACTAAAAGAGCCATAAATTCTTGATTAATATTCCCATTGAAAGGTAAAGTTCAATTCCTCCTCTTTATTGACTTGCTTGATAAATGAACTTGTCAGACTTCTGCAGCTGGGTTATAAGAAGGCTGTTTTCTAGATTCTGTCTTGGTCTCAGAACTTTTGTTCTTGGAGCCCTGAGCTACTTTGTAAGAATCTTGACTACCCTGCAGCAACCATGGGTTGGGAAGCCCAAGTCACAGGATGAGGGCTCTGGAGGATGGGACAGGTGCAGGTGCGGGCAGTGAAGACCAGGGGCCCCACAGCCCCAGGTGTGTGAGCACAGACAACGCCCCAGCAGATGTCACATGACTCAGCTGAGCCCTTCCCACATTCCTGACCCACAAAATCATGAACAATAACAAAGTTTGTTTTAAGCCACTAGTTTTGGAATTAGTTGGTTACGCCTCAATAGTTAACCAGAACAAATGGGAATTGACTGAAAACTTAAAATACATTTATAAAATCAACCTTGCCTTCTATTTCTATTTCTACTTCAGCTTCAGTAGAGCATTTGGAAACTTAATAAATTAACTTATTCGATTAGAAAGGCAAGAAAAGTTACCCAATTTGCATGTAGTAAAGTCACGCAGAAAATGTCCAACCAAAACATAACTTATTATTTTTATTATAGAATTAATAGTAAGGACAAAAATTGGATATTCTCCACATCCCCCTGAATTTTCCCCTGAGCATTGATAAAGTTTCAGCATTTCTAACCATCTAAAAATTTCTGTAGAGCAGTGTATGCCCTTTGACCTGGTTGCGAATGGATGAGAGAAGAGGACGTTAAGTTTATAAAAACAACAACTGCTATGGATGTATTAATCTCTGTCAGGAGAAAGACCTTTCATTTGAGGGATAAGTTAAAGAAAATTTCAATGCTGAATTTCCATTTCAATTGAACATAAGCATTTAATATCTAAACTCCCCTTGGGATGAAGTAGTTTTAGTTTTATTTTTTTAACTTATCAGTGTGGACACCTAACATACAAAATGTCACATTTCTGCCTACACGGTGAAATTCCAATGAATGGCTACAGGTTGCAAAGTGAAACATGAGAGAATGAATACCTGTTAGGTACAAGGGAATGTTATTTTTCCAGGAGAAAGTTTCTAAGAGATTTCTAGACAGAACCACTGAGTCAGGCTTGATTTTTACCCCTTTTAAAAACAGCATTATATTGCTTCTTTTAGTTTTCAGAATCAATATAAAAAAGGGCCTTCAACAACCTAATTTGATGAATTATTGACAGGTAGGAGGACAGTGAGAGAAGAAGAGGCGCACACACCCGGCTAACCAAGGGCTAAAAGAAAAGAAAGCACTTTGAACCAGGGACTGAAAGAAAGTATGGTTAATTCTCAACCCCAATGGAAAACCAGCTTCTTGCTCCAGACACTGCCGCAGCCTGTCCTCTATCTACATCAGTCACGAAGAGGCGGCCTTAAGAGCGAGTGCACTGGAGTGCAGGAGACAGCATTTATTGAATATTTTTGTGTCTCTTCATGGCCAAGACTTTCTGGGTGGAGACTGCCAGCACCCTGGATGAAAAGATGAATGAGCAACAAGCACACCTTGAGCATTAAATCCAGATTCCTCAGTGAGAGATTTTGATTTCCCTCTCCTGGGATCATTTGTTTAGATTACAGCCATAATGGCTCTAGAGACCTTGCCCTCCTCTCCTCAGGGAGAATCTGCTCTTGTTAGAAAGATAAGGGCGAGCCCTCTCCTGAGGAGGCAGCTCTGCCAGCACCCTATGAAAGCTCTGATCCCTTGCATGCACCAAACCCATGTGGATTTCAGCTGCATCACCCTGTAGGGCTTGGCATGTGGGAAACCAATGCAAGATGTTCTGTAAGTAAATAGTCAGTCTGTTCACAAAGCCAGAAACCCCATGTCTTCTGTGAGGACAAAATAAATATAGAGAAAAAAAATAGAAAACTTGACAGGACTATAGTCTAACAGTAAAATTCCTCCATCATCATCCCTGTGGTGAAAGCTGTGTTGTTTGGGGTCTGGGCTCACTACATCTGCTTAGTCAGATTTTTATTCTTATTCTTTTTCTATAATCCATAAAAAATAAGATATATTAATAAAGGCAGTGCTATTTGTTGGGAAATATTATTAAAGATAAAAATTAAGTCCTGGCTAGTGTGGCTCAGTGGACTGAGCTCCAGCCTGTGAACCAAAGGGTTACTAGTTCGATTCCCAGTCAGGGCACACGCCCAGGTTGTGGGCCAGATCCCTAGTAGGACGCAGTCAAGAGGCAACCACACGTCAATGTTTCTCTCCCTCTCTTGCTCCCACCCTTCCCCTCTCTAAAAATAAATAAATAAAATCTTTTAAAAATTAAGCATTGCCCTGGCCAGGTAGCTCAGTTGGTTAGAGTGTCATCCCAATACACCAAGGTGGTGGGTTCGATCCCTGGTCAGGACACATACAAGAGTCAACCAATGAATGCATCAATAAGTGGAGCAACAAATTTGTGGATACCGGCCAGCAGTATCCATCTTGGCTGCGGATGTTCGTCAACACACGAGAAAACATACACAGAGACAACCAGGTCCTGTGGGGGAATAGGAACAGCAGGCCCACTCCTCATGTGGGCAGCGCCTTAGCCACCCTCTCTGCTGGAGGGTGCTATGGCCACTCCTCTTGTGGGGAGCGCGCCACTTGGCCACCCTCCCTGGTGGGGAGAGCGCCCAGTTCCCCCTCCAGAGAGGCTTTTTATTGGTTTCATTTGAATAAGAATTCAGGTAAAAGCTCATTACTCATTGCTAGGAAGTAAGGATCAAACAATAGATAACAAGAAAGTCTGAGGGCCTGTTTTGAGTCAGGATCAAAGAGCTGTAAAACTTTAAAGAACAAACTTACTTCTTCCTTGGACCCTTATCATTCAACTGAGAGCATTCTAAACAAAGCAGGTTTCACAGGATTTTACATATTCTTTCTTAGGCCTGATCACCCAGGGAACCCACCCTTTTCAACACAGAGCTGCACCACCCTGTCATTGTTTCAGGCTTAGGTGGAGCAAGGGAACTAAGGCAACCAAGAGATAAGGAGATTTTCTCCCATATGCTGAGGACTCAGGCTATGTCAAAGCTGAGGAGCGAGGGTCCATCACCCCCTTTTGCTGTAGCCCCCCAAAATCTTTTCTTGGGGGCCTCTCACGTGATCGTGCCTGTCTTAGATCATTCCCCCCTTGGGGAATCTTACTCGTCATTGGCTAACTGACCAAACTTTGGGGTTCAGTTATGAATGAAGCAGCAGAAGCAGTGCTCCTGCCAGGGAGATAAGCTTTTGTTTCCTTGCTGGCTTATGGTCCAAGGCCACTCCCTCAGCCTTAGCCTTGGTGGGGTTACAGCTTCTGATACCAGGCAGGGTGGTTCCCAACACAAATTAATGTTTCTCTCTCCTTCTCTCTCTCTCAAATCAATAACTAAAAGTTAAAAAAAAAGCATCAATTTTTAAAAAATAGAATTGCATACAAATTTTAGGTAGACCCCAAATTCTGTGCATCACCAGAAGTTGAGTGCAAGGGCACAAAAATTATTTCTCTCACTTATATGAAGTGGATGAGATTGTTGGGGATGGAGTGCAGGTTTTGCCAACTTTACATCTCTAATCTTGGCACAGTGCCTTGTATCAGCCAGTTCTAAGGACAATTTAGTGGAGGTAAACATAGGAGTAGTTTGTCTTATAACACAGTTTGTATGTTGTGTGGCTTCTAGGACCAAAGACCCACCCTCAAATCTCACATATTCAGTGTAATAATGAAACCAATATAAATAACCTATAATCTATCATAACCATATATAATATGTCCATCAAGAAGGCAAGCTGTCATGAGAGCAGAATAATGGTTTGTCTAGAGGCTAGAATAGGAAGAAGGAGAAAAGACATTTCTAAGAGTACTTCCATCATTTTAGGGAGATTGACAGACTAAGGTCTTCTGGGATGCCTGATAATTACATGCTTTTAGTGAAGAAGCCAGAGCTGATCTGGAGTTAGCAAAGGTCAAGGTGAAAATCATGCATCACACAATTTGCTTTTTGCATAACCCAATTCTTTTTCATTTATACATACAGATATGATGAATATAATGTATCAATTAGCCATCAGCCATTAGCTGTGGCTAGTCACTGTTTCAGTGGATTACTTAAAAGGCACTGCCTTCATGTACTGCTTCTCCAGTTTGGTTGCAAAATGCATATACTTGCAAAGTTCAAATAGTTAATGTAAAAAAAACATTGTAAAACTGGAGTGAGATCAAGACATTGCAGACTTCTGATTATGTTTATTCTCTTTGTCTTTTTAGCCTGATGATTAGATTCACATTTATAAGAATATAGTTTTTAAAATAATTGCGCTTGTATGGAATGCAAATGCAAGTGTTTAATTTGACTTAGTTAATGTTTTACAAAAAAATGACAATGCAAAAATATAATAAAGATTAAATAAAAAAATATTTTACAAAATATAGTTTAATAAATTCTGAAGGTTAATAGGCCAAAATACTTTGCCCCCTATAAACTAGCAAGTATGTGCACAACAACAATAGACAACTCATCCAAATGCCACTTGTGACCGAGGCAGGACTATAGTAACATGCGCTATTACACTGTAGCTATGGAAGGGCGACTGATGCCATCTAGGATAACGGCACACGGTCCAGGGAGGTCCTTGCCTTGGAAATAGTCAGCTATGCTCCTTCTGACTGCCAGGCCCACAGAGCTCGATGGCAGGATGGTTTCAAGTCATCATCCATTTTCATTAGCTTCAAACCTGTGCTTACCAGACAACCATTCCCCCTAAATTTTGCTTTTAAGAAGGCTTTGAATATGGATGGGATAACAATATGAGGCCAACCAATATGCCCTTGTGAATTAATCAGCAGCTGTTATCTTTGTGTTGGAGACCCAGTTGGAATTCTGTGCCTTGTAAGATTTTCTAATACAGATCAATCACTTCAAAATCTGCTCAAAACCCCTAGATAAGGTGGAACCCTGAGCCCACAAGGGTCACTGATAGATCCCAGAACTGTTCAGATTCAAACAGAAGGGTAGCTGTCTTAAGTCGTCTTTGATCTGAACCTTCAAACATAGAGATCTGAGAGCATGAATTAGGTGACAGTACAATGACACACAGAGATATTGTTTATTTTTATATTCTGGAAGAAATAAAACAACTTTTAAAGGGAACCTCGGCCAGAATTATGCAGAGTAAGCAGAAGAAAGAAAGAAGCAATAGTATCCTTACAGATATCCTGAAGGAGACTTTTAATTTGGAGTTTGGATTCCTGTGTTTCGTTATTATTATAGGAAGCAGGTATTCCCCCCCTGCATTGCTTAATACTTAATAAATATTCAGCTTCCACTAAAAGATGGAAAACTTGTTGATAAACAGATGGAAGAGTAAAAGGGGTTAAATGATGCAGGACCCTGAATACGATGAAGAAAGAAATCCACAATGCCAAAATAAATGAAAAAGGTGAAATAAGAAAGAAGAGAGACTATGGAGGAGAAGGCCAAAATGCAGGGGAGGAAAGGTGAGCCAAGCCTGAAAGGGATATGCTGCCTACGTCAGGTTCACGGTCCTGAAATTGAGATCCCTGAGCCAGTGTGCAAGCTCCATGTGTGAGTGCCTCTTCCAGAGCCTGAGGGCAGGGCACTTCACAGGACAGCTTCCAACCTTGTTCTCAGGGAGCGTACATTTTAGAGAGAAAGGTGAAGAGGAGATGGGTATATAAAAAAGTGAACAGTGAAAACACCAGGCTCACTGTAAACAGACTAAACCAGAAAGAGTATGTATAGGAGATGCTCTGTCACAGTGACAACCACTAGCTGATGGTGATAAACAGGGAAGTCAAGGAACGAAATGTGGAGGGGCAGCAGAGGTTGTTATTTAGGAGTGGGACATTAGGAAAGTCTCTCCCAAAACGACATTTGTGCCTCGATCCTATTACAAAAAGGAGCAACCACGAGAAGATCTCAAGGGCAAACTTTATGGGTTCAGGGAGCAAGCTTGGCCTGCTGAAAGTCCAAGTAGAGGGCGGTATGATGGATCAGAGCAAAGGAAGCAGGGTGTGAGCAAGGGAGTAGCGCCCAGGGAGGACACGGTGCAGGTCACTTGGTTACAGGACACAGTGAGTTGTTTAGGTTTTATTCTAAGTAAATTTGGAAAACTTTACCGAGTTTTAAGAAGAGAAGTAACAATGACTGTGCATGATCAAGATCCTGCTTATTTTCAGAGTTTCATAACATGCTAATTCGATCAACAACTTGGGTCTTCAAAAGTCCATGTAGATTCTTATTGAAAGGAGACTAAATATTCTTAGATATTATTTTAAAACAAGAAGAATCTGGTTATTTCTAAAACAATTTCCTGTTTTTTTAAACTACTTTTAAAAATTCATTTGGCTTCAATGGAAAGCAAAAGAGGCTGGTACTATGCCGCTTTGATCTATTTTGAGATGAAATATATTTTTCAAAAACATTAATGTTTAAAAAACATTTTTTAACTATTTACTGAAAGCATTTTGAAATATATAATACAAGATTATTCTTTCTGAAGATGCTGAGGAAATCAATGAGAATGATAAATGATTTTGGCTGTTCTCCCCCTGGAAAGAAGAGGCTTCGGCCGAGAACAAGAGAAATAAACAGCTGCAGCTTACAGCTCCTGGTTTAGGAACCAGTTCCCACAGACAGAAGGAGGTACTAGCACCAGAAAGAGCAAGGAATAAAGAGAACAGAAAAAATACCTGTAAGAGTGGAGAAAGCCACTCATTTCCGTTCCGTTTTCTCCTTGCAGCTAATTGAAAAAAAAGAAAATTAAAGCTCAAATTTCTTTTCTGAGACTGCCCAGAGAAATAATACCTGCAACCGACTGGATTTCAACTGGATTTTTTAAAGCCAAAAATCTGCTGTTATAAATTGTCTCAAAATATGTTGTTTCAAAGTTGACTGATATTTTCCCATATGATTCATAGTCAAGTTATTTTTTAAATAACAATTAATAATAATGAAACTAAAATATCTAGGAGCTATTAGAGTGAAAACAGTAAAGCACACATTTTAGCTATAGGAACTAATACACTTGACATGTTTGTTTATATTTATTTAAGGAGTAAGCTCAATGAATTATGCCTTTTAAAAGCATATATAGATTATTTCTGGAGTTCTGGCCAAGATGAAGGCATAGGTAGAAACCCTTTGCTTCCTCGCACAACTAAAAGGAGGATAACAGGCAATCTAAAATCAATAAACAACCAGAAGCACCAGAAAATCAAACTGCATGGACCTCCGACAACCAAGGAATCAAAGGAAAAAATCAACCAGAACAACCAGACTGGTAGGGTGGCTGACTGTGAGGCCGTCTCAGAAAAACCAAGCAGAGGTGGGGTTGGCTGCAGTGAGGCAGCAGGCTCCCTGGAGGGACTGACTTAAGGGGAAAATGAGACTCAGCTGACTGTGGACTATGGTGGGGATTGCCATGGTGGGAGATACTCCCAGTTTCACAGGAGAGTGTGTAGGAAAGTGTGAGCAGGCAATCCACACTGTTCCCTCTCTGGCCCCTCCCCCACAAGCAGCACTGCTACGCAGCAAAGAACGTTGCCCTGCCCCTGTGAATTCCTAAGGCCCTGCCCCCTTACAACCTATCAGCTGCTCCAAGACAAAGAAATATGGCCCAAGTGAAAGAACAGAGCAAAACCTCAGAAGGAGAACTAAGGGATGAGAAGGTAGCCAACCTATCTGATGGAGAATTTAAAGCCCCAGTAATCAAAAGCTCATGGATCTAACTGAGCTTGGTTGAAAAATGAAAAAGCAAATGAAGGATACACAAAATGAAATAAAACAAAATATTCAGGAAACCAACAATGCCAAGAAGGAAACCAGGACTTAAATCAATGATTTGGAAAAAGAGGTAAAAATAAACATCCAACAAGAACAGAATGAAGAAACAAGAATTCAGAAAAATGAGGACAGGCTTACAAACCTCTGGGACAACCTGAAACGTTCCAATATCTGAATTATAAGGGTGTCAGAAGGAGAAGAGGAAGACCAAGAAATTGAAAACTTATCTGAACAAATAATGAAGAAAAACTTCCCCAATCTGGCAAAAGAAATAGACTTCCAGGAAGTCCAGGAAGCTTAGACAGTTCCAAAAAAGTTAGACCCAAAGAGGAACACACCAAGGCAGGTCATCATTAACTTACCCAAGATTAAAGATAAAAAGAGAATCCAAAAAGAAGCAAGAGAAAGGGAGACAGTTACCTACAAAGGAGTTCCCATAAGACTGTCAGCTAATTTATTAAAAGAAACCTTACAGGCAAGAAAGGGCTGGAAAGAAGTATTTGAAGTCACGAAAGGCAAGGACCTACATTCAAGATTACTCTATCCAGCAAAGCTGTCATTTAGAATGGAAGGGCAGATAAAGTGCTTCCCAGATAATGTCAAGTTAAAGGTTTATATGAAATGTTAAAGGGACTTATCTAAGAAAAAAAAGATTAAAAATATAAATATTAAAATGACAACAAATTCATAACTACCAACAAATAAACCTAGAAGAAAAGAAAAACAATGAAAACAAAAACTAAGCAAACAACTAGAACAGGAACAGAATCAGAGAAATGGACATCACATGGAGGGATTTCAGTGGGGAGGGGAAGGGGAGAATGGAGGGGAAAGGTACAGAGAAGAAGCATGGTTAGTAGTCATAAGGTAGACGGGGAGAGATTGAAAATGGTATAGGAAACAGAGGACTCAAAGAACTTATATGTACAACACATAGACATGAACTAAGGGGGGTGGAATGTTGGGGGCAGGGAGGAGGGGGGATAGAGAGGGAAAAATTGGGAAAACTGTAGTAGCATAATCAATAAAAATACTTTTAAAAAGCATATATAAAAGTATGATTTTATTCCAAAATACAGGGGTGAGCAAAAATAGGTTTACACTTGTGAGTATGCAAAACACAGAATTTATTCCTGCATTATTTATGAATTATAGTATTATTTTCCATATGAACAACTGTAAACCTACTTTTGCCCACCCCTGTATATGCACTCTGTGGAGTTTTAAAGTCTTGCTCTTTGATATTTGTCCCACTATCTGTGAGTCTCTACTTCATAATACCTGACTTCTCTCCTTCAAGATGTTTTAATGTGACTACATTATGAATTGTGGCATGTGGACAACCCAGTCCTTTGATGTAGACTGATTCCACCAAAGCAGTGGTTTGAGCAAAATGAGACGTCATCCTGGCGTCCTGTCTCAAGTAAGGCGTTAGTGTGTGTTTGTTAAGTAAGGGAACCAAGGAGGGAAGGAAGGAGGGAGAGAGGGAGGGAGAAAGAACAGAAGAACATTTTTCTGCCAGAACCACTCTGCCATCACTGACACGACAGCCGTGTAAATGCATCTCTATGGTGTTCACAGAGCACCCTGTGCAGTCTTTAAGGTAGGAGAGCAGGCACACACTCCATCCTGCCTCGCCTGACGTTCCTCGGGAGAGTCTGTGGCTGGACTCAGAGGGACCTGGGTTGGGTCCCAGCACAAACCCAGACATCTTCGTTTTGGAGAACAAAATGAATCTGTCATCCACGTTGCTCCTCTGTGAAATGGGGACAAGGAGTTGAAGCTCAGAGATGTTTGAAGCTCAGAGAAGATGTTTCCCCAGTAACAGGGCAAAGTAAGCACTTAACAAACAATAGCTGTTTTGCTGTTATGATGATGAATCAAATAACAAAAAAAAAACACTTTGCTTTTTCTCCTTCCTTATTAAAATGGCTTCTTTTATGAACTGACAGATGGGAGAAGTGTTTGAAGACAAAGAGCGGCTTTCCTAAATTAACTGCGCAGTGCCTAGCGGGTAGGTATAAAAGAAGGATGCTTCCTTTCCCTTCTGAGCCTTTTCTGAACTCTTAGTCTTAAAAGAATTCTGCTTGCCTTATGTAGAAGGTGAAATAGGAACATTACAGATATTGGGGAAACAGTGATAACAGTGATAATTATAAATCATATAATTACTTGATATTCTTTTAAAATTGATTTTAGAGAGATAGGGAAGGAGAGAGAGAGATTGCTTTTTTGTTCCACTTATTTATGATTTATTGGTTGACTCTTGCATGTGCCCTGACTGGGGATCAAACTCACAACCTTTGTGTATCAGGACGATGCTCTAACCAACTGAGCTAACTGGCTAGGACCTATCTGATACTCTTAAGCTCCATATAATCAGGCTTATAAAGTAAATTATAAAATACATTTAAACTGATATCTTTTTATTATACATTTAGTTTTTGAAAGCAAAATAATTTATAAAAATACACATTAAAATGTATTCATGAAATAGCTTTTCCTTTAAATGAATGAAAATTAATTCAGTAAATATTTTGATGCCATGTTTTTTCTATTAAAGTACAAAACCTTAATTAATGTTGGATGGATTAATTGAGGAATGGGAAGCACTTGGAGGGGGCCAAAGAGTCTCAAAGTTCTCTGCCGTCTGTTTATCTAAATACTCAAGGCAGCATGGGATCCTGCCCTTGGGATTCCACTTGGCTAACAAGGAGGAGAAATAAATTCTAGCATGCTCTAAATAGACCAAGATTGCTAATGAAAAAGAGTTGAAAAATTTATGTTAACTTCAGCCTTCAAGTTCATAATTTATATATGGTGGCAACTTCTCAAAACCAGCACCAGAAATTTACAGTCTAAACCTTATATATTTCGTATCAGGTAGTTCCTAAGTATGGGAGACAAGCAAGCATCCACTAGCAGAGAAAGGGAAATTAAAAAAAAAGCAGGCATACAATGCAAGGCCATCCCCCCTCATTTTCTTAGTATTATACCTTTACCACCTTTATTTATCACCTATTAAAGATATTCCTTCTAGAAAAGGTATTTGAGCCACTTGGGGGGGTATGGGAGGGAAAGAGAAATAAACTTGAGGATGATTGTGGCTCTATTAAACCAAATATTTAATAGGTTAGACACAAAAAGTTATTAATTCTAAGGTTGTGGTATTTACTTTCATTTTTTTATATGAACTTTTGGCCCTGAGTTATTCTTGACTGATGTCAAATTGAACATGTGATGCCAGAATCAAGACGGGTTCATAGTTCTTGTATTTGGACTTCACCTACAGATCTTACATTCTATTTCACATATATACAAGCTGTTCCCCACTTGGATAAAAGAAGAAAACGTGATAGTTGTGGGACTTTAAGGGATAGGTGTCAAGGTGCAATTCAGAAAGAGACGGAGAACAGCCCCGTAGAAGGAGGCCTAAGAGTGGGGAGAGGTCTGCTTTCAGGCAAGGCAAACTTTCAGTCTTAGAGTTTCTACTTGACAGTATTGTTTCTGAACAAGTTGTGTGTAAATATTTGTTAGCTGATTGACACCGCAGATAAAAGCAAGTATTCTTGGGGGAGGGGGAAACTTCCCTTTTTTTTCCCTGTTGAAGTTACTCTTTTTATAATAGGTCCATTTAAAATACAATTTTATCCTAATCTTATACTCACCAATTGTTTCAGAATTAATCCTACAAGTAAGGATGAAGTTGGGTGGGAATAGAACAGCCTGTGCATGATGGAACATCGAAACTCAGCAATTTCATCTTTATATCAACTTATGGACTAATGCATGTGGACTGATTTTGACTGAAATGAAATCCTGCATGGAGTAGAATTTCAAATATGGTGCCCACCTAGCCAGCTTCAGATGTAAGAGAGGAAGAGGGAAACAGGTGCCTGTCACACTGAAGGCAAAAAAGGCTGTGCCGGCATCTTTGTGCCCATGCCAGGTGGTTCGCTGCTTGCTTCAGGTAGGACTGTATCACCCCCTGGGGGCAGGAATGACAGCTGATGGCTCACCATGCCCACCATCTGTCCAGGCACATTGACCGTGAGTACAGCAGGTGCCCCAGCGAGGCTGTGGGCACAGAGGCAGAGCTGCACTGATGTATTCCTGACACCATCCTGCCTCTCCAGTTGCTACTGCTTGGAAACAGAAATTCCAGGAGGCTCTGGACACGGCACAGACAGACGACCTTCACTGTGCATTTGACAATGATGCTGATGCTTATACGAGTGCAGATGAGGAAGTCAGGCACGTCAGCAGCACTAAGAACGGATAATAGGTCCCTTTAGTGTCCCTTATGGTACCATTTTGCCCATTTGTCTTGTGATCATCACAACCACAGGCTACTTCCTGAAGACAGATGTCTTCAATAATTTCAGCAGTCCCTCTTATCTATGGGGGGTACTTCCAAGCACCCCGTAGCTGCCTGAAGCTGTAAATAGTATCAGACCATACATATACTATGTGTTTTTCCTATGCATACATACCCATGATAAAGTTTGATTTAGAAATTAGACATAGTAAGAAATTAACAATAGTTAATAAAATAGAACAATTGTGACAATATACTATTATACGAGTTAAGCGAATGTGGTCTGACACTCACCCCTGTCCTCATGACGATATGAAATGATACAGTGCCCACGTGAGGACATGGACTGGGGACAAGGCAGTGTTGTGACTTAGTCATGCACCGCTTAACTAATACAGCCTCTCTCTCCCTCTCTCTCTGTCTTTCCCGGCTCAGCACACCAGCACAGATTTCTTATTCCTTCCTCACAATTTCAAGGCTAGAAGATTCTTTCTTACTGTAGATCTCACCAACCTTGACATAGGACTTTTTTTCTTATTAAGTAGAGAACTTCTACCTTTTCACCTAAAGAAGCACTTTCTGGCTTCTCTGTGACACATCGGAATTGCCAGCACCAGTTTGTGATTCATTATGAGTAAAATAGTGGTGACTCAAACACTAGTACCGCCATGATGTGACAGTAGATCTAGCAACCAAGCTGGCTACTAAGTGACCAACAGCCAGAGGGTCCACAGCGGGAGACGCTGGGAAAATGTGCTGGGCAGGACAGATTGGTACTTGCCAGACTTCATCACTACTCGGGATGGTGTGCAATTTAAAACCCATTAGTTCCTTATTTCTGGAATTTTCCACTTCAAAACTTTCAAGCTGAGTCTGACTGTGGATTCCTGAAACCACAGAAAAGCAATAGGCAAATAAAGGGGGGGGGGGGGGCTAACCATGAACACAAATGAGAACTTAAGCAGACAATTCCCTAGGTTCCTAACAGTCCTCCCTTAGAGATATCCCTAGGGTATGTCACACTAGGACCCTCTGACTTGGAGGACAAAGGTGCAGTGACAGAAAGCAGCAGGTGGTAGGAAAAGACAGGTAACTTGGCTATATAACCTAAGATGTATTGAGGCCTCCATTTTCCCATATAAATCTCATCACCATGGTCAAGAGAAGGCTACAGACATTTTACTGGCTATGGGAGATTCATCTTGATACAGTTCACCTGCTTAGACAGATTTTTCTCTTGGGTGGGGAGAGGTAAGGATGGAGACTCCACATTTCTCTAGGTCCAAGCCTAATGGAGGCTATTTCCTCCAGGACATGGCAGTCCTATGGGAGGGCTCGCTCAGCCTGGCTGTGCACAGCCTCTCATCTGGGCGATCCCAGCCGCTGGAAAGAGGCCTCATCTTTGGGCTTCTTGCTGGATAAAGGAGCTGTCAGGGCCAATCTGAAAACACGACCACAAGAAACCAGAGTGTCCAAGCCCTGGGGCTGCCGACTAGAGAGGGGCTCCAGCTCTCTTATGCTCAAAACAGAGGAACTCAATACTTTACCTTCCCAGTGACCATTTATTCTCGTGGTTGGAGCCATCCACATTTGGGTATTTCACTCCTGTAGCTTCCCAACTATTAACTACACACAATGGTCTCCACTTTTAGATTCAGAAATATCTCCACTCTGACAAAGTTGCTATAGCCAAGTCTGTAGGGGTGAAGCGACATAAATAGTCCAGCAATTCTGTGGTGGCGCTCGCTGTGGACAGCTTGTGCTGTCAGCTGGCTGAGGCCATACGGAAGGGCTGCTACTGGTGTCAGGAATTCTGAGCATTTTTTCCTGCTGGCTGAGGTCCAGGGACATGTGAGTAAGTAGAGAGAAGAAGCCCTTTCCCAAAGTGGTATACTCAGAGGGAGCTAGCAAAGGGGTGGAAGCCTGAAGAGGCTCTGAATAAAACAGCAGCAAACTTAGCTCTGTCCAGAATAAGCATCCATCACAGAAGCAAGCTGAATGGTGGATCAAATGCATGCATGGTGTCAGCTAGACCCTTGCCCCTCATTGTCTCCTATATCATCCCAACAACTGAGAAGCCATGGGTTAGAGAGAGAAGACAGGTGCTTCAGATTGAGACAGCAGTTAAACATTAACAGTCCAGCATGCCAATTGTATGAAATGTAGGAGGCCACTTTCTGGTGGCTGGGGTTGTCCAGATGAGAGGCTATAGTGCCACCCGGCCAAGTTCATGGCCTCAGTTACTATATCTGTTGAATGAAGACAGCAATATCAACACCCTGAGATCTGTTGTGAAGATTACATTTAAAAGGATAATGCAGCCCTGGCCGGTGTGGCTCAGTGGATTGAGCGCCAGCCTGAGAACCAAAGGGTCGCTGGTTTGGTTCCCAGTCAGGGCACATGCCTGGGTTGCAGGTCAGGTCCCCAGTAGGGGGCGCTCAAGAGGCAATCACACACTAATGTTTCTCTCCCCTTTCTCCCTCCCTTCCCCTCTGTAAAAATAGATAAAACCTTTTTAAAAAGACTTAAAAATAGATAAGTTTAAAAATAAAAGCACAATGCAAGTTTTACAGTGTGGTGTTGAGTGGATGGCAGATGATGACTAAGATGATGTTGATGGCTGACAAAACCGTTACTGGAGGACCATCTATACAGAACTTCCACAGCTACCTAAGGCAGGCTGTGGCAATAACACGCATGCGCGGTGCTTCGGGTTGCGTCCACATCACTTCGCTCTTCAACCTTAAAGCGATTTTCAGCAACAGACAACAAACATATTTTTTAAAAAATGTCTTAATTTTACTAGCATAATTCCAATAAATTTTCAGTCAGGAAATGTTGCAGTGCTTGAAAAAAATCACAGGAAAGCTGAAAGCAAAATTATAAAACAGAATTTAAATGCACCCATATGAATTTCAGTATAGTGAGTATGTTCAAAGGAGACCTCTGAATTCCCTTGCTTCATCAGTATAATTTCACCAGTGTAGCGGGAGAATGCCACTTCCTCCCTGGGCAGCTGCCCCATGGCTCTAAGGCTTGAGGTGTTTTAAATGAAGTGTTGCTATTTATTCCTCTGTAAAATCCTGTTATTTCCATTGTCTAAGTTAAAGGAAAGAGCAGACCCCGATTTTTCTTCATTAATAAAATTGTTAATAATTGTAATTTAGTAGTATATCTTCCCAAATGACTATTTTTACTGCAGGTTAACAGATATACTGTTTGATTAAAAAAATTAAAACATATACACTTGTCCAAGAAAATAAAATCTGCAAAAGAGCTAAGTCACACCATGTAAGAAAATAAGCCATTAAAGTTAAGGTTTGTGGAGGCCAGAGACAATATCAGAGCAGGCATCAGTTTTGAACTGTTGGCCTTGTCAAATTTTTTAATCTCCAAAAGTGCCATTAATTCCTTTCTAATGAATGTGGCATTATGAAGATTACATGTTACAGTCCAGAAGAGTGCCATGGTGTTTGCTGCAATATTGAGCAATGCCATTGTTTTGAGGCCCCTAAAATGTCTTCGCTGCAAGGGGCTGCCCTCACTGAGGCAAACGCTCCATGGCCCGTTGCCCTCAGCTCCACATAATGGTAGCAATTTATAACAATCACTTTCAAATCTATTTTAATGCAAATTTTACTCTTAATTGTGTGAAAAAAAGGAAGTCCAAGTGCAGAACAGTATGTAGACTGTGCTACAATTTGTATACATAAAGGTTGAAAAAAAAGTAGGTGGCTTTTCTGCTTAAGCAGCTCTGGAAAGACATGCATGCAAATGAACATGCACCCAAACAGACATGCACACAGACATGCACCCAAACACACATGTACACAAACACACAGGCACCCAAACAGTGGTTATGAGTGGTGGGACAGATCCAGGCGGATAGGGACTGGAACCTCTTCTTGCATGGATTTTCATTTTCTTGCTTGAAAGAATTATGTTTTCTACAAACTGGAAACCATTGATTCAGTTTTAAAAAAGAATGATACATGAAATTAAATGAGATACTTTCCTATGTGGTTTATATAATTGCACAATTATAATTGTAAAATTAATTTTATACTCATCAGTTCCCCATTGATTTTTTGTGTGTGTATGTATCTTTGAGCCATCTACAATCTGCATTAAAAGTTGTTTCTGACTTATTCTGGGTTCGGGTTGATTACAGAGCTGAAGAGGTTGAGGAGGAATGCTTCTCCTGGCCTGAATATTATCGAATAAAGAAACTGCTCATTTTAATCACTTATAGAGGCTAGAACTTAAAGCATGATAATACAAATAGCATGCCCACAGTCTCTCATTAACTTTTCCAGTCGGTGAAGCAAGCACATTTCGGCGACTCTAACCACTCTAAGAAACATATTGAATGTGACTGAAAAGAAACAGCACAACATTTCCAGGGTTTTTGAAAAAGAATACTGTTATACCTGTGTTTTATTATAAATAACCAGGTTCTGTCATCGTTATCTTCTTGCCAGCAAATGAAGGACATGGTTTCATAAAGCTTCTAAAATGTACATGAATATTTAATTAAATCATATTTCCTTGAGAAAATAAAGTTCATTCGCATTTATAGCAGACAGCTGTGAGGAGGACGTAATTTTCTTAAGACCAGGGTAGCCAGTACCGGTTGCTTGTGGAACAAAACTCCTCAATTTTTAAAACATTTTTTTAAAAAATAAACATACAATCATAAGTGTTCATTTACTTTAAAAATTCTAAAGATGAAGAAAATTATCATATATATATTTAAGTCCTTGTATAAATTACAAAACTCAAGTTTATGTTACAGAGTCCCTTCCCCATAGGAAGCATAAAGCACTTTTGTGGTACCTTTCACCAGTTAATTTGTGTCACATTGAATTTGACAAAATAAAAGTCGATATTGCATCTGTAAGACCCAGGAGAACATTCTTCTAAGCTGTCTCTCATGATGAATGAGTTTCAAAAGTCATTTGATTGCCACGATTTAACTCAATCTCAAATAAAGATAGATAAATGTAATACACATATTGACTTCAGTAGAAATCTGAAAAATCAGTGAATTGCAGACTCCTCTTGCTTGAGGTTGACAAACATCCTTTGGAAGACGACCAAGAGTTGTTTAAGACCAGGACAACAAAATAAATTTATGATAATAATAATTATAATAATAAAAATAACAATAATAAAATAAAAACAACAACAACAACCAACAATGAGGTAAACTCCCCTTTAAAAAGGCAACACACATTGCCTGGACTGTCAGGAGAGAGTTCGATTGTACCTGACACCCAAATGTTTTTCCAACCAGATTTCAGCCAGTTGCATGGTTGAGGCAAAAGTACTTGCCTTGGATCCTAAGCACATCTTATACTGCTTAGGGTCCAAGTTAGGGTCACAATGCACTGGATGGAAAATATGCACCACTCCTACTTCTTGACTTCTGAAGGGCATTAAGCCAGATAGAATAACTTTATTGTAGAGATCTACATCTTCCAGTCCCCAGCCCTGTATTGAGGTATCAAATCCACCTGCACCCAGAAGATCACTTTTATAAATACAGGTAATTCCATATCCATAGTCTCTCCAAAATCCAGTCTTTTTTGAGAAGACAAAGTCATCATCAGGAGGAGGGTTTCCTCCACTGGTTACCTTTGGATCGTACTGGCTAAAGATGATGGGGTAGTACACCTGTTGTCCCTGAATTGTGTTGTCTCTACATCGCTGGAGAAAGTCTCCTCTGAAGATCAAGTCAACATCACAAAATAGCAGCAAAGTATCATTGTCAAACTGGGCAGAAGCCACTTCGAGACCCAGACCTCTGGAAAACTCTCCCTGCATGGGGATCAGGGTCACTTCGGCTTTAGGGTACCTGCTCTGATAGTCTTTTATCAGCTCAAGATGCTTGTTGGAATCTTGGCCAGAATCCCTACTAAATAGGATGATGACCAGTTTTACATTCTGCTCTGGGATAAGACAAGTATTTTCAAAGTTCTCCATGAACCTCAAGAAAATGTCATACCTTCCAACGAGAGGAACAAGAATGTGGATTTTCTTTTCATTGTGCCCTGCCATTGCTTTGGCACCTTGAAAAGAGGACAAGATCTTCAAAGAATCAGACATAAAGGAGAAGGACTGCACGTCACTGTTGATGCTCTCCACGAGACTGTGGACATCTAGGTCTTCGGTTTCTCTAAAGAAAGGCTTGCTGAACACCTGCTGGAGGTAGGCATGCCGTCTGACTGGCACCGTCAGCTTCCTTCCCTTGTGCCTTTTGTATAAGAGGAGTAGATCCAAAATATACTCTACCCCATACATGGGGTCCACCCTGCGGTAGCCGTACTGGATTTCTTTGAAGTCGATGAGTCGTCCCCTACTCTTGGCATTCTCGTTGATCATCTCCATCACCTGTAGGACGGTGTCATCCAGTGCTGTTCTAAGGATGCTGCTGATGCTCTGTCGTGGAGGCTGGTTCTCAGAGGCTGAGTAAAGAAGCTTTCCTGTCAGGAACTCCCATTCTATCACCTCGTCCCTCTCTCGAGGCTGGAAGTGGTTGAACGAAGGCATCACTCCCAGCTGCTGGTCCTCTTTGCTCACTTCGCTGTTACTGAGCTTGCTCATCAGTGCACTCTCCCTGTGAAGTTGGATGGTGCGGTAGCGAAGTTCAGAGATCTTGCGGCTGAGCATGTAATTATGCAGCCTGTATTGGTAGGCTGGCCTTTTGTTGGGATGAAGGGTTATGGCTGCATGGATTTTGCTATTGTGAAGGTCTTGAATATAACCCTTTCGATTGTGTTCATAATTTTCATGGAACAGTTGCTGCATCTGAAAATCAAAAGGAAATCAGGATGTTAGAATAAAATTTTAAAAGAAATAAAACAATAAACTAAAACATTACAATTAAAATATTTAATGTTAATTATATATGGAATTTCATAACAAAATGACTTGTACAATTTGTACTTAAAAGAAATAAAAAGAGTTTTTAAATGTCAAAACTACATGCTCAAAATACTGCAAACTAACTTGTCAATTCATAGGCTAATACTGCACACTAACCTCCAGCTTTATATTTCAATGTAAAGAATCTTTGTCCCTCTACTCATTCTGAAATCAACCTAAAATATCAAAGAAAACAGGAGTTGAATACATCTATAACCCTACAATGGGTCACTGTGAGAGGCAAGTGGGTACAGCATGGATTTTCCAAAGTGGGGGGCTCACCTGAGGCGTGAACCTGATGCCCTGTTGCTTGGAATGACAATATCACCCCCACAGCAGATGTAAATTTTATTTAGTACCCTGATATACTATCCCTACAGAATAGGTTTGTGGTAAAGTAAGGCGGGACAGAAACTGTGTTGATCTATGCTCCTGATTTAAAGGATCATATCCCAAACTAGACACACTTGACATCCTTCTGCACCAGAAAGTTTCTCTGCTAGTGTAGAACAAGCTCACTACTTCAGACAGAAACAAAAACCAGGAAAATGTTGAGCTATGAGATCACACCTCAAACTGCCAGCTGATTCCTCCTCTGCCAATCAATTAAGAAACCTCCATCGCACCTACTCAAGAAGACTACCAAAGGACGAGGTGGAGGGGGGGAATCCATGAATATATTAATGAATATAGAGAAAAAAAATACTGTGAACTTAAGAATAGATATCCAAAGCAAGTGAAAGTTATGGACCAGTCAAATAAATTTAAAAAACTACAATCTCTATAAAAAGAACTCAAGGAATGAATAAATGAACTTAAGGAAGATAACAAAACCACTGATCATTACATTACAAGAAGCATAAAAAGAGATTTGTGGAAAGCACAGATAGAATAGAAGAGATGAGAAAATTGACCAAAATAATAGAAATATGAAAGAGAGGGTAAAAGTTGATACACACACACACACACACACACACACACAAGCACACAACATATACCTCCACATCATTCATATATTTAATACAGATTTAAAAGTTGGGATATCTACTTAATACTATTAAAGAGCTGTTAAAGGAGATAAACATATGTATGTAAAATATGTCTGAGGGACATACTACCCTTAAAATGAAGGCAGATATATGTGTACAATCAGGCAAAGAGAAAAATGAAATAAAATAAGCAAACAGAGTCCACTTGGTTCTAAGTAGTGAAAGAATGAATCTTGCCATAACACACACCACAGCAACACTCAGTGCTGAAGCACAGTCAAGCACAGCCTAAGATGACCCTAAAGGAGCCAATTAATGACTCACAATTTTATGTTCAATCAAACTGGAACTCAAGTTATCCTAACCAAGTAGGAGGTCACATTTTATCTAAAAAAAAAAAATAGCTCCTGACATATGAGAACTTGTGGCAGATTGGTGATGATAAATTCTTTGACACTCTTCCCATCAGAAGGTGGGGTCTCTGTCCCCTTCTCTTAAATTTGGGTGACTCTGTGACTACCTTAGCTAACAGACCACAACAGAAGTGACACTGACAGTTTCCAGATCAGCAACTCTTATCTCTTGGCACTCTAACTCTGCAGAAGCCAGCTGCTAAATAAAAAGTCCAAGTTATTTTCCTTGTCACTGGCTAGGATTTTCAGCAAAATGTGGAATAGCAGAATCCTTGGTCCAATCCCAGAGTCAATAGTTCTTGTTAAAACATTAAAGAAGTCCCTTCTTAGTTCTGGTTTACAAGGAGTTTTGTTGTGAGTGAAGTTTGATGTTGAGCAAATTATTTTTTTTCTGTACCCATTGAGAAGATTCTGTGATGTCTTTTTTTGTGTGTTATGGTTGCACTGGTTGATTTTCTAACATGAAACCATCTGGTATTCCTTCACTAACTCATCTTAATCCCAATATGTTATCCTCTTTACATATGGCTGGAATATATTTGCAAATATTTGTTTAGCATATACCGTGAGATACCAATTCTCCCCACTTGATATATAGATTCAGTGCAAGTTGGGTACAAATGCCATCATAAAAAGTTGCTATTAATATTACCAAGTTGATTCTCAAATTTACATAGAAATGAAAAGGCAAGGACATTCAGAAAAATCTTAAAAATTCTACAAATACAAAGTTAAAGAAAGGTAGAAAGTAGGCTATTGGTATAAGGATAAATGGAACAAGGGATCAAAATAATCCAAAAACAAACACACATATGACTTAGGACTTAGGTCTTGACTTATAACAAATATGGCACTAGAGAGTGAAAGAAGGTGGTCTTTTAGGTAAATAGTACAAGGTCATTGGGATATTCATATGAAAAATAGTAAAAACTGACCCCCTACATTCCACAATTTAAAAAATCTCCACTGAATTGTTAATATGGATATAAAAGGTAAACAAATACAATGTATGAAAGTTAACACAAGCAAATATCTATATGACTTTTGGTTAGGTGAAGATTTCTTAAATATAATACAATGTACTAATCACGAAAATAGATTGGCTTTTGTTCAACCCCATGTTATGGACAACTTATCCCATTCAAATGAGATGAAAATATATGGGTATATTTAGCAAAAAACGTTCCAAACTTGTCTAACTTTTGTCTTGCAGGAGGAACTTCTGTTGAACAGGCTTTCACTTCATGTCTTATAGGTGTCTGTGCTCCCTTAGAGAGCCTTCAAATCTATACTGTGTTTGAGCATTAAAAAATAGATTGTAAATTGGGCTGCTTTATAATTAAAAATTCTGTTCCTCAAAAATACCACTAAGTGATTATAAAAGAAAAACTATAGAGTGGGAGAAAATATTTTTAATAGATCTTACAAAAAAGGACTCATACCCAGAATATATATATATTGAACCCATACAAATTAGTAAGAAAGAAGGACAAACCCAATGCAAAATGAGAAGAAAACCTGAATGAGCACTTCAGAAAAGAGAATATGCAAGTACATGATAAACATCCAAAAACATTTGTTAGTTATTCATCATCAGGGTAAGACAACTTAAAGTCACAATGTGATAACATTATAGATCCACAAGAATGGCTAAAACTCAACAGACTGATAATGCACTGTCAGGATTTGGAACTCTCATGAATGGCTGGTGAGAATGAAACTTGGTTCAACCGTGTGGAAAACTGTATCAGCTAAAACCTGTAACTCAGTAATTCTACTCTTAGATATGCATCTGATACAAATGCACACATTCATACATCTAAACATATGTAAGAATTTTCATGGTAGCATTATTCAAAATACTCCCAAACTGAAAGTAATGTAATTGTACATCAAGAGTAGAATAAATAAATATAGTATATTCATTTAATGGAAAATAAGACATCAATTAAATAAATGAAACACTACTACTCACAACAATGTGGGCAAATCTCACAAACAAGAAGCCACATACAAAAAAATACAGTTGCTTGATTCTATTTATATGATATTCAGAAGCAAGTAAAGCTAATCTATGCTGTGATTAAATGTCAAGGAAGAGAGCTAGGAGATTTAGAGTGCTGTTAATGTTGATCCAGGTCATGGTTAAATGTATTCATTCAATTTGTGAACATTCACTGAACTTAGGATGTGTTTGTCTGTTATACTCCAATTAATAAAAGACAATTTTAAAAGTGTACATATACATGAATGTAGAATTAGGTAGATTTTTCTCATATGTATGTACATAAATGTGTGTGTGAATATGGTGGTGGGGAGGGAGAGAAAGAAGAGAGAGAGAGAGACAGACAGACAGACAGATTGAGAGAGAGAGGAGAACAAGAGACAATATATCACAGAAGTGTCCCTAGAGAAGGTGACCTAAAAGGAGTAAGACCAAGACCATAGCAGACTCTTTATCTCCAGTATTTTGCCTGGTTGTTTTCCATACCCAAATTTTTCAAATGAACATCCTTCAACTTGAGACTATAACAGTATGTATTTTGAGAAGGATTTTAGATTTGATTCAAGACTTAGTTCAATTACATCCAATAATTTTTTCCTGAAAACAAAGGCCAATTGCTATTTGAAACTATGATTTTTGTTAAATCAAATTAGATCCATAATATGCAGCGGGCTGTTATATCTCCATTTTTGTAATATTATTATTTTTCATCTGAAATCTTTTCCATGTTTTACTTTATATAGTTTTCCATATATATTTTTCTTTCTATGCAAGAAGTTTTTAAAATTTTTCTGATGACAGATAGGCTACTAATTATATTACCTTTAGAATATTGGTTATCTGAAACTATTTTTTCTTGAGGCACGCTTTACTATGTAAGAAGGAAACATTCTAGATGAAATAGGAAACACTGCTCTGAGGTAAGCTGTTAAACCGCAGGCTTATCTAGCTCCTTTAGGGACACTGCACAATCTGATAAAGGTGACATTTTGTTATAGAAGAAATACCTTAGCATTAAAATGTTTCACTAACTTGCATCACTCATCACTTACAACCCAAGCTGTCTCTATAGTGCTTATCTTTCTAATGTGCTCCTTTGCAGAAATATTATAAGCAGACCAAGACAGTGACAGGAGCAATCATGAAAAACAGCACATTAAAACTACTCCAGGTTAAAAACAAAACAAAACAAAACAAAACATACTCCAGGTAGTACAGTAATAATGAGGACATCTTGGATTTGTCATATTTTCCATTAAGAAGCACAGAGCATATCCAAGTCTTCTCCTTTTATACGTAGGGAGGTACAAGCTACACAGGATAGACATGAGAATGCTCCACAGGAGTCTGGCTATGGAGCCCGCTGAGTTAGAATCTGAGTACTGACTCCACAACCTCTAATCCATTTCTTAGCCAATCTGCAAATCTCAGTGACCTTATCTATAAAAGAGAAAATGCCAACTATCTCAATATTCATTAACCTGTTTCTCAGGAAGAACAAATACATATGCAATGCTTAGCATTGTGTCTGGCACACAGAAAACACTTCATAAATGATAACTGTGGATAAACAGTAATTCAGGGACCTGCTATCCCACCCCTGAGATTGCTCTTTTTTAGCTGGGAGTTTACAGAGAATGAGAATGGCGCCCTTCAGTTGGCTTGCTTCATCTTCGTTCATTTCTGGGAATGCCCGGAAGTTATAATATGACCACATACGCTAAGGTAGGGGTGTCCAACTCATTTCCACCGGGGGCCACATCAGCCTCGTGTTTGCCTTGAAAGGGCTGAAATAATTTAAAGACTGTATAAATGTAACTACTCCTTGACTGTTCAGGAGTTGAAATTACATTTGGCCCTTTGAGGGCAACCATGAAGCTGATGTGGCCCCCAGTGGAAATGAGTTTGACACCCCTGTACTAAGTGATTCACTGTATCTAACATGCCACTGAGGCACCTTCTGCTCACAAAAGTCCTCAACATTTTACTTGAAGAAAGGTAAGTTATTCTAGGAACTTCAGGAAACCAAGGTTTAAGAGGGTTGTTTTAACCAAGGGTCCAATGAAAATAATGACATTATCACTAAAGCTAGGAGATGTAGCCAGCTTTGCTACTAAATTTTGAAGGTAGCAAAATTGTTTAAAAGTTAAAATTTACTTTTGAAGTTATATTACCTTGTTTGAAATAGTTCAGGACCTCCACTTTAAGGTGGTTTCCTCTCCTTTACGGCACTTTCTGTGGAGGTGGCGGTACCTGCAGAGCCTTACTCGGAAGGAGGAGATTGGGTCACAGCAGTGGAATCACAGCAGTGTGCCCTGACTGTCCCCAGAGCTTCAGGGCCACCACTCAACATGGTACCCTGTGGGAAGGACATTATCTGAGGAGCCATAAATCAAATCTATCACAAAAGTCAGGGGCTGGAAGAGTAAATGCCAAAATATAGCTGTGTGTTATTAACCTTCTACTCTATTAAACTTCCATTTCCCCCTTAGATTTATTAATATCAAAAACATAGCACAGGTAATTTCTGGGGTGATATCAGCCATATAAATTAAGGACTTCTGTTTCAACAATTAAAATCTTAAAAGGAACACTAAGGCGTTGACCGCAACCAGGCACAATGCAACTTTGGAGCAAGGCAAAGTTCATAAAACTACACTGTGGTAATGGTGGCACCACTGGATACATTTACTTAACATTATTCCTCTGTACACTTATGAGGGGGGATTTTGTAGAATATGAATTATTCCTTAATAAGGCTAGTTTTAAAAAGACATAGGGAATGTTAAAAATAAAATACAGCAACCTCCAGCCTTGGGAGACCCTGGAACAAAATGTAGTCACTAAAATATGTGTAGCATTTCCAAAACCTGGTGGGGTTGAACAGGATCATCTGCAGCAAAGTGGAGACAAAACACCAAGCAGAGCAATGTGAGCAGCTCCCAGAGCTCAAGGGTTCAAGAGCAGCAGATCCCAGAAATACTGTTGAGGGGGAGGATGAAATATAGGGTCCAGCACAAATAACACCCCTTTTTATTACATAAAAGTCTTTTATTACAAAACCACAAGGATATAATTCTGTAACATGACAATATCACACTCTGGCACACCATATGAGATTTTAGTGAAATGTTCAAATTGCTGCCCTTCATGTGTGATACATTCACGCACCCTACCAACCACAGTCAACAGTGTGACTTCTGTGGGACCCTGTACCCTGCCTGCCAATGTCGGGTGTACACTGATTCCATGCACATGAGTGTGGGAGCAGGGACTGAGGTGACTGGGGCTGGTGGATAAGACCTGGTGGAAATGTTTTGTTGCTGACAACAGTAGACAGGAAGTGGGGGAGACAGAGGCACAGAAAGCGGAGAGTTAAACAGTTAAGCCATGTTTTCATGAAGCAGGTTTAATCTGAGACAGCAGAGAGGACCAGTGCCTTTTCTTGAGGAGATCAGCAAGCCTAGGACTGTAACAAATGTCTCTGCCAAAATAAGTCTATGGTGATAGAAGGAGATCTGACTTTGGGTGGTGAGCACACAATGCAATATACAGATCATGTGTCATAGAAATGTCCACTTGAAGCCTATATAACCAATATAGAACTTATTAACCAATGTTGCCCCAATAGATTTAATTAAAAAAATAAGTCTACGGTGAAGGGCTTGTCTAGGGGAGAGTAATTTTCCAGTGATAAGTATGTTTTCTAAAAAGAGGGAAAGAGTACAGCTCTAACACAAAGTTTCTATTTAAAAAAACAAAAACAAGAAAAACTAAGGCCTGGCTGGTGTGGTTCAGTAGATTGAATGCCGACCTGCAAACCACAGGATCACCAGTTTGATTCCTCTTCAGGGCACATGCCTGGGTTGCTAGCCAGTCCGCATTTTGGGGTGTGTGAGAGGCAACCACACATCTGAGTTCCCCTCTCTTCCCTCTCCCTTCCCCTCTCTCTAAAAAATAAATAAATCTTTAAAAAAAACCTAGATGAAAAACTATCCTCCCCACCTGCCCCCCACAAAAATAAAACTAAACTAAAAACCAAAGGGATGAAAGTGAGGAAAACACAAAGCTACTGCTTTACAACACATAAGAGGCATTTTCCTCTATGTCTGAAAACAACAGAGTAGAAATATAGGCCCTCAGGGATGTGCTGCTGAGAAGTGATGTTAGCTCACAGAACTAGGAAATAAAGAATAAGAAATAAACTATTGCAGACATGAAAACAAAATCAGAAGGAAAAAATAGACACTGTGGAAAGCTCAGCAGGGAGAAAAAACATGACAATTAGGGGAGCTGTGAGGTGGAGGAGAAATGGAGAGTTCCGGGTGAGAAGTGGTGCTGACATACTGGCTGCAGACCCCCCACGCATGCGACGTACACAACCTGGGGAACACTGAAAGGTATATTGGGACAGGTATATTCTAAAGCAAAAACAGGCAAAAGTGTAGATTTAAAAGAAAGAGTACGATGGATTACAGAAACAACTCAGGACTTAGAGGAGTATTTGGCATACAGTAACTGCTATTTGAGTTATGAGTTAGCTATTATTATACTGCAGTTGCTATTTGTATTTACTATTATTATTAGTGTGGGTATGGAATGAATAAACTAAAATGACCTTGGTTACGTTTTCCTCAGAAAATAATCATTCAGATTATGCTCAGTATTGCCATCATTTGATTTCTGATCATCAATTAAAAACTTAAAAACGGAATGACATCATGAGGTTGCTACTGAAATGAAGGGGAAATAAGAGGCCAGGCCATGATTGGAGAGCTGTTTACGAACATCTTTCATAGTTGCATTTTATTTTCTCTATGAAGGAGAAAATTTCCTTCATTTATTTGTGTAAAGAAGGCTTTTCCTATTTAGTGCAAGTTATTTTGTTCTCATTATGCCATTCCATTTTTCCTACAAAGATAGAACCCTCTAACTTAGAAAATTCTCTTTGAATCTCTTCCTGTGCGTGAGATTAAGGAGGATTTGCGGAAAGGAAGGGTTCTTGTTCCACAAAGTACAGACTCTGCAAATGTGAATAATTTATGAAGGTGGAAAAGGAAATAAATCATTAGAGTGGTATAAAATATAATGGTGTATTTGTACCTCAGGGTTGGTTAATTTGCCTTCCAAATATGTAATCTCATTCTATTCCCTGTGATCTAGTTATGCAGTAGTACATGACCACATGAAAAGTTTGATTGACCTTAATGCAAATGCCCAATGATCTTTTATTCTTTAAGATCAGTAAGTGTAATAGTTCTAAGCCAAAGAAAAAATTTTCAAGTCCAAACTATTACTTTTCCTCAATTATTGTCTTCAAATATTAACAGCAACATCCTTAGGCTGTGTCCTACTTCTCTAGTGTAATGATGCAATGGAAACAGTCCCTAATTCCAATTAGTAAAAAATACACATGCATCTTTCATAATTATAGAGAGACTAAAAATGGGAAAGAGTACAGCCCGAATAAGTTGTCCCATAAAATCAAAAGCACTGTTGTGCTAAGATTTATAAGAATAATGACACCTTGGAAATAGCCAGATCAAATCCTCAAACTCTAAAAATTTATTGTGCAACATGTAATAAAATCTCATGGAACTAAGTACATGTGTGTGTGCACATAAACACACAAATAAATGCGAGCACAGCAGAAGACTGTGAACGAGACCAGGTGAACCCACCGGTGCCACTCTCCCAGCTGTGATATTTAACTACTGCTTTGCAGGATTTTGTCCCTGGGGGAAAGTAGTGAAGGGTACATGGAATTTCTTTCCATTGCTTTTTTTTTAACAACTGCTTGTAAATCAATCATTATCTTAAAAAGGGTTTAATTAAAACTATATGCAAAAATTAAAAATAAAATATTTTGTCTCACTTTGTTGTTTATTTTAATTTATCCCAAAGTATACTTAAAAGCACCAGGTGTTGAAAACTTGTAGTCCAAAGGCTGTAGGTGTGATTTGAACATTTTTTTAAATAACTATAGTGCTTTGAACAAATTTGAATTTGAAAAAATGGAAAGTGAGGACTGCATTTTCCAGCCATTTTCGGTCCCAGAAACTTTGATTGTTTTATGAATTTAGGTTGCCTGGGGGCATTAATGTCCTTGAATAGCTCTTTAAAGTAACTAAAAAAAAGTTTAAAGTTTCCTTTTTGAAATCCTCTCACACACTACAACATAGATGAACCTTGAGACCATTATACTAAGTGAAATAAGCCAGTCACAGAAAGACAACTACTGCACAATCCCACTTCTCTGAAGTATCTGAAGTAGGGAAACTCATAAACAGAAAGTCCTCAATAGAATTGTAGTCTCCAGGGGCTGGGGCTCGGGGATGGGGAGCTGTTCAATGGGCATAGACTTTCGTTTCACAAGGTGAAAAAATTCTAGAGGTTTGTTGCACAACATTGTGAATATAGTTGACATGACTGAATTTAGAAATGATTTAAGACGGTAAAAAAATTTCTTTTCCTTCCATTCCACATGGTCCTCACCAAAAGAGGAATACAAGTCACACTCTGGCCAATTAGCCTACTTTGTCATAAAATTCAACCCAGATTAGCTTCATTCATGGGCAAGATCTCTCTCAGGGTAGCAACACTGGGTTCCCTTTGCTATAGGTTCACATTTTGCACATTTAATCCCACAGAAAGAAAAGCGGCCCTTGCCGCCCAGGCGAGGGCAGAGAAGTGACGAGGAAGCCAGTGCTGTTGAGAGCACTGGACCCAGCACTGGGCTGTGCCGAAGGCTGGGTCCACCTCAGACTACACTCTATAGTGTCCTGGGACAGTAGCTTCTCCTCTGGCTAGAAGATTGTGTGGATCTGTCGCTTGTGCCAAAGGTATCCAGTGTAAAATGACCTGATAAACTGGTGTGTGTTCATTTCAGCTCTGTGCCAGTGCTCTTTATGATGCGCCTTTGTTTAATTAGCTAGTTCAATCTGGGTTGAAATCCAAATGTCTCTCCTGGGCAATCTGTACCATTAAAACTGGTACTTTTCTTCCTGTTACATTTTGTTAGCTCCTTTAGTTAAAAAGAAATATCTGTCAGACTACACAAAATAACTTCCAGATAGTATATATAATCAGATGTTCTCAACAGTATATTCCATACAGTTTAAAAATATTTTCAGATACCATAAGATAATCATGTGATGCAGTTTTCCCAGCAGGGTATATTTTGGACACATGCTATCTTAAGCAAATATCAAAGAAACTTAAAATCAGAAAGAAATTACTAAGTTCATCAGATTTCAGTTTATAATGTTATCATAGCACATAATCATTTTTAGTTAACCCATATACCTTAACTTAAATTACCCTGTGAGAAATAAAATAATACTCGAATAAAAAACTTACTAATGATGGAAAGCAGTTTGGAACTTCCTCAGAAAACTAAAAATGGATCTGCCTTTTGACCCGGCAATTCCACTGCTGGGACTCTATCCTAAGAATACTAAAACACCAATTCAAAAGAACCTATGCATCCCAATGTTCATAGCAGCACAATTTACAATAGCTAGGTGCTGGAAGCAACCTAGTTGCCCATCAGTAAATGAATGGATCAAAAAACTATGGTACATTTACACAATGGAATTCTATGCAGCAGAAAGAAAGAAGGAGCTCTTACCCTATGCAACAGCATGGATGGAGCTGGAAAGCATTATGCTAAGCGAAACAAGCCAGGCAGTGAAAGACAAATACCACATGATATCACCTTTAACAGGAATCTAAACAACAAAACAAAACAAAACAAAACTAGCAAAATATAACCAAAGACACTGAAATAGGGGATAGTCTGACAGTGACCAGAGGGGAGAGAAGAGGGAATTTCAGGGGGGAATGGGTAGGGTTAACAGGAACAATTTTGGAGGACACATGGACAAAAACTAGGGGTGGGGGGTAATGGGGGGGAAGGGGGGAGGGTTGGGAGGGTGGGCTGGAATGGGGGTAGGGGGGAGAAAACTGTACTTGAACAATGATTAAAATTAAAAAAAAAACAAAAACCTTATTAATGATCACTGAACTTGACTGCTCATCAATTTGCCTGATTTATCCTGATGTAAATACATTCAGACAGCGGCCACACAGACGCTTCCTGACATATAGTTAGGATAATAGTGGATGATTGTCGGAACCTACTCAATTCACTTCCCATGTAGATATTGTAAAATTTTGGGTAAACTGTTAAGTAAATTTTTGTATCCATTATGTCCTTAAACTTTTTCTCTACTCATAATTTATCACAGAGAAGAGGCAAAGGAGAATTTTAAGAGGTCATCAAGTCACACCTTCTTTATTCCTGTCTAATAATACCAATATAATTTAACTACACCCTATACTGGTGATTTAACTTTTCACACCATAACTAATAACAATAGGAAAGAGAGAGGTTATTGTTTCCAAACAAGGTCTTCAAGACCTTTGGGAAACAGAGTGTGAACAGAGTTGCCTCGCAAGTTTCACAGGCATTAATGAACGTGCTGTATCAGCTGGAGGGAATGTGTCGACTGAGCGATGGCACCGATCACACCCAAAATCACATCTCACTTTCCAAAAAAAAGAGGAAGGAAAAGAATCTGTTTTTTTAACTCATAGGTTTTATTTCAGTTATGACACTTTTCAAAACCCAAGTAGATTTCTATTTAATGACGGTGCTAAAGCTAAAGTGGAAGATTTTCTTAGTTGTTGTTGAAGCTGATTTTAATTTCTATCCTCCCAACATTCAAGCAACCAGCCATTTAACCTCATGGAAGAGTTAAAATGAGCTTACGTGATTCTGTATGCGTATTATGTCATTCACTAACATAGAAAGTGTGAGAATGGGGCAGATAAGCATAGAGATAAACGTGATATTTTACATGAAGGATGACATATACTTCTGTGATTAGCGACTTTGATTCTGTAACAACTTCTATTGATCATCATTGATGTTTCTATAGCAACCTCAGGGTAATCTGGAGTGCTCTTTGCAAGAAGCTACTATTTGATGACCTTCCAACAAAAGGAAGGGCTGCTATGCAGTGTTCAATGTTAATTTGCTTATGGGCAAATTTCTTAGGTCAGTAGACCAATATTCAAATATATTCTGACCAAATCTTTCCTGATCCAATCCTCCCCAACATCTTGGCTACCTGATTTATTCTTTTAAAAATATTTACTGAGTTTCTAAAATGTGTTCATTGCTACGGAGAGAACAACAAAAGAAACAGAGTCCCCGCCCTCATGGAGTGAACTGTTCGGTGGGGGAGACAAGCAATAAACATATAACTTCATGAACAGCTGTATAATTTGGACAAGTGCTCTTTGCTCTAGTTATACCATATTGTACTTGCTGCTTGACCATGTGCCCTTCTAGATGGCCGGCTCCCAAGGGGTAGCCTGGGCCTGATACTGAATAAAATATTTCTCGTTCATTTTTTTAAAATTAACACATGCCTCTCAAAATAGTTGATAACTAAAGAGGGGTCAAAACATGTTCTGAAAGGACTTTAATTCTCTCATGAAAACTTCTCAGCACCCCGCTTCATTTCCCAGGTTTCTAAATGTTTTAGATGAAACGGTAAAATGTAACAGAAGATTTTATATATCTGTGTTGTACAGGATTTGGCACAGGTCTTAGAGCCCGAGTATCTCCCTGAAGCAGCGCCTCGCAGCCCAGTGAGGTCGTACCGTGGCTGACGGTGATCGCTCATCTCTTTACCAGCGGTAATTGATGGAATCGTCCAAGCAGGGAGAAAGGTCGAGAACACCCACTGCCAGGCCTGCTTTGTGCCACTGGAATGTGAAATGACTCTGGGAGTCTAAAATGGTTCTCAGTCAGGCTGGGCTGCGGTGTGTTCATAACATTTCTGCACAAATAAAGGAAGTGCTGCTGAGGCAACACAGTAAATGAGGATGAAAGCGAAACTGGAAGAAGGCCTTTGCCACCGGCATAAAGAAATGGTTCTCTCATTCAAGAGACAGGGCATAACCAAGGTTTGGGTAGGATGTGTTAAAGCGGTGAGGACACAGGCCTGGTTTCTGAGGACATTTCAGTTAAGTAAGGAAGGAGAAGTGAGCCTCTCCTGCATGCTCCTGTGTCATTCTTTCAGCCTGTGCCCATGCATATTTATTTTGGGCCAAATCTTGGCTCTGGAGTCACAGGTCTGGTTTTGAGATCTGCTCTCCCATTCCCGGTCTGATCTTGGACAAGTGACAGATTCTGGGAAAAGAACTCATGGGCTGTTCTCTACACCCTATGAAACATGCTCGGAACAATGTCCGGCATAGGTTAAGTACTCAACAGGTATCTCTATTATTATTACTCAGTAAGCTTTGGATGGCAAAATTTCTTGCAAAGCCATCCCTGCTATATGTTAATAACTACTTTAGTAGGTTACTAACAAGCAACCTTTATATATAAAGTTCAAAGATTTTAAGATTGTATATTATTTGCCTGTAAGAAAGAACTTATCTTTTTAGATCAGGAAAAATATGCTAGTCTACCAGTGGGTGCCCACGATAGCGTGAACGTTGCCTTTGACTCAACTAAACTTTAGACTATAGGTCCCTGACCTCCCTTTTTAAAAGAGCATTTACTTTAGAAGGCTTGTGAATTTGCCTCTGCCTCTTTGAGATACAGACCTTCTCCTGGCCTCTTTTCAGTCTTACAATGTAGGAATGTCTTTCTCAAAGATCTGGGGGCCACCTCTGGGAAATGTAATCATCAAGAAAGATAGAGTCCCCATCTCCCAGGCTCTCTGAGGGGGCGCGAATCTACCTTCCACAGAGATTAGCAAACACAGACGGTGTGATCACATAAAAAAAAGTGCCTGTGAAGTCCTCCAGTCCATTTCCACTAGCTCCCTTAGTGCTTAAAAACTCTCCTGCCTTTGGTTTCAGCAGTAGTTTAATCTCTCTCCCCTATTGCAATATAGCCTTTTCTTTCTATCTTTTTAAGATTTATTTATTTTTAGAGAGAGGGGAAGGGAAGGAGAAAGAGTAGGAGAGAAACATCAGTGTGTGGTTGCCTCTCATGCACCCCCTACTGGGGACCTGGCCTGCAACCCAGACATGTGTCCTGCCTGGGAATTCAACGGGCAACCCTTTGGCTCACAGGCCTGTGTTCAATCCACTGAGCCACACCAGCCAGGGCACTATTGCCCTAGTCTTGAATAAAGTCTTCCTTGCCTGCTTAACTCCGCCCTGTGTAATTTTTCTTTCACGAGGGTCATAGGCAGTGCTTGGTGAAGCACTGTGTTATAGCACTTATGTCCCTTGATCCATTTAAAAGTCCTTGCTCTCATTAGCTTTAAAAAAAAAAGAAGAAGAAAAGAAAGGCTCAAATTAAGGTCCTATTCCTTGTGGTGTAATCAAGGAGATAAGTAGTGCTTCCTTCCAGCTGATTTTATTAACATTAAAGTTTTATGATAAATTATGAAGATCCCTAGAGCTAAACACCCAATTAAAATAACATAAGCATGGCAGGATGTCTAGGATAATGTTTTTCTTAGAAGAAAAATCCTAATTATGGTGCCGTAGACTTCTGCATGTGCACAGCGCGGCTGTGGGAGTGGACAGGAACCACAGCTCTAATGAACAGGTAGGTGTTTCCAAGATGGTGCTAAACTAAAAATAAGCAAAGCCTAATCTTTAAAAGTCAAACTTTCTGGAAATAAAAACACAATTACTTGAGTCATTTTGACTTTCTAATTACACCTATATTTCCTTACCAGAGACTGGCTCTAGCTCATCTTTGTATCTCATGACAGAAAAAGGTAATGTATACAGGGCAAAAGGAGGTTCACGGTTGTGAGTCCGAGAAACGAGAAAGTTAATAAAGCTATTGTAATGATGTGACGTGTGTGTCTTTTTCCGTACGAATGACTGTAAGCCTACGTTTACCCGCCCCCATTACTTCAGGGGCCCAATGAGTTTCACGCTGCATGTGTTGAGTGGAGGGCAATGGTTTCAAGTCTGCATGGTTATCTTTCAAAATGGGTTAAAATAAGTTTTTTTAAAATTTCTGCCTGAGTAGAACAAATAAATGACTTATTTTTTAGTCCTACAAAGCAGAGATAGGATTCTAAGGAGAAAATGGATGAGATCTGAGGAATATAACTATGACTGGTATAATCAATGAGTTAATAACTGTATTTTATAAACAAAACTATACCCTCCAAATCCCACTAGCTTTTGGATTTGTTTTCATGCCTCTATTTTCAACAGTATTGCTCCCAATATTAAAGACTATTTTACATAATGTTTACAGGGTTTATTTAGACACATCACTTAAAATCTTCAAATGAATATCATGTCTAATTATATCTCATAGGGCTAATCTCAGTGAGATATTCACTGTGAAGACATTTCACAAAAATGAAAATGACTTGGAATCACAGTTTAATGTATGGATTGTAGGGCAGTTAGCTATTTAAAAGAAAAATTTATATCCATACCTAACTCAACTCTTGTGCTAGATACATTATACCCATATATATACACACATGTATATGCTTGTATGTATGTCTGTATATGTGTGTGTGTCTCAAATATATTAAAGACTTGAGTCCTACTAGTATCACCCCTACAAATGGAACAAAATACTATAAAAGAAATGGAAGAAAATGTAGGTAAATAATTACATCTTGTAAACATGTGGAGAAGTCCTTCTGAAGCAAAACAAAAGTATCAACAAAAATAAAAAATAAAAAATAATGGCATTTAATAGCACATTAACATTAAAAAAACTCCCATATCAAAAGCACCATAAGTAAAATTAAAGAGCAAACATTAAATTGGGGAAGCGATTTTTGCAATAATGATGCCATGTCAGGAATTATTATCCTTAATATATCATTAATCTGTCATTGCTCTCGTTTAACCCTCATCACCAATTCCAATCTATTTAACCTCCTATCTCCTGAATCCTGATTCTCTTCTTTACATCTTCAGGGCAGCCATTCCGGTCCAAGACACCAAGAACTTTCTCTGTATTTCTGCAACAGTCACCTGTCTGACCATGTCTCAACTAGCCACCACAGTTTTCCATGACGGAGCAAGAGTCATCTTTCCAAGACCCCCACAGGTCATGTGACTCCTTTTCCCCATCAATGACATCCAGTGCTCTAAGAATAATATGAGTAATTCTCTTAGAATAATGCATTCTTTCCTCTCCAGCTTTCTTTCCAACTCTCACCCTCGATCCTCCAGCCACAATGGCATCCTCCCTCCTCAGTGCCTTTGCCTTCTCCGCCTTTCAATCCCATTTCTTCTGCTGCTTAACTATTACTCAGCTTAAGTGTCACTGCCTCATGGATACTTTCTCTGGCTGGATCAGGACTGGCCCATGTTCTCCCAACACTAAATACCATTCTTCCCCACTATTTAACCCAGTTTTAATTTTGCTTTTGTTTCTTTATCCAAATACATCTGTCTTCCCAACAAATTTGGGAATTTCCAGAAGGCAGGACTGTGCCTTCTTTTCACTCTGTCCCTGGGGTAGGCAGGTTGTGAGTGATGCAGGGCCAGGACTGCCAGGCGATGGAGCCTCGATGCACGCAACACCCCGTGCCTCTGAGCAGATTCCGGATTTTCAGAAAAGATAGAGAATCAGAGATCCGACCGGAATAAACCTGGTCCTTAAGTCCCTGCTTTAAAGACTATCTCAGCACAGTGTAAGATTAAAAGGGGCAAAAATGGACTAACATATATTCATACTAAAACAAAAAAACAAGTACAGTTTCGTCTCTAGTTCTCTAACTAGGACATTGTTTTTATTCCTGATACAGAAAGATGACTCAGACTCCTGTTTTCCTCCTCTTCCCAACGTCCCTGTCAACAAATTGTGTACTTTTTTAATGTCCTCTAATTATCCTTTTATTTTCTTCCTTTCCTACTGCTCACTTGGATGCCGCTTCAAGTCTGAATTATAGCAAACGCTTCCCTCATGGGACTCGGATATTAGGGCTCAAAAAAACCACAGAAGACATAGGCACGAATGAAATATAAATGGATGGTTTGGAAGCCGCTAAGTCAGAGGTGCAGGAGAAACCAGGAAGACATATTAACAGGCCTCTGGGGCCCGTTTCCCTTCAATCAGAGCAGCTCTACTCCAAGCTGTTAAGTATTAGGTTTCAAAGTAAGAGGTCAAAAAATTTCTGCAAAAGGGAAAAAAAATGTTTGAAAATCACTGTTTTCAACCACCCGAGGTTGACCTTTCCACACTGTGACAATTTAAATGCTCCTCACCCTATTAAATTCAGCTAAATTCCTATCACACAGATGCACCTGCTACCATTTCCAGGCCAGCCGGCTCTTCTTTGCAAGATATCACAAAGTGCACTGTAGCACATAGTTTGATGTTCACTGCCATACTTGGCTTTCCAATTTACTCTTTTATCAATTAGGGGTTTGTTTGCTTAGTTATTTCATTATCAATACCTTCACTCCTCCCCTACCCACAGTTACATTTTAGGTTTATTTTGGCAAAGACACTGCCTAATATATATTTCATTTAGTTCACATGACTAGTGTTGGGATAGTTAAGAATGACAAACTCTGATTAAATGATCATGATTTTAAAGAGGAAGAAAAAGAAATACGTTGTCCTAGGAAAAGCAAAGAGACTTTCCTTAAAGCAGAACTTAGAACAAGTGGGAAGGGCTCTGTTGGAACCCAAAGCTGAGAAAGATACGGGAGTTGGAGGGAAGGAAAGGCACAATCAGCCAGGAGTGACCCCCATGGGCCTGGCAATTTTCCTCTGAGTAAGGAAATGAAAGGTGAGGGTACCCACTTTCTGCCTAAGTGTCTTCTTTGTCCAAACAATAGTCCCCAGATATGTTTATATAAGTCATCTAAAATGAAGGAAAAGTTATCCAAGCCTAAAATATACTTTATGTTCTTTTTTGACAAATATTTTGTTTTTCTATTAAATAAAATCATGTATCTCATGAGTAGCTTTATTCTCTTCTTATATATAATTTTTTTTGATAACCAGCTCAGATATTACCTTTCTCTTCCACGTGTTTGCTTTTCATGTAGTCTTTCTTTAAACTTCTTGTCCCTCTTTTTTCCCCCGAGAGGGATGGGGTTGGGCATTAATAAATACATAATAAATTAATTAAATAATTCACATACCAGAGTGCTTATTTGCATACACCACACTGATTGAAAAATTGCTTGATGACAGAATAAACTTGAAAGTAATTGCAATTACGTAGAGAAGGCACAACAATATCGCTACGTTCACATCGCCTGAGCCTGCATCTGAGTTGACCATGGCTGTGCCATTGGCCCCCCTGTATTACTGGGAGGTCTGCCACAACTGGTGCATGGCTTCTCTCTCGTTCCTCATGAGTCCTTTCCTAGGGTGTCCTCGTAGCTCTTCCCCCAAACTGCCAGTTAGAAAGTGTAATGAGAAACAACATACACACTAAAAAAACAAAACAAAAAAAAACAAAGATAGGAATCTGGAGAGTTGGTATTGCGGCTTTTTAAAATGGAAGATTAGGAAGGAGCTGATTGTACAAGTAAGAGCACTGGGCAAGGAGTCTGTCGATCAGCAAGTGACAGTGAGCAAACCACACTGTCTGTGTCTCACCGAGTGAGGGGAGAACCAATCATTGCCCTTTCAGAGGCACAATGCTGGCGTGAAGGTCAAAGGAGAACAGTTATGTGAAAGCATTAAAATATATTTATAGATATGATGCCTTACTTAAAACAGTAGTTGAAGAAAAACTGTATCTCTGGTTAAATGTTAACTTTTGCAAATGTCCCAACAAAACAAGAAATGACATTTATTACACATAAAACTGTCCATAGATAAAAGATCTATTGAGGAGTAACATCAATTGACAAAACAATAATTAAATAGAAAGTTCTTTCTGGTATCAACTTGAAATATCCAAGTACTTTTAATTTTTCAACTATTTTTCAAGTAAAAAAATCAAATGTTCTTCTATTGAGATCAGTGGTTCTCAGTGGGGTGACGGTGCTTCAAAATCTGGGGTAGTGTAAACCAATATGACAGTTTACACGAAACACAGCCTGAAGTTATTACTGTTTTCATTTACTCTTGCCATGTCTTCTCCATCTCACTTACAGTTTTAAATAATAGCAAAGAAGGACATTAGTTTGTTGGGGCGGGGGGAGAGAGAGATCAATTTGTTGTTCCACTTATTTATGCATTCATGGATTGATTCTTGTATGTGCCCTGACCAGGGATTGAACCTGTAACCTTGGTGTATAGGGACAACTCTCTAACCAGCTGAGCCCCCCAGCCAGGGCCTCAATAATTAGAATTTAAAATTTCTTAGGGTTATTTTTCAGGAAAATTTAAGGATGGTTTCAAAGTAGATTTTACCTTATTTCTGAGTTTCTTAAATAATGTTTGGGTACTTTTTTAAGACAAAATAACCAAACTACATTTTAAGGAATTAAAATCACTCATTATGTGAAGTTCTAAGTGGTAACAGAATACTGTAAACCTTCTTTTACTGTAACACATTTTTAATGATTGTATAATTGACCAATACCCTCTGCAAAATCACCATACCAACTTTATAATATACATTATATTGTACCCTCAAAAATCCTAATAAGAAATGTGTAACAACTGCTAAAGAGAATTTAAAAATATAAGAGCAAACTCTGAATAAATTGAAAATTTACCATAATCCCAAATGAGAATGCAGTTCTTTAAAAGTTAATTTCTAAAATAAAATAAAATTAATTAGAACTTCTTAAAATGCCTTTTAAATACAATGCAATTACAAAAGATTGTATCAACTGTTTAAAAATGTTCTTGATAGGTTAATCCTAAAATATGTATGATAGTTGAATAAAACTAGTCAAACTGTCCTACAAAGGAGGATATCAAATATTTTTCAGTAATTTAAATAGTGTGATAATAGCACAAGGCTAGACAAATAGATTAATATAATAAAATGAACAATTCAGAAAGAATCCTACATATACACAGATATTTATTAAGTTAAAGTGTAGTATTTCTAATAGGTGGGTAAAGGATTAATTATTCAACTAATGCTGTTAGAATAATTGCCTATAATTTGGGAAAAATAAATTTGATTCTTAATTTAGAAAACACCCACAAATATACATTTTATATCATTAATTTACATATGTATAGAAGTATTGGAGAGAAACTGCCTTTTCTCTCTCTTTTTTAAAAAGGTGAAAAATTCATATGATCTGAAGAGAAACGAGAGTATCTCTCTCTTTTTTAAGATGAAATACTTTAGAGCCCACTTTGAGTAGTGAAAGGAAACACTTTCATAGAAGAAAGGAGTGTGCATGTTATGGGGCACACACAGGAAAAAAAAACAAGATAAACAGATTGTACTCTTTGTCCATTTAAGTAAGGTGTACCAAAGTCACAGAGCATATTTACCTGTAAAAAAAGAAAGAGGCCCAAAGAGCCAGAGATGGACGGGCCTTTGGTGGATGGGAGCAAAGACAGTCCCCCAGGGAAGCAGTGTGTGGAGGAAGAGGGTGGGAGCAGCCGGGAGGGATCTGGTGGTGGCCGGGTGAGGGGCTGCCTGCAGCAGGGCTTCCAAGCCACTACTTCCGAGTGAGGTGAGTGTTGGGAGTAAGGCAGTCCAGGAACTTGCTTGCTCTCAATTTAACTCCGCTTGGTTGAAATGAGAAAATCTGTGATTCTAATTTACATAATCTTTCGATGAATAAAAATAGGATGCAAAAACTCAATCTGTTCCAGATTTAGACCCAAACTGCAAAGCAAGATTAGGCAGAAATCGTCCTCTAAGATGGATGGTCTTTAAATGATGCTAACAAGTCTCAAAATAGTATATCTCCCAAAACGTATGCTTCCTTTATCCATGACCAGGTGACACCTTCAAACTCTTTTCAAACCACTGAGCTGCCCTTGACCTTCTTGGAAAAAAAAAATTACTCTTAGGGATTTTGAGTGGGAACTGTTCCATGTCATGTTACGGAGGCCCTTCTAGCAAGAAGCTGTTCCACAGCAGTATTGCCAGGATTCCTTTACCTTGGGTGCATTTTCCTGGCTGACCCCGCCCCCTCCATAATCATGGATGCCCCTCTTGGCTCCCACGGGCCCTTTCAATTACTACCAGTGTCCTGAGCCTCACCGCTCACACCTCTGATCATGTGTACAAAACTCCTATAAGAAAAATGGGCATATGCTAATTCAGTTGTTTGACATCATTAGCTTTAATTTGCATTCATAGAGAAAATTCATATTACATAATTAAGATCTTTCATTCAAGCTTTTCTTTCATGTATTTCTGATGTCTCCATTGAAACGGTAAAAGAGGATAAAGAGGAGAAGACACAGATGTAAAAGAGAAGTACTTCTAACTAAATTTAAAGTCATCTCAAGTACAACTTATGAGTGAAACATACATTAAAACATCTTACTACAGAATTAAGAAATAAAGGTTTTTTATAATACACTGAACATTTATCTTAAACTAATTTTCTCTTTCTCTCTTTACACTTAAGTAACACTTTTCAGACACCTGCTGCAAAAACTCTGGAACAGGCCTTCAATTCATCTGGAATTTCCTTTATGAAATATCCCTGTTCCCCTGATCAATGGCTGCCCCTGATGTAGAAATCAAAGGCCCTCCAGGGCACAATGTGGAGCCTTTAAAGCACATGTTACCTAAGGCCCGTTTGATGCTGAATGCTTTCTGTCACGTCCCTCAAAACTAAGAAACTGACATTAGAGATGTACAGGGTGCTCTTGTTGGCAGTGAAGTATGCTAAGAAATTTAACAGAAGGTAGACCCAAGTGTTACTTGATTCTTTAAGAACAAGATAGCATCCCTTAAGAACAAGATGAGTGGCCCTGGCCAGGTAGCTCAGTTGGTTAGAGTTCAGTCCCTATATGCCAAGGTTGCAGGTTTGATTCCAGGTCAGGCACATACAAGAATCAGCCAATGAATGCATAAATAAGTGGAACAAAAAATCAATGTTTCTGTCTCTCTCTCTGCCTTTCTGGCCCCCACCAAAGTCAATGAATAAAAAAAATTTTTAATTAAAAAATAATTTAAAGATACCACCAGAGCAAACAGCAGAGTTGGGATTCACATTCTAGCACATCTGGCTCCCCAGGCATGCTCCCGCCGTCAGAGGACTGATGACTGGGGCTCAGCACCTCCCTGGTTAATGGACTTATTGCTTGGATACATCTGACTCTCAAAAGTTTTCTCTATTGAACAAGCTTTTGGCCTTTTAAACCACTGGTGTTAATTCTAAAATCTAGTGTTTCGGTGCCTAACACAGATTCTTTCCTCCTTCCACATGGCAGCCAGCCCTTCGTGTGAAAGATGGCTGTGAGTGCCTAGGTCTGCTGCTGGCAGCAGAAGCGTTCCTATTAGCCTTCTAGTTGCTCCCCTCTAAACACATTTCTGCTGGGCTTTAGTCCCCTTAAAGTACAATAACAAAACTGAACACTCCCTAGCATTCCAAGTGTGGTCTGATCAGCACGGCATTTGACCTGGCTCATCGTCTTAGCCTCTGAAACTTTCCTGTGTCCTTACTCTCTTATGCAACATCTACGCTAGTCAGCTTCACAGCGTTCTTACGCACGACGTGCTTGCTCTCTATGGCTTCGCCTGAGTAGCCAACACGAATGCATGAGGAGTCGATGTTGGGTAGCTAGCTGGTCAATAAAGGTCTTCTCTCCAGATTGACCTTTAAACTTATCAGCTGGATGTCTGGGGACCACAGATAAATTATTCATGAATTGGTGTTTGATTCTAAGCCTGATCTCAAACCACTCAAGCGATCTGGACAAGGAATTTTAGCCATAACCTTAGTTTCTTGAATCTGCAAACTGGGAATGACAACACCTCCTCAGAGGTGTCATAGCAACTACGTTTGTGGATACTGAGATCACCTTAGAGCAGATCCTCAATACAAAGTACTCCTTCGCTGTGGTTACAGAGATGGGCATCAAGAAGCCTATCCCCGTAGTTTCAGTTAGCAGCTCCCCATGGGATGCTGCCTGCTTACACCTGGCTGACCCAGTTCATGGGTTCACTAAACTTTAATCATTTGTCCCTTTGCTGCTTCAGTAAAACTACCTCAGCATTTACTAATATGAAGCCCCACCCAGTACTGGGTGGAGTTCGTTCAGTCTCCCAGGCTGCCTTTGACCCAGTGTATTTCCTCACTCAAACAGCTCAGCTACTGTCACCCCACTTTTCTGATCTGTAAAGTGGAGATGATGATACTGACCCCCCATTGGCCTGCAGTGCAGCAATGCTGGCTCTTGTTGACCGGACACTCTGAAAATGAAAATTGCTATTTGAATGCTAAATTCGTGTATTCAACAGACAACAGTGTGCCTGGGGAACCATGTGTCCCGGATGCTGAAATGCCTTTGCCCTGCTTGACGTGGGAAACCAGATAAGCAGCCCAACACCTGCTCCAAATCCACACTCTTTCTCTCCCTCTGTTTTGAAACAACACAATTTCTATGGATTTTGTGACCGAAAGCCAGAAGTAAGCAGTGACTTGAATGTCTCTCTTTTTAAGAGGTGGAGGATATACTTTAAGGGACTCACAGAAGGAGAAGTGCTGAAATTGCTCAGGGGGTAAATGATTGCATGTAGGATGCGGTCGGCTAAGAAACCTGACAGTTCAAGACTCTTTTCTGTAAAAACTCAACATAACTGGTAAAGGTAAAACCACTCTCTTCTCAGACAGTAAGATCCATTGATTCGGATGAACAGATACAGCTTGTTTTCAAATCCTAAACTGTCAGGTTAAGAAAACATTTTGAGACGGCAAAGTAGATTAGAGGTGTAAATGGTTGAAACTCAAGAGGCCGTGAGGCCCCAGCAAGGACGCAGCAGCTGTCACAAGCTTCTGAAAAAGCAGCAGCTAAATAGTCCCCCAAACGACTTTCTACTAACTCACCCGGTTTAGGATCCCTCCCTTGCTTCGAGGACACAAAGAACATAATAATGTCTGAACCATCTGGAAACGTTTTATTTGAGTTGTCTCTTTGCCCCACCAGGGCCTGCGGCAGGATTTGCATTTTCTGGGCTTTTCGATTTGAAACAGTTAATCATCTAGAGGATAGGGATATGCAAAGCTGGCGATGTTTCTTGGGAGACTGGATAGCAACTCAGCAGAGGATAACGAACATTCTGAGTTTGAAGTGGAGGTTGCATTAAACATGAAATAAACACCCCTTCCTAGGCTGCCAGAGTCTAAAAATAGGCCCTTGAACAGATTTTGAAGAGCCATTCTCCACTTTCCCCAATGAAGCCAGGGCGCTATCAGCCTGACTGCTACACAAGGAGAGGCCAGATGGTTTGCCCTTGAACTAAAATCAAAGGGCCCTCTTCTATGTGAACATTTTTTTTTTCCAAAGGGAGGGCTTCCTAAGTACATAAAGGTCCCATGTTTACTGTGCAAAAAGAATCTGCTGGCCCATTACAAACATCTGACACACTGAATAATGGAAACCAAAGTGAAGTAAACTCATGGAAATGCCCCCCACAACCCCTGCCTTCAGACCACACTGTGTCCCGGTGAGGTGGTCTACCCCTGAACCAACAGCAAATTCTCTGTTAAAGAATTGGATAGGTTGGACTTGTTATTCAAGGTGTCCACATGGGCACGACCTTGGAGCTCGTTAGAAATGCAGACTCTCAGGCCCCTCCCTGGAATAACTGAATCAGAAGCTGCAGTTTACCAAGATCCCCAAGCGATCTGGAAGCAAGTGAAAGTTCTAGCTACACAGGGTTAGGCAGTTCCTCTCTGATTCCCTATCTTCTCCAGAAGGTCCCTAACTCCCGCAGCTGTATCATCTCTGACTCCTAATAGTAACTTTGATCCCTTCTGCTGCAATATTGACTAGAAAAGAATTTAATCTGAAAGTTACACAGCAGTATCAGAGACCACCTGTCAAAGTTAATACATTAACACACTACTATTTACTGAGCATCCACGTGCTACATAACATTCAGAAATAAAAAGACATACTCTCAACCTGAGGAGCTAAGAATGTCTAGATGCATATGAATAATCACAACGCTGGAAGGACAGACAGAGAAACGTGGCACTGAACAAAGCTCGGAGACATTCTGACTGGGCAAAACTGAGAGCCTAGGAGGGCTTCTTGAGACATAGATGAAGATAATCCTATATTAGATAAGATGATGTTTTATACTCCATTCTAAGGCATTCGGAATCTCAAAGAAATTGTAATCCTTACAAGGATCAGGAGCAAATGGGTAAAGGGGATTAAGCAAAAAAGTATTTGTCCTTCTTAAAGGGGCAACTAGTCCTTGAATTCTAATCAGTTGGGCCCAGGTTGCCATATCTTCTGGTTTTTAAAACGAGTCAGAAACCCAGATTTTATGGCATGTGCAAGCTCCTCATGTTTACATACTGGCTACAACAAATGACAGCACCTAACAATGAATGGACCAAACAAAATCCCTCTGTGAGCTGATGTTTGTCACCTCTACTTGAAACTCTGGGTCTTTTGCCTCAACAGAGGCTTGGCAATAGCGAGGCTGTGACATTTCCAGGGGCAGACGGGGCAAGGAAGCACAGTGTGACATGTGCTGACGTAGAATCTTGCATGCAGAAGGCTGTGGGTGGAATAGTGACTAACTTCCCAGAGCAATTCTCAGTTTGGGGATTATAAACTGAGGCTTAGAGATCAAAAGATGCAATGTGTGAAGGAAGAGAGATAATGGGAGAAAGTATTCCACATGAGAAAAATGAACTTGCAAAATTAAAGACTAGAGAGAAAATGACTTTTTGATAAAATATGAGAGTTCATAATGGCCAGGGGGAAAGTATACAGAGGCAACAAATTGGCTTAATGTCATATGATTTCCTCTTAAAAATGACCATTCTCTAGGATGAGGCAAAAGAAATAAATTTTCTTTAATTAGTAGTTGCTCTTACGTGATGTGTCTTTGATTTGACTGGGGCTATACAGAAAGTGCACATAGAAGTAAGAACTTTATATATTTCACAAGATACAAACTCATAATCCTCAGGCTAGCATGTAGTTTGTAATAATTCCTTTAGGTTTTAGCATTACTGAGGAGCAGACTTTGCCACCACAAAATATGCCTCTTTGGCCTAAGGATTATCTTGAGCTGGCTGGCTATTTTTAAAGAAACAGCAAACATAGGAGAAGCTCTGAAAACTGAGTAGAAGTTACCCTTTTGTAAGGTACACTTATATGTATAAAGGAACTCACCATTTATAAGGGTGCTCCAGGAAGAGGGGGATGACTAAGTCTCTAATCATTGGAGGAGGCAGCAACTGAAATCTGCATAACAACCTTGCTTTTGTTTATTGTCCTTTTCCTGGTCACCTCCCATAACTAACCTCCCTTGTCCCCCAACATTTTCTGTTGTCTTTCATTGCAGATGGTATTTAAGGTGGTGGCTTGGGCCATTTGTGGGAGTCATTCAGTTTTCCTAGGTATCTCCCATGTATACAGGAGGTATACATGCCATTAAACTTCCATAGGTTTTTCTCCTACTAATCTTTTATTACAGAGGATCTCATTCGAGAACCCTGAAGGGTAGAGGAGAAATTATTTTTCTTCCCCTACATTACCAAAAGTGAAAGCAGGGTTTTTGACAGCTGTTCAAGGAACATTAAACATTATCAATAAACTGACTTCATATTTCTTTGTGAAATAGCTTTTAACAACATCTGTGATTATTTTATTTGCTGTGTCTAAAAGAAACTTTTATATCTAATGCTATATCTGTAGTTTTAATTGTGAGTACTGCATCTGTGATTTGCAGGTATTTATTTATTTACCTCCAGTGCTAGCAAAGGTGCATCAGTAACTCTCCCCTCTCTTAGTTGGCATCACAGGACTGATACAAAATGTTTTAAATGCCCTTTGGTGAAGAAAACACTCAACACAGTATCTTCAAAAATAACCAGAAGAAGAGAACTGATGAAAATTATTAGAGGACTAAAACATGCTGTTAGGCATATTTTATTTAATTTTTCAGTATGTGTTCTGTAACTCATTAGTACAGTCAATCTGTAGCTGCTTCTTTCTGAATGCAGAGTTAGAACAGGAAGACCACAGCTTTCATGGAAAGTCAACACTTTTGGTTATGGTCACAAGTTTTGCAAACTAATCTGGCCTCAAATACTGTATATTGCTATTATTTCTTCATAATAAATATTAGAAATAAATGTCTGGATCGGTGGTTTTTATTGATTTTTATTTAACATTTTTTTTAATTAAAAAAAACTGGACCATGTTTTACTGAGGAACATTGACATGTAAAAATCTGTACATATTTAAAGTACACAATTTGATGAATTTGGGGATATGCACACACCCATGAAACCATCACTATTATCAATGCCATAGGCATACCTATCACCTCCCAAATTTTCCTCCCATCCCCATTATTATTATGTTATTATTTGTGTGTGTATCTATTATGAACACTTAACATAAGATCTTCCCTCCTGAATTGGTAGTCTTTAAACTTCAGTGTGAAGGGATAGCTGGTGGGGGTGGTGCTTGTTAAAATGCAGATTTGCAGGCTCTGTCTGGAAAAAGTCTGATTCTGATTTTTTTTAAAGGTGCCCCTAAGTGATTCTGATGCAAATGGTCCCCAAATTACATTTTAAATGATGCTGGACTGATAATGCACTGAGTATTTGGCCCAGCCAAGTCTTCAAGGAAGTTAAAAACTTCTGAGATGTATCCACAGTGAGAATTCCAGTGAGTACGAGCTCAGCTCTGGGATGGGTTTTCCCTGGTTTGTTCACACCCATGTCCCCAGCAGTGAGTGTGGCACAGAGGGGAACTCCAGCACCATTCACTGAGTAAATACATGAAAAAAAATGAACTGAGCATGTCAGCACTTGCTTTCTGAACCTCATGCCCTTCACTTGCTCTTCTATCTCACACTAATCATCTGACAGATGAAGGGCTCCTGTCGCAACCTCATCAAAAGAGGCATTTGCAGGGTCAAAATGATGACATTCTGCAAAGTCATCAGCAGTCCTGAAACTATAATGTTGACTAAAGTTTTCTTTCTGGACCATCTGCAAACACTGAGCATGGACCTGAAGGAGTTGCAACACCATGGTAGATAACGACAAAGCAGCATCCACATTCCATATGTATTCTCCAGCACATCACACAAAATGTGGCACCTCTAGTCCCAACCAAATGTTGAGTGGGTCTGAATAACACTAAGCTACAGAATTCCTATTTTTTTCAGACCTTGTGAGCTTGCAAAATGCTTCTGTATTAGCCCTCATGCTCTGAAACCAATTTGGTAACAGGGGGCAGACCCATAAAAACATATGATTTCTCTTAAGAAAACTTTCATTATTTCTTGAGGGCACATGGAATATTTTTTATGAAACCTTTAAGTTACATACGACACAGAGGGAAAAACCAATACAGCTGCAAGTTTTATTCTTCTGAAGAGATTCCAAAGAGATGAAAGATCCACAGGATTACCCACTGAAGCAGACCCAGTGCTGTTCCAAATGCACTTTTCATTAGGAAGAACATAAGCGTTAATGCAATTTAAAGTTCTGACTGAGGTCCTAATTTATCTTGCAAGCACACTTTGCAAATGAAAGTTCACAGTGGTCTTAACATACAGCTGAAAGGAATCCTTTGGAGACTGCTTTGGCCCTCAATCTCATGCAAGCATTACAATTCTATTCATAGTATGTCTTCAAGTATTGATTGTTATCAATCAACACACACTGGTTGACTGAACACTGCTCTGATTATCAATAGTATTTTCAATGGTTTCTCTAGTGCACACTAGTTCTTATTTTTTCATGTTAAAGTAATAAATATTTAAACCAAAAGAAAGCTGAAATAGCTATACTTATATTAGACAAAATAGACACAAAGACTGTAATAAGAGACAAAGAAGGACATTAAATAATGATACACAGGTCAATCCAGCAAGAGAATATAACATTTAAAATATTTATGTGCCTAAACACAGGAGTAATAAATATAAATAGGAGTACCTAATAAAGCAAATATTAACTGAACTAAAGGGAGAAATAGACAGTAGTACAATACTTTAATACCCCACTTACATCAATGAATAAATCATCCAGACAGAAAATCAATAAATAAGGAAACACTGGCCTTATGTTAGAATAGATGGACTTAACAGATATTTACAGAATGATTCATCCAAAAGTAACAGAATACACATTCTTTTCAAGCGCTCATGGAACATTTTCTAAGATAGATCACATGTTAGCCCACCAAATGAGTCTTAATAAATTTGGTAAATGAAGTCATATCAAGCATCATTTCTGACCACAATGGTATAAAATGAGAAATTACATGAAGAAAACTGAAAAATTCACAAATATGTATAGATTAAACAATATGCCACTGAATAACCAATGGATCAAAGAAGAAATCAAAGAGAATTTAAATAATACCTCAATATAAGAGAAAATGAAAATGTGACATACCCACATTTATGAGATGTAGCAAAAGTGGTCTGAGGAGGGAAGTTCATAGCTACAAAGTCCTTCCTGAAGTCTCAAATAATCAACCTAACTTTATACTTCAAAAAACTAGACAAAGAACAAATGAAGCCCCGAGTTAGTAGAAGTAAGGAAATAAGAAAGATCAGAGCAGCAATAAATGGAACAGAGACTAAAAGGACAATAGAAAAGATCAATGAAACTAACAGCTGGTTCTTTGAAAAGATAAATGGAATTGACAAACGCTTAGCTAGACTCACCAAGAAAAAAAAGAGAGGACTCAAATAAATGAAATCAAATATGAAAGAGATGTTGAAACTGATACCTCAAAAGAAATACAAAACATAGTAAGAGACTATTACGAACAATTATACACCAACAACTTGGACAATCTATAAAAATGTATAAACTACTAAAAATATACAACCTACAAAGACTCAAGCATGATGAAATAGAAAATCTGCACAGATTAATTGCTAGCAAGGAGATTGAACCAGTAATGAAAAACCTCCCAACAAACAAAAGTCCAGAACCAAACTGCTTCACTGGTGAATTCTATCAACATTCAAAGAATTAATACCCATAGTTATCAACTTTTCCAGAAAATTAAAGAGAGAAAAACTCTTCCTAACACATTTTATGAGGCCAGTATTAGCCTCATACCAAAACCAGACAGAGATGCCAGAAAAAAAAAGAAAAAAGAAAAAATTATAGGCCAATATCCCTGATGAACATACATGTAAAAATCTTCAACAAAAATTTGCAAACCAAATTCAGCAATACATTAAAAATTATACACCATGATTAAACAGGATTTACTCTAGGAAACAGGATTTAAATGTGATTTATCATTTAAATGATAAATCACATTTAAAAAATGAAGAATAAAACTCATGTGATCATCTCAATTGAAACAGAGAAAGTGTTTGACAAAATTTAACATCCATTCATGATAAAAACTCTCAACAAAACCTACGTATAGAGGGCTCAACATAATAATGGTCATAAATGACAAGCCCACGGCTAACATCATGCTTAATGGGAAAAAGCTGAAAAAGCTTTTTCTTTAAGATTAAGAACAAGAGAAAATGTCCATTCTTGACACTTTTGTTCAACATAGTATTATACATTCTAGCCAGAGCATTTAGGCAAGGAAAATAAACAAAAGGAAAGAAAGAAGTAAAACTGTTACTATTTGCATATGACATAATAATACATATAGAAAACTCTAAAGACTCCACTAAAAAAAACCTGCTAATACAAATACATAAATTCAGTAAAGTTGCAGGACACAAAATCAATATACAAAAATCTGTTGTGGTTCTTTACACTAATTATGAACTACCAGAAAGAGTAATTAAGAAAACAATCCCCTTTACAATGCCATCAAAAAATTAAAATACTAAGGAATAAATTTAACCAAAGATGAAAACCCATATATTGTAACTTACAGGACATTAATGAAAGAAATTGAAGAAGACAACCATAAATGGAGAGATGTTCCATGCTCATGGATTAGAAGGATTAATACTGTTAAAATATCCACACTACCCAAGCAATATACAGATTCAGTACAATCCCTATCAATTTTTCACAGAAATAGAACAATTTTTCACAGAAATAGAACAATTCTAAAATTTGTATGGAACTACAAAAAAAATCTCAAAATAGCCAAGCAATCTTGAGAAAGAAAAATAAAGCTGAAGGCAATCCTCCCTGGTTTCAAACTATATTACAAAGCTATAGTAATTAAAACTGTATGGTGTTGACTAAATACAGACACATAGATCAACAGAACAGAATAGAAAGCCCAGAAATAAACCCATGCATATATAGTCAGTTAATTTACAACAAGGGAGATAATATACAATGGAGGAAGGATAGTCTCTTCAATAAATGGTGCTGGGAAAATTGCACAGTGATATGTAAAAAGTGAAACTGGACACCATGTGACATCACACAAAAAAATAAACTCAAAATGGATTAAAGACTTGAATGTAAGATCTGAAACTGTTAACATTCCTAGAAGAAAACAGAGGTTTTCTCTTCATATGTTTTGGCAGTGATTTTTTTCACCTGACACCAAAGCAAAAGCAATAAAAGCAAAAATAACCAAGGGGGACTACATTAAACTACAAACCTTGTGCCCAGCAAATAAAACTATCAACAAAATGAAAAGGCAACCTGTGAATGGTAACTGTAAATGGAAGAAAACTGTAAGTCATATATCTGATAAGAGGCTAATATCTAAAATACACAAAGAACTCATACAACTCAATAGCAATAAAACCAAAGAGTCTAATTTAAAAATGGGCTGAAGATCTGAACAGACATTTTTCCAAAGAAGACATACAGACAGCCATCCCCATGGAAAAATGCCATATCATTAATTATCAGTGAAATGCCTGTCTCTGAACTCTGGTTATCTTAGTGTGTATTTTAAGAGTCCTCTGTTTCATGTTCTGCTCGTGTTTCCTAGTAAATCAGTATTGCCTTCCTATTATCACAATATTCACACTTATCCAACTCTGGGAGGTGTGCTCTCTCTCTAGTTCAACTGTGAACTCAAATCACTGTCATCAGACCAGTTGTGACAGTGATCAAAGGAAGAGATGGTGTCAAGGACTATTTAGCTCCTTATGCTAAGCAATCAGTATTCCAGTTCACATTTATCTACAAAAAAAAATGTTCTCTCTATTGTAATTAAGGATTTTTTTTCAGGTAAACACAGGAAAAATCATAGCAATGCACATTAGTAAGAAAACAGATTAATAAAACACAGATCAAGTGTTAGGCCTTTATACATTTCCGTATTTTTACAGAAGACAGAATGCATGGCCAGGTCTGGGTAAACTATTTCTGTCTCTTTAAAGGTGGCTCCCTTTCCTCTCTCTACCCCTCTCCTCACCCCTGCCTTCCATCTCCTGTGTTCTGATTAAAGAGACAGACACAACTCCATTCTTACAGGTTTGTCTGATTCTGCTCTTTTTCCTGGAGGCTGGTCCTTCCAGAACAACTAGAAACTCACCAAAGTAGCTATTAAGACCACCCATTCTCCATTCCCCATCCTTAGAAAGTAAAGATGGGGGTCTTGATCAAATGACCTAGGACCTCTCTGCACACTTAATAGCAGTAGCAACTTCCAGGATAGTTTTTGCTCAGAAACAGCTCAAAAGAAAGATTTTGATCATCTTGAGTTTATGTTCTTATTATCTCTTGATACTATATAATTAATTCCTACAACAACAAAAACCCTTTAAAAAGAGAGATTTTGATGACTTACTTCAAAATAATCTCCTCAAACATAATCACACTGGAATATTTTATCTCCTTGTTAGCTAAAAGTAACATGTCAGAAAAGTGAGGTTTCTATTTCCCAATTGGAAAAGGAAAACTACGAACAAAAGGCCAAGATTCTCACATTAGAGAATAGATATTTGAGTCACCAAAGGAAATCATAGCTACCAAATGAAGTCACAATTTATTTTAAATAAATGAAAGTGCTGCACACATATACTTGTAAGTTTCACAGATCCCCATCTTCTCAGTTTGTGGCTTTGAGGGTTGGCCATATGAGCAAGAGTCTAAATAAAATTCAGGAAATACTGATTGCTGATCTAGAGATGTGAAACTCACATTCCTATTGGCATTAAAAAAGGGCTTCAAAACCCTGTAACTACACCTGACTCAATAGCTAAATTTTGTGATATGAGTTAAATTTTTGAAGTACAAGAGTACCTTCAAAGTACTCTCTATTTGATGCAATACACTAAAGAGACCTTTTTCCCCCGGCTCAAAACAGTTTTTGAACTTGCCAATTTTGATGCCTTTTAGTGTTTCTGCCACTTTTTGTTTCACCCCTTCCACATCAGCAAAGTGTTTCCCTTTGAGAACATCTTGTCATCAGGGAAAACAAACGAAATAGCTCAGGGTGACATCAGGTGAATAGGGAGGGTGGGGCCTGGGGGTCATGCCATTTTGGGTCAAACACTCAAAGCAGTGTGGGGAGGTGCGTTTGCAAATCACCCATCATGAAACGGGCAAAGGCCAGCTGGTACCCTGATACAGGTGGGCTCCTGGAACACTCACCTAGTGGGAAAGCCTGTGCTCCAAGGCGCCTGCCCTCCGGGAGATAATTCCGTTTTGGGGGGATCCCTTCTTGTAAAGTCTATTATAGGCACAATCATTGGCTGGAAATTTTTTTTAAAAATCACACCATTAAGCAACCTAGTAACACAGAATCTCTAGAAATATTAGTGTTTACTTCCAACTCCTCCACAATAGTCAACATCTATTATGATTACTGTGAATATTCTTTGCCATATTGTAAATATGGAATACTCAGAGTAGAACTATATGGTTTTGATATTCTCTTGTAAAAACTCAGAGGGCAGCCACATGTACCCGATAGCAGGATGGAAGAAAATCTCTTGAATTTAAAAAAAGTAGCTCCTGTTCTAAAAAACTGCTTTTAGATTTTCTTACAGAGTACTGCTCTCATCTATCCTGGCTGACAGATTTTTGCCTTACCAGCTTCCCTTGGCTTCAGTTTCAAGATGTAAGGTTATCACATTTATTGCAGCCTGGCACTCACGCTAAGTAAGACCTCAGTGTCCTGCTAAAGTATGACAGAGCCCTCGCAGCTCACTCTGAGCTTCCGAACTTAATGCAATGGGGAAAAACATCACTACTGTTCTCTACCTCTCTCTCAAGGTTGTTTCGCATGTGTTTTGCCCAAGGGAACAGCCTGAGCCAATCAATTACCAGCCTCAGCTGAATTGCTGTTTTGGACATATTTTCTTTTGAGAGTCTCATCATTGCTATACTTAAACAGAAGGGATTCCAGTCCAACCTATAGGAACTATATAAGCTCTTGAGTTAATATACCCTTGTCTCATCATTAGGCACTATTTTAGCAATCTCTTGCTGATTGCTAAATCAGATTAAGAGGTAATTGTCTATATGACCTCTATTTTTTCTGTATTATCCTTGTCTATGATTATGAAATGGAGCCAAATTGGCCAGAATGATCCCTTTTATAAACAGGATGGTGCAAGAGTAGGTTTGCAGTTGTTTGTATGGAAAATAAAACAATAATTAATAAATAACACAAGAATAAACTGTGTTTCATATAGAGCTGCAAACCTGTATATTTTAACATGGGTTAATCTAGCCTTTTTGGACCTGCAAGTAAAATGAACATAAATGATCACCGTGGAAAGGTTTGTGTTTTTTAAACCATAAAGCAAAATTTTCTACACCTTTCATTTATCATCATTCTTGTGAAAAATATATCTTTCACAAGCACAAATTAAGAGGGAACTTTCATTTCTCTCTCTTACAGGACCTTAAACCACTTTCCATACTGTGAAACATTCACTCATTCCACAAATATTGATTAAGCACCAATATTCAATGTGTACCATACCAGACCAGATATACAGAGGCAAATTCAATGATATGGTAATGGCTTTCCACTAGGCTATTTCCTTTTTATTTTCATACAGTTGATTTAAGAATCTTATGAGGATTACCAAGAAATTCTTCTTTAGGAATAGGTTATACATACATAAGCTAGGGAGATTGTATGTATTATATATACATATTTTATATATATCTTAAATATTTTATTTTGTATATATAATCTCTAGCTTTGGCCAAATCAATTTTTAGAATGTTTTCCTTTGATACAGTTTCATCATTGTTCTGCTTTAGCAGAGGAAAGATATTCACACACACACACCTATTTGTATTTTTCAAATAATCTTTATCCCTAAGGTTTTTAGGTAAAGAATAAAATTGCCTCTGTGTTAATCTGCCTGTAATTTTTATTTGTTTCTTCGACACTCCCACTTCCCACCCTCCCACTCTGTCAGCACCTCCTACCCACACAGGTTCAGCCTCATTCTCAGCTCTGGAACCAATCCTATTTCTGGGCAGAGAATACAATGAGGCCTGTCCAGAAAAAGTCCAGCCATTGTTAATATAAGGAAAACAATGTAACCTGGCAGCCAAGAAGAGTGAACTGGAGTGTGCATGCATGAACAATAATGATTTCACTGTACTAGTCAGTGGAGGGGGTAGACAACATTGGGTGAACATGCGTACCTTGTGGCCATTGCATTCAAAATGACTGAGTGAGTAGAGCAACAAATCCACATCAATTTTGCATTAAGCTTGAACATTCCTCTGCAGAAACTATTCAGATGACTCAGAAGGCTGCAACTAAGGGCAACTGGTGATTGGCAGCTTCATCAAGACAACATGCCTGCTCATGCATCACGTCTCATGCAGAGTTTTTTGGTGAAACATCAAATCACTCAGGTGACTCAGCCCCCCTACCGCCCAGACTTGGTGCCCTGTGACTTTTGGCTTTTTCCAGAACTAAAAGCACCTTTGAAAGGGAAGATATTTCAGGCCATTGATGAGATTTAGGAAAACAGGATGGGGCAGCTGATGGCAACTGAGAGAACTGTGTGCGATGCCTACTTTGAAGGAGACTGAGGTGTCATTGTGCTACGTACAATTTTTCTTGTATCTTGTATCTTCTTCAACAAATATCTGTTTTTTGTAACACATGACTGGACACCTTCTGGACAGACCTTGTATAATGGACTTGGGGCTAATAGTTCAGCATCGAGACAGCCCTGCTGCCTGCTCTTATCCTAGTATCTGCTCTCTGTCTTTCCTTCTTTCCCATAGCCCACCTTCAGTCATGAAATTCGTTCCCATTTCAGAATCTGTGCCTGCCTGGCTGCCTCTGAATTCCCTAGCTGTGGGCCATGCCCACATGCAGTGCCCCTGTGAACACAGGGTCCTCCCCTGCTGGCTCCACCAGCCTTTCAGGTGAAGCCTGCCTACCTTTCGGTGGGTGTGAGACTTCCTCACTGCTGCCCACAGCCTCAGTCTACCTCTGGCCACAGCCTGCTGCCAGACTCCTAAGGAGATGTGGCCCTCGGCTAATTTAGATAGGCCCTGGCACCTGGCGCTGGCTCAGTCCTGGCACGGCCCCTTCAGCCCAGCTGTGCCTCTTTGGCTCCACGCTTCTGTCAAATGAGCTTCAAGCCTGAAAACAACATCTGTAGTAGTGATTGGTAAGCAGGAGTTACAAACCTGCCAGGTCTGGCGTACAGATGTATTTTGTTTGGCAAGGACGGTACTGAAAGAGTTTTTCTTTTCTTTTTCCTTTTGTCTTTCTTCTTCTCTTTCTCTCTTTTTTAAAATCACTACCAACATTTAAAAATTAGAAAGTTTCACATAAAAATACCCAACAACAAAAATCAGAAACCAGATTTCCAGGCTGGCTGGCAGGTAGAAGCTCTAATAAGCCGGGCCCAGGCTGCCACGTGGCACCCGCTCCCAGAGGTGAGAGGCCCTCGAGTCTTCGGCCTGTGTGTGATTTCTCTCTCCAGATTTCCATCTCTCCGCAGCTGCTGCCATGCTACTGTCTTCCTCAGCTGTAGCCAAATGTCAATGACCTTGTTCATCACATTTATACCATTTTTTCACATGGAAGACATAAGGAGAAAGTTAATATATTCTTCTACCTTTGTTTCTACTAAAAGTGGTAAAACAAATGATCTAGCTACATGCTAAAAAAAAAAAAAAAAGGCCAAGGCGTACTTCTGAATGGAATAGAAGTCTATTCCCAAGTGTTCAATGTGCAATATTTCTGATATGCTGCCTGTCAACCCCCCACATTCACATTAATTGCCTGATTCCTGTTGGCTTTTAAGTGTGTGACCCACATGACAGGGCACTTTGTGGGGAAGGGTTGGTCAGAATGGTGCAAGGACTCAAACATAAGCAGAAATACTGTTAACTGCAAGGTTGGTGGTTTGAGACTATTGGGATAAGAGAAAACTTGGAAGGTCAGGGCAATAATCTTCACATATCTGGAGAGCTGTTAGATGAAAGAAAAGCTAGCTTTTTCTGTATGATTCCAGAGAACTGGGGAAAGGGAAGAGTTGGAGGTAGATGTACTTTGGGAGTACTCCATAGGAGGGAGGACCACAGGACACAACTTCTTCCCTGGATGCGTGCAAGCAGGTTCTACAAACACCTAGAGACTCCCTCTAGTTTTCCTTTCAGACCCGAAGGTCTATCGTTTTTATACAGTAGGAGACATTATATTGAGAACAATGATTTTTTTTCTCAGTTTTCTCTGGAGAGGAGAGGCTGGGTAAAGGATTGCATAAAAGAAATTGCAGAAAGAATGAAGGTAGGTAACAGTTTTGAACACTGAGTATCGCTTGGAGCCAGTGGGAGATAAGAAAACACTAAGAATTTTGAAGGCACACTAGGTTTTTTGAGGCTTATTAGGCTTTGGGCACTGAAATATTCTTTAATTCAGAGAAAATACATTTGGATCATCCTATTATAAAGTACCAGTTCTGCTGGAGAAAAATCCAGGGAACAGACTCTTAGGTGATTAATCATAAAGCTATCTACCATTTATGCACAAGTTAAATGCTAACCAAGGCAATTTCACACTTGCTTTAGGCATATGCTAGGATCGCCAAAATAATACATCCTTTTAAATAAAAGTGGCTCTTTAAGTACAAGTGCATTTTTGTCTTTGAAAATAAGCCCTGTGAAAATACTCTGTGCGTAACAACTAAATCTTTTTACTCTGGAGTACTTTTGTTCAATTAAAGAAATAGAAAATTCAAAATATAATAAATAGTCACCATTTTATTTTATTTTCTCCTCATATATAAGTTAAGATTTTATGGGTTAGAATTTTTTTAATGGTTAAGGTCCAGGTTTATAGCAGATAACCCAAAGCCTGGTACACAGTGGTAGCTTTTATTGCTGCATTATGACCAAATTTTACTAAAGAAATCTTTTTAACTCCCCTGCCAACATTTTTCCAAGTGGCCCCTGGTAATTTCAGTTGTTCGTTTTGGTTTTGTCTCAAAATTCACATATTATTATGGATTACTTTAAAATCTCAAAGCATATTTCCTTCACACAGTAATATATATGTGTATATATGTATGTATGTGTGTGTATATATGTAGTACTATATATACACACACATATATATATCATCAGGCATTAAGATGAAGCTAAACATAAGTATTTATTATATTTTGTAAATAAGAGGAAGCAGTATCAAGCAAACAAATAAACCTTAGCAAAATATGTAGCTGTGCGAATCTAATTCTCTCTAGCAAATGCTCTAGCATGTTCGAGATGTATCTGCTGTTTGTGGTTGGTGCTTTATCACAGCCAATACAGCGGAGCCGCTCTTCCAGGAAAAAGACCAACCTATGCTCGGGAGATTAGCTATACTCTCCGGAAGGAAAGCCATAGTGAAAGGTTTTCTGATAAACAATGTTCACTCTACTACTGTTACATTATTGTCTTTCGGAGACCATGGCTCACAGTCTCTGTTTTTCTTTTTCCTGCTCTGAATTCTTATCTTTGAAGGGGGTAATGCATGGAAATTTTAGAAGGAAAAAAGAAACAATTTGTCAATTGGAAAGGAAGAATTTCACCATAGATAAAAGGGGAAAAAAACACTTTATTCCTAATCCCATGGCCTTCTCTCAAACTTTCTTTCAAATACAAATCTTGCAGACTTGAAGACTTTGTTTTCTGGTTATAGAATGTGTTACCAGTTCTTATTTATGATTTTGTGGTGTATCTGAAGTAGTGGGATTATCCATTTCCCTGATATTTTTAATTATGCAAATGAGCAAAAGAATTAATACTATATATATACACACATCCATATATGTTAAAGAAATAGAAAATCTAAAATAGAAGAGTCACATTTTATTATGTTTTCCTCTTCATGTGTAAGTTTTTATAGGTCAATATGTAAGTACTATTTTGTTTACCCAAATATTCTTTAAATATGTTAGAAATTTCCATCTGTTTGCATAGACATAGCTACAATTTCATCTATATCTTGTGCCTTCTCATAAAAAGTGAGGAATTGGGGGGGTATAGAAACGAATACGTTGTGATGCAATGAAACTTGCCTTAAAGGTGAAAAAATAAGTCACAAACTGGGAGAAAACATCTGCAACACCTAGAGTTGACATAGTTTTGGCATACAGTATCCACAGAAATATAACCAAATCAATAGAAAAATAGGCAAAAGATGCAGAGATTTCACACAAGAGGAACGTGAGTGGCCAATAAATTATAAAAAGGTGTCTAACCTCGATGAACAACCATTTGTATTTATTCAACTGGCAAACAGTAAAAAGTCAGAAGATAGGCATTGGTGATGATGCAGACAGTGGAGAGACCTGCGTGCACGGGGCTGGGAGCGAGAGCTGAGACGATCACTCAGAAACGAGGCGACATCACCTGGCAAAACAGACCCCATGGCAAGTTCACACCTGAGATCATACCCTAGGGCAGCACCCATCAAAGCATGGTCCTCAAACGCTTTATTACTGTCTGCAGTGAGGCAGGCACAGACATGCAGCCTTAGTAACGATCCGACAGTAATTTTACCACTGTTAAATCTTACTAAAAATTAGGCTGGAATTTTTTATTTTCTTAGAAGTCAAGTTTTATAGTCTTTGCTGTTTTTTACAAAATGATATTTTTCACCTTTGAGGTATTGCTAATAGATAAAAAAGAAAAATGAAAGGGATCATTCAACAAAGATGGTTTATAAAGCACTATTTAGAGGATTCTTGCACTAAGAAGCTGTCAAGGATATTCATCTCCACATTTTTGTAACAGCAAAACAACACAAATCTTAAAACCAAAACTGAAATACACCTAAGAAAGAAAATTAAAAAAATGTCCATCAATATAAGACTAGATAAGTAATTTATGGTATAGTCACACAATGGAATATTATGCAATAGTAAAAATTAACTAACTATAACAATGCAAAATAACAAAAATGAATCCTAGAAAAGTAATGTTGTGAGATGAAAGCAAGTACCAGAAAGATCTATATAGTGTGACACCATTTTTATGAAACTCAGTAACATAATAAATGCATTAATTAATTGGTTGATTAATGAATTAATTAATATAATTTTTAGGCATACACACCCACATGATAGAATTGTTTTTTAGAGAAGAAAAATGTTGAGCACTAACACAATATAGTGGATACTATGCTGAGGCAGGGGGGTTAGGACAGAGGTAAAATAAATACCTCTTATTTATGCAGATCCACTTATTGATGAAGATCTGTTTACTGAGTTGGATGATGAGTTCAAACATGTTTCAGTTATTATTAGGCTTTATATTTTAAATAAATGTTACAGATAGTTTGGGCATATAAAATTACATAAAATTTCAAAAAAACCAAACATGTTCCAAATAAAATTTAATCTCTTTTGGAAAAGCACTGTCAAAAATTTAGTGGCCTGACCTGACCAGTGTGACTTAGTTGGTTGGGCATCATTCTGCAAAGTGAAAGTTTGTTGGTTCAATTTGCAGTCAGGCACATGCCTTGGTTGTGCGTTCAGTCCCCAGGCTAGGGAGCATGCAAGGGGCAACCCATGGATGTTTCTCTCCCTCTCTCTCTCCTTCCCTACCCCTCTCTCTAAAAATAAGTAAATAAAATCTCTAAAAAATATTAGTGGCTCAAGGTTGCACATAAAGAGGTTCTGACTAAAATCTTAAGATAATTAAAATTACCATTTAGATTTTGAAATCTAAACAAATATATGAAGTTAGGTACTATACTATTATATGCTATTAACACAAAAATATATATGATATATGGACATAAAAAAACTGCCATGGTCTTTCTGAAAATCCACACATAACTGAAAATAATAAAGCAGACAATGATATATCCCACACACAAATAAAATCACATCTCGTGTTAGGAATTTGACCTTCTTTCATGGTTCAAATGTTTCTCAAGTACCTACTACATCTTAGGCACAGAGCTGGAGCTGAAAGTATAGTGGCAAAATCTGTAGTGAGGACCCTACTTCATGGTACTTCAGGATGGAGGGAATTAGGAGAGGCAATGGGACACTAAGTAAGTGTCATCCAAGGTCACCTGGGCACATGCTATGGAGATAATAAAGTACGGGGAATGTGACAGAGAAGACAGAGATGTGAGTGGGGGGTGTCTAATACAGGGTGGTCAGAGATATCCTCTATGAGGAAGGAGCCATTATGCAAAACATTTTCTGCAGGAAAACAAAAAACAAAACCCTGCTCGTTCAATGGCCCCAGTAGGAACCAGGTTGGACTATTAAAAAAAAAACACAAGAAGAGCCTTGAAGCTGGGTTCAATCAGCACTCTTTCAGAACATTTGGGTATGTCTTCATGGACACAAATGCCAACTCCACACTAATGTTCAGATCTGTTTTGCATCTTTTGCCAGACAACATGACTGACGTTTGGTCCCGTATATTCAGCCACCTACTGGCCTTCCGCACTTCATGTTTCCACAGGTTCCTAAAACTCAGCAGAACCTGAAGCTAACATACTGTGTTTCCCATGCATGCAGTCCCCTCTGGGCTATTGCTGTCCTGCTCTCTCAGGGGGCCCCTCCGGAATTTGGGAGCCATCCTCACCTCTCTCGTTCTACTCATCTTCATGCTTCATGACTACTACTATTGATTCTAACTCGCAGCGTCTGCCTTGTGTCCCCCCTCCATTCCTGCCATGACTTTTGTAATCCTCACCTCCCCTGTACTATTAAACTAGCCTTTTTACTGTGCTTCCCGCCTCAGGCCTTGCTCCATCTTCAATCTGCCTTTCACATGATTTTCACAATAAACTTTTTTAAAGGCCTATCTGGCTTAAAACCTGCCAACTTCTTTCCCTGACTAGAGGACAAAGTCCAAAGTCTTAATGAGGCCCCTGGGATCTGTTCTGAGTCCTTTCGGTGCCATCCAATGCAAGGCTCTAGCAGGACTGAGCCCGCAGTTCCCCAGACAGAAAGGATTACTCTCTGCATTGGCCCTCATTGCCTCCCATATAAACTTGCAGTAGAGAGAATATCATTGCTCCTACTTGGTAACTCGCTGTTTTTCTTCTTATGTGCTGTGGATCCTCAGTATTTAGGACATAGCCCACTAGCCAGGAGGTCCTGCGTGCCTTCCTATTGGATGACTCAGGAGTGAATTAGGCTCCTTCTGTTTAATTTCTAGATAAATCTGCAACTGTTATTTTCTTTCCATCATCCCTGCCAGTGTTTAGATCTGTGTCCCATCAGCTCTTGTCTGGACTATTTCAGTAGCTTCTGACATGGCCCATTCTCATCTTTCTCAACTTCATCTGCCATGCCGCTGCCGGAGCTGAAGGCCATTCACATGGCTCCCTGCCTCAAACCCCCAGCGGCTCACAGCTCCTTGGCGTGGGCAGCCACGCCTGTGCCTGGGACTTCTTTGCTGCCATCACAGCGCAGTGCACTCCAGTTGTGCCAAACTGCTTACAGTTTCCCAGACACGTGGCTGCCTCCTTGGATTGAGTTAATTCCTTCTGCTTGAGTCTGTCCCATTTCTTTACCTCTTGCATTGCTCCTGTCCTATCCCTTCTTTATCTGGCTTATCTTCTCAGACATTAAGATTCAACTCAAGCATTACCTTCTTAGCAAAGCCTTCCTCTGACCCCCTACCTGGCTACCTTCCAGTTCCCACAGTATCCAATGTGCCCCTTGATTACAGAACATCATGTTCTATTATTTTTTCACCCACTTGCTTGTCTCCTTTATTAGCTCTATTGAAGGCCAGGGTGTAGAACTTTTTGGGGGGCGGTGCCTAGACCAATGATCACCAGCTGCCCAGATACCAAAAAAGTATGCTTCTGAGATGTCTCGATGTTGATTCTGCATGTAGAGCAATGTGGGACTTTTCTTAGCAAATCCTGAACATGTGGCATAGTGCTCAGGAAACACAGAGTCTTCAATCAATGTTCGGAAAACCTTACTTCTCACATCTTCACCATGATCACCCCACTCTAAGTCCCCATTTTCTCCTATCTGTCTCCTACTAATTTGAGTGTCCTACCTGAAATACACCCTTCATTATCATTTTTACCTGCTTACTTTTATTTAGGGTAATATAGTACAAATAAATTTATAGTGTTTAACTATAATTCCTTGAATGGTTGACAATAAATTCTGAATCTTAAAGAGGGTAATATAGTACAAATAAATAAATGCATGAATGTTTTATTTTCATTTATTTTGGAAGAACAAAAAAACAGCATTCTTAATTTTGGTCTACTGGTAAGGTACAGTCTCTAAACAACTATATAAGTAAAATAACAATAGACTTTTTTCTGATTTCTTCTGAGTCTGAAGATTAATGAGAGTAGCAAAATAATCTTCTGCCATTTTTATCTTTATTAGGAAATATATAATCAAGATATGGTCCCTCTTGAGAAACACTAGCTTATTTCCAGACAAATAAGTCAACAGTTTAACACGACTTGTGAAGCCAGTGAGCTTTCTGAATAGCATTTCGGCGACAGTGTTTCTGTGCCAGGGAACCACTTCACCATGACATGAGGAGGCGGAGAAAAGTGATGGCAGCCAAACAAATAGTACTGAACTTGAAAGTGTGAAAATTTGTGAAAGAACGTGCCTGGCATGAGCTTCAAAGCTAAATTAAAAACATGAAAATATGTGAAAAATGAATTCAAAGTTTATTTCCAATGGTTAAAATGCTTCTCGGGCTTATTTTCCAAAGACAAACCTCAACATCCATCCAGCAATTCACTTCGCAGTTCTTCAAAGGAATGAAATAAGTCTGTATTTGTTACAGTGCAATATTTTAACAAATACTATTAAGTGAAAAGCAAACTAAGTATAGAAGAATATTTACATAATATATTCACTTTTATAGCCAAAGAAGAGACCACTTATATACATGTGTTTGTATATGTATGTATATAAGATTGTATGTGTGTATATCTATAGCTATGTATATCTGTCTGCACAGAATATTCTGGAAAGATAAGGTTCATAAATGGGCAACTCTGGTGACTCTGGGGAATGGGCTTTAGAGTGGATATTGAAGAGAAATGCTTTTCATCGTTTACTCTTTTGTAGCTTGTGACTATTCAGCCACATTCCACATAATAATCAGGGGAAAAAGACAAAATGTGAAAGAATACTCAAGTAAATAAAACCAGAGAAGACTGTGCAATTTAATTATTCATTTGGCTTTAAGAAAAAACTATACTGTTCTCCTTACCATTGAAAACACTGACATATGACACTCTGTATAGATAAATGTTGCAAACAAAAAATATTACATTTTAGTTAAAACCTTCAATCACAAGACATTTAATAAACCTAAGTAATAGTATCAATAGTAGTAAGTGGTTTCAAGATGCTTCAATAATTTTTAGGCATAGCATTTTTAAACTCAGTTAATTAAGCTTCTCCTCTCAGCAGGTGAAAGCCCTCTTCAAGAGAGTAAATGTCTTCAACGTATGTAAATAAGATGTCACATTAGCTCATAATTACAGATTACAGTGGGTGAATGTCAACAGGACCCAGAACAATGTTCCATGTGCTTGACTAGTACGTGCCATTGTCAAAGTAATGATTCTAAACCTTTTTGTGCTTTATCAAAATATATAACATATATTCTATTTTGATTTCTAAGGCTCCCCTTCTGAAGTTATCATAAAACTTATGCCTTCCCTAATGGAAAAAATTACAACAAATTGTTTGAACATTAAAATAAACTGCCATGCACACCAGGACAGTCATAAGTCAGGGATCGGGACCGTGGCCCATGTAATAGATCAGAAAAACCCAGATTTGGACCCAGACCTGCCTGTCACAAACTGTGATGCCAGGAGAGCAACAAAGCTTCCTTTGCCCTCATTGCCCCCTCTAATGACAAAGGAACCCATCACCCTGCTTGAAGGATGAGTGGGGAAATGTAAGGCTGTTTGAAGGATGAGTGGGAAAATGTAAATATCATAACGCATTCAATGGCACTTCGTAGGTGCTCAAATGTTAATCCTTAATTGTTGTTAATCATAATAATCTGGTATAGTTTTTATAAAGCAACTGAAGTCAAGAACTGGAATCAAGCTCGGGGTGAAAGCAGGCGATCGTGGTAAAGGGAGAGCATGTGGGGGCCAATGCACACAGCTCTCTCCACTGCCCTCCTCGCCCAGGTTGGCAGCTGGTCTCAGAGGCCCGTTCACTGTCTCTTTTATCTTACAAACTTATCTCCATGCTTAACGTATTCTGAAAGCTACTTTTTGAGGTATAGTAAAAATCGTAATATTCATTAATTCCAAGCTCCTGACCGTTATAAGTTTAAATTATGTGTCCCTGACGGCACCCGAGGCCACCCGATAGTCACGTGTGTCTATGTATTGGCACCACAAGGGGTCAATTCCAAGACTGACTGGGAGAAGATAAAACATATTGCAAGTAATCTGCACAATTATTTCACAGACGATTGAGAGTTTAATGAAAGCAAAACTATTAAAACTTTCTAACTCTGCCTTTGTCATAGCATTGAGACTATGAGTCCTTCTTATGTCTACCAAGAGGAACTTTTGGTAAATTGGTAAATGACTATATAGTCTTTTACATAAAATTCCCAGGACCCAGGGCTAATAACACATCTCTGCAACATGTCCAATCACATTAACAGAAAGAGTCAAGGAGTGCCATGTCTTATACTCCCATAGTAATTTCCAATAAAGATTTTCTGAGTGTATTATACCTAGTAAAGGGGCTTAGAAGGTATTAGCTATAACTTTCATGCTGTCTTTGGGGAAAGACGACAGAAGTCTGATTCTGAGGCCTGTATCAGGCTGCCTCAGGGTTCTCAAACCTTGGTACTGTTGGGGCTACAAAAGTGAGTGAGTGTGTGTGTATGTGTGTGTTTGTGTGTGTGAGGGAAGGGGGCATCCTGAACAGTGTAAAGTGTAGAAAATTTGGCAGCACCCTGGCTTCTGCTGACTAGATGTACCCCCAGCTGTGACAATCCCAAATGTCTCCAGACATTGTCAAATGTCTCCTTAGGTAGAAGAAAAAACTGTCCCCAGCTGAAAAACCATGGGCTATCTGTATTAACCAAGTCAATTCTCTCTTTCTAGAAGAGTGTATATATTACATGTTTAATTTACTTTGGGGCAGGGCTGTCTGCGGCTTTATAACTTTGATAAGTAACATCATTGCTCCTTCATCAACTTATTTATTCTTTTTCTACAGAAATGATCAGTAGCTATGAATATTATTTTTTCATAGCTTAAGTTTTTGTTGTTCAATTACAATTTATATTCACTGTTATTTTGTATTAGTTTCAGATATACAGCATAGTGGTCATACAATCATATACTTTGGAAGCACTTTAATAATATCCAAGCTGCCAACTGTTATTCTAGAGGAATGAGATTTTTGCTAACAAGGGTTTTGTTTATTTGTTTGTTTTGCTTTGCTTTGATTTTCTACTGACTCTTTTTGGTGTAAATAACTAGGACAATGTATTGGTTACCATCATCACAATAATTACTTCCCTTCATGTTTAATTTCTCATTGTGAACATAAATCCACTGTAAATAATACAGACTGCATTGACTCTTTTGTTATTTTCATGGGAGGCACGCATGTAGTTTACATACACCAGCCCCACACACGCACACACATACCCATGTGGGAGCATATGACACAGAGTGGAGGGAGAGAGGACATGGCTTTAGGTCCTCGGGAAGCGCCTCGGATGGCTGATGTCTGCATCCATCCCTCAATAGAAATTTGGGGCTCAATTTCTAAGATAGATTATTGAAAAATTCAATAAAGAGGTAAAGATAAGGAAGTGTGAGGTCCTGAAGAGAAAGGATGAACTGGACTTCTGGGAAATTAGCAGGCTACTGCTGTAGAACAAAGCCAAGTTAGACACAGAGTGACACAAAAGCAGAGAACAAGAGCAAGGCAGGGGACACGGAAATGGAAGAGAGTGTGCCTTCTTGCCCAGTTCGGTCAGCTGTGAGGCCCCTCTCACTGGGGCAGAAGCCAGAGCTTGAGAAAGGGCTAACAACAGCAGGAATCACTAACAGCCTGCCCAACTGAGTGTGACCCATGAGAGGCTCTGGTTCTTAGAAACGATTTCTGCTGGAAGTGGGTCTGAGAAGTACTTCTTAAAAGAAGATGATGCCTGTGTGGAGGTGTGTGTGAAGGAACAGGGACTGTGCCAGTGAAGACAAAGACGAAGGGGACAGAATGACTGCCACTGCAGGAACACGCTAGGACTGCTGGCTGATTGGGGAAAGCGCAATGCCACCTGCCATCCTGCAGCCCCTCACCACGTGAAGGGCAGGAGCAGCGCTGACAGCAAACTGCAAGGTCCGTCAAGGACTGAAAGGAGCCTTAGTGTCCTACAGAGGAGATGTGACTGGGGGACGGGTTACCACAAGCCTAATTACTGCTAGGGAGGAGGGATGGCTTAGCGAGATGATGAGAACTTCAGGATAACACGATTGCAGCACCTCCGCCGTGGTGAAAGCTGGGGAGAGAATGTTAGAGGAGAATTCAGGTCTGTATCATAGATTTAAAAATGTGAGTTTCTAAATGGTTACATGGCATGGAATTCTGGGAGAGGGTGGTTCAGAAGAATTGGGAAGTCAGAAAAGCATAAACTGGGCAAACCTGTTGACAGCATAAAAGCCAGGTGGCCAGGTGGACAGTGCCCAGGTATGAAACCCTCTGGTCACCGAGGCTAGCAAAAGTCATAGTATCAACCTGCCTTATTGGTATTTGGGTCTGAGATCTTAATTGTATTTGGGTCTGAGGTCAGGAGAGTAAAATAAGGAAGAAAAAAGAGAGGGGCAGCAAGAGAGATGGAGAGCAGAAGAAAGAAGGAGGAGAAAAAGAAGAAAAAGGAAAGCAGTATGTAAGGAAGGAGGCAGGAAGGAAAGAAGGGAAGAAAAAAAAGAAAGGGAAGCCCTGGCTGGGTAGCTCAGTTGGATAGAACGTCATCCTAATATGTTGAGGTCGCAGGTTCAACCCCCAGTCAGGGCACACACAAGATCAACAAATGAATGCATCAATAAGTGGAACAGCAAATTGATGTTTCTCTCTCTCAAACCAATCAATAAAAAAATTAAAGAAAGAAACTAAGAGAGAAAGAAGGAGAAAAAGAAAACTGCAGGAGGGACATATGTTAACAGTAGGAAGTTTAAAAAATAAATCATGCCAGTGAAAATACATACTTAGACCATTTCTCTGTAAACTCATCCTGCTAGAATAAACATTTTACAAAATTCATATTACAATGAAGATCATTAATTCCTCCATATCTAATTTCTTGTAAAATTGTCTTGGTGTAGAGATTTGTGAAATTCCATTTTCTTATCACTGTAGCCATCTTTTCCCCATGAAAAGCCAGTTTTGCTTTACTTAAGATCCAGAAGAAAAATATGTTAACTGCAATATTTTTAATAATATCAGGTATACAGCACTTCACAGCCTCAGCAGGACTTCCACATGCTTTCTTTCACTGGGTCTGGTGGTCACTCTGAGCCCAGGCAACGTGGTGTCGCCCACACTCACTCAGAAGGAGACATGCCCAGCGCCTGCAGCTTCCCCGCATGCAGCACCCGCTCCAGAGTCAGAGCCCCCCGCAGGTCCAGGTCGCACATTATCCTTTCCATTACAATAGGCTTTTATGACAAAATTTAATTAGTAATTTTTATGTTAATTTTTCTAAACTGCTCTGTGTATTTACATCATTGCTTTTATACAGAAGGATAAAGGCCGAAACATTTTATTAGCTTTATAAATAGCACATGCAGAACCCCATAGGGGAAGATTACCAATCTATTCTGTGACTTAGAAAGATAAACAGGATAATGAAGTTCTTGTGTAATGTCAATTAATTTGTGCCATGTAAACAGGGAGGATTTCTGACAAAGCCAAGGATTCCGTTGTTTATCTGAACGCTGGGGACCCTTAACCACGTGCAGCCAGTGACACATCAAGGAGCGAGCTTGGCAACCCTTGTTTCACTGACCCTTGTGCATGAGCCCACGCTTCAGGTGGGTCCAACATCAGCCCAACCAGCCGCCCAGGGGCCTGGCAGCCTGGGGAAGATCTGAGCTGAACAGATGATGTCCTTAACGAATGTTACATCTCAGGCATGCTAAATGGTGGAGAATAACACAATGCTGGGGACCATCTGCACAATTGGTGCAGATTATCTGGAGGAAGCTGGGCACAGGGGACTTTATGTGTGCACCCCGGTTTAGATGTGCCTGTGGGCATTTCCCTCAGTCGTCAGCAACTAGAAGGGCTCTAAGCACAGGTGCAGAAAAGGGAAAAGCAAGATCTCACAGTCTCATCAACACACACAAGCCCATGCCCTTCCCTTAAAGAGAAATAAAGAGTTATCTTTTTAATTTAGCTCACCTCTGAGAGCAGAATTTTTAAAGCAGCCTTGTTTTTCTCACTCTGTGGCATTTTGCTATGTTCACTCCTCAGTATGTATTCATTGTTAGAACTAAAAACATTTTCTTGGAACAAACTAAAAACATTACTTTTTGTATTATATTCTCCATAAAAGTTGGGATATACTTCTTTCAAACTTTGTGAACAATTTAACCTTGCAAATTGTTAGTGTGGTGGTAACAATTTAGGTATACACTTCCTTTCTTGGTTGATACGGTGCTGAAATTATACCTCGTTGCTTTACTTCAAAGCATATATTTATAGAATTGAGAACACTAATGGTGTATAATCATAATAAAGCATCCTACGCTCTGAAATAATCTTCTTGAGAACAGAACAAAACCTTGTGAGTTCAACTTCACAAAGAAAAAGCATAAGAAACAGGTTAACCCTTCAGCAGCCGCTGCCGCATTTGCAGTTTCGGCACTGGCAAGTTCTGGCTGATTTACCCAAATTTGAATACTTGAGAATTTTGTGACTGTTTAGAGTTCCTAATTCATGACTTAACAATAGTTAAAAGTAACATAAAAGTAAAATACTTTTATTCATAGCTTTATACAAAATGACTATCAGCTAATAACTGAGAACAACACATGCTTAGGTTCTGGAGTTGATGGCTGTTACTCATTAAAGAGACATCAGCACTGAGTAGAAAGAACAGAGACTTTGGGTCTGACAGACCTAGGATGCAACCCAGAATCTACAGTGTATGGAGCAGAGAGCTCCCTGGTCTCTCTGCTCTTCTTCAGATTGCACAGGGGGCCTGGCACTGAGCTTGCAGAGTGGGTTGTTTTTAATGAGTTGAGATGATGCAGGAAAGCGGCACTGTGTGGGGCATTGAATAGGGGCCTACTTGAGAAATATTAATATTATTGGCATAATTCCCACAGGTTGAAATTCAGAAAAAGGCCAAGTCCATGATGATGAGCTCAGGAGAAAATCGTGGCATGAGTCATGTGGCTCATACTACAGCATTTTTCTCTAGAGCAGCACGTTTGATAATATCTACTCAGAAAACAAAGCTGGGGCTTGACTCAGAGTAGATTCCCTGCTAGTGTCTGGCTGTGCATCAGAGAAAAATAGACACAGCCTTTGCTGGGAGAGGCCAGCATCTTCCTGTCTCTTTGAAAGATGCTCCAGGGGGCGACAAGCAGAAAGCAGAAGCAGAGCCACACACACCATGGGCAGCAGACACAGCAAGCCCCTTCTGGCTTCTGTTGAAGTCGGACAGAGGCAGCTGGCGGGGAAGGAAGAGCTTAAAGGGGAAAAGGCGGTAATGACAAGGTGACCCACAGTTCCCGATGGTACTTTTCACTCCTAGGTAATTATAAAAGCTCCCTCTTTACATAAAGGTGTCCTGGTTTGTATGACCTACTATACGGTCATGTGACTCTTATAGGACAAAAAAAAAAAGGCCAAGAAATTAAATGTGAACGATCGATCTGACCATTTGTGTTCTAGCTTATCAGGACAAAAACATGAAATCATAAATTCATAAGAGCAACATGCACTCCTCAGCTCTGAGACAGAGCAGGGCCTCTCTCTCTCTCTCTCTCTCTCTCTCTCTCTCATTCTCTCATTGTCTCATGCTCTCCTCCTATAACAAAATTACAAGTCACTCTTATTACAACAGGAAAAAAAGACAGGTGGACAGCATTCGCATAAGGAAGTTCTGCCTCACACCACAAGCATAATTGTGTCTCCGCTGATTTGGAGCTGGTACCTCCAGGACTGTAAACACAGCCCAACATTTTGTATAAGAATTTGGAAGCAGCAAGCTTACATATGTTACAGCCTCAGACCCAATGTTTTTCACTAATGCTATATAACCAATAACCACTGGCCTTTCTTCCTCGGGTAAGGCTGAGGAGCCCAGCAGAGGCCAGTCAGCAGGAAAGTGGTATGTCCATAATGTGTTACGGACTCTGTGTCGGTGACAAAACTGTACTGGGGACAGACATGAAATCAGTTCTCACAGAGCCTCAAAATGTGATTATCAATCAGAATAGCACTTGTCAAAGAACAATGAGAAAACAAGTATGTAAAAAGGGATGCAAAAGCTGAAACCCAGGTGTTAGCATAATGACCAATGTCAAGTAGATCAGAGAAGTGTTGGCGGGGAGGCACCTAGAGAGCCGGGGGGTTACAATCCAGTTTAAAAGTTTGGATTCACTCTGCCCTTCATCAACTACAAAGCGGGATGGATGGTCTTCCTAGGACCAGTCTGCACAGTCATAAGAGACAGACTCAAAACATGTAAAATTCAGGTTCCCTCTCCAAGTAAGCCTTGGAGAGTGGCACATGCTTCCAAGAGCAGCTCTCTGGGACCACTTGTCTCCTCTGCCTTTGCCGCCATCAACTCAAGAGCGGCAGAGGCAAGCACCTGCTCCCCAGGGACCATCACAGTCCTGGACGGGTTTGGGATCAAAATGGGGATCCGAGGCTAAACTTGGACCCTCTTACTCTTACCTTAAATTAGACATTTACTTTGAGTTCATTGTTATCTCTATATTATTTTTAGTATATCTTTATTTTATTTTTATTGACTTTATTGGGGTGACATTGGTTAATAAAATTACACAGATTTCAGGTGTACGATGCTATGATACATCATCTGTATATTGTGGTGTGGGTTCACCGCTGCAAGTCAAGCCTCCTTCCATCTCCATTTATCCCCACTCTGCCCTCTTCTACCTCCCCCCGCCCTCCTTTCCCTCTGGTGATCCCCATACTGTTGTCTGTGTCTATGAGTTGGTTTTTTGTTTTGGGGGTTTTTTTTTGCCTAATCTGTTCACCGATATCTCAGTATTTCATTTCTAACCCTTCCATTCTCTTGTTCTCTAGGGAGGAAGTGAAAACGCAGAAAAATGCAGCATGACTGACATTCAATCCATTTATTTTTTTAACGAGCATTTTCCCAGCTAGAACCTTCACTGACATTGATAGCAAAGTGTGAGAGATGCTTTAAGGATAAGGACAGAGCCACTTAGAGCCAGATGTGAAGAGCTGCCTTTCTGAACAATGAAAGTTCAATGTGCATGTTTTTGGTGTTCTTACCGAGAGAACTTTCTAGCAAATTGAAGCATTGATATGCTTGTAAGACACAAACACAGCTTCCCCTGGTTTATAGACAGGGCTCTGAAGGTTACTACTGCTGGTTCCTTCCCAGCAGGGTGTTTCCACGGAGGGATTTGGGGGCAGAGAACAAAGGAGGAAGGCAGGAGACGCAGGCTGACCCTCCAGGCTGATGTCGGCCTAGCGGGCGATTTCAGCCCTTGGAGACGCTGATGGGCCGCCAGGGCACAGCTCCTGCTGACATCATCCACAGACCAGCCGACAAGCTCTGTCCTCTACCATTTGACTTCTCTGAGTCTTACATGGTTTAATCCACTCTATGCTTTGTCCCATTGCTCTAAGAACTGTTTATCTTAATTTGTTTATATTAACTTTGTTGCCACTGTGTCACAAGCTATTTTATGGCACTGATTGTATGTGTGTTTGTGTATTGATTGACACCTGAGAACCGAGAGAGAGGGCAGTGGCTGAGCATCCTCAGAAACTTTGAAAACCACTATATTCCTTACACTGAAAATGGTGAATTTAAAACCTGCTCTTTTTCTGAAACAGTCTCCCTAGTTTGGAGTCAATAGGTATGTTTTCAAATTACACTAATTTTATTTTGAATGCACTGGCAACTCTTTAAAATGAGTCTTTTACTTTATAAATATTTGTTGGAAATGTTTTTAGTTTATGGCCCTCTTTGCTGTTGGGCGTTTAACTAACCTTTTTTTTTTTTCTGTGCTCTCTGGGGGCAGGGGTCACACCTAACAGGAAAAGGCCAGAAGGATGGATTCCAGAACATGTCTCTCAAGTACATGAAATCTGAAGGCGAGGTACCATCTCATTCCACCCAAGAACTGCCACGTAGTCAGTCACCATCACCTCCCTGGGCCACTAACTGGAGAGCAAGCACACACGAGAATCGCCCCTGTGGAGGCGATTTTCTCACATTATATACTGCTTCTGATATATGTTGATAGAACATTTAGAAATGGCATGAAAGGAAAGCACTACAATAAAATTACCCCTGGCTGGCCATAATCTTTTTTTCTTTGATTGCAAAATAGTTAAGCCAAAATATTTATCAGGTTTCCCAGAAAACCCTGTTTGGTGTGGGAAGTGACCCTCAACCTCGCAGCAAACACTGGCTGCTGTGTGTGCACCACTGCGGGGCCGTCTGAATGCCTCTCTTTGAAAATGGACACATTCTTCCTTCCAGACTGTGCTGTCGGAAGGCTGAGGGCAGCTTTTGTGCTACTTGCCACAGGCTCTTAGAGAATAAAAATATATACTTTTTTCCTTTCCAGTAAGGCTTCAAGAACAAGCCTAAATGTGAAATCATTCATCACTGAGACGTGAACAGCAACATAAAACAGAAGTTCTGCTTAGATTAGACGCATCTTTTGCTTTCCCCAAATCTTTTTTTTAGTCCTCACCTGAGGACATGCATATTGTCTTTAGAGATAGAAAGGTAGGGGGAGAGAGAGAAAAAAAAACATTAATATGAGAGAGAAACATCGATTGAGTGCTTCTTGCATATATCCTGACCGGGGATCAAACCACAACCCTGACATGTGCCCTGACTGGGAACTGAACCTGTGACCCTTAGGTCTATGGGTTGATGCTCCAAACCACTGTGCCACACTGGCCACGGCCCAAATCTTATCTTAAAATCTGAAGAAAGATCTAATTCAACTCCAAGATGAAATATGGTCTAATAATTATGGGGGGGGATAACAAAAATGGCAAAAAATTGAAGAATCCCTAAATCTATCACAGATCAATTTTATGTATGTGTGTATTCACTCATTCTTTCCTTTACTTACTTACTTATTCATTCATGTATTCATGTCTGCTTTGGTGAGTCACAGATATTACTGACTTGACAACTGAAAAAAGGTCTTGTGGTTGCCCAATTCAACGTACTCATGCATACACCTCGGGTCCAGGGTCTTCACACAGAGTAAGCGCTCCACTAACACCTGCCAGGTGGGTGGACTGTGCTGGCAGAGGGTGGGGGGAGGGGGCCCAGACACACCTTCAGGGCCACTCAGCCTCAAGCTGCCAGGCCAACCTCCCGCCTTCAGCCCATTGCCACCTTCATTACGCCAGCCTCATCCCTCTCAGCCTCACTTGCTTCATTTCCAAAATGAGATAAGCAGTTTGGAGATAAAATAAATGTCTTCCCTTACTGCTTGTCCAGCACCAATGACAAAAAGGACAAAACATGCCCTTTTTGTTAGTCGTTAGGGGAAAACAAGTAAATACTGAAAAGGATGGGTTCAAGTCTATTCAATAAGTTTACTGTCCTAAACTCTTCAAAAATTGCATACCTCTCACAGCACACAAGCATTTCACAGCAGTTATGTAACATGAGAGGTACCCCCCGTACCTGTATACGGCTGGGCTCCGTGGGGGCCAACCTTCACAGTTAGGGCTACAGGGAAGCCGAGGTGAACTCAGAGATTTCCTCTAATGGGTTTGCAGTCTGGCCCTGAATTGTGAAAAATGTTTTTCTAAAGAAGAAAAATTCATGACTCTCCTCTATCCATTTATCTTTACTTTGCATCTTTTCTCTAAATACATTAGAAAAATGGATCGCTAGGTCTCAATGGTTTGGAATATGGCCGTACCCCTCCATCGAGTTGCCCATTGAGTCCACGTCAGCTTTAAAGCCCCAGCTCTGCGCTAAGCACAGAGCCAGATGGGAGCACCCTGCTATTCAAAGGGGGGGCTCAGCAGCATCAGCCCCCAGAGCCATTGAACCAGAACATGCATTTTCACAAGACCCCTGGAGGATTCCCATTTGAATCCAAATTAAGGAAGCCCTAGGAAGACATAGTCTCCACCCTAGAGGTTTACAAAGTTCTGTCAGAGGAAACAGCCGGGACCACAGCCAGTCCAAACAGAACAGCTGGGCACATTTTTAAAAGGAGCTGATCCCCAGATGGATGAAGCCCTGTGGGCACAAGGCTTGGCAAATGGAGAAATTTTTGTGCAAATTAGAAAAAAGAGTCTCTTCTTCCAGGCAGTCTCATCCACATTCTTAGACTCAGGGCTGCAGAAAGCAGCGTGCATACCAGATTCAAGCAACTGGCCGGCTTGCGCAACCAGCGGTGTTGAGCAGTGTGTCCCCGAGACAGTCCTCTTCTTTCGTCTTCCTCCCCCGCTTTCTCTCCATTTCTCTCGCCCCCTATCTCTGTCAAGGGTTATTTTGGGAAGACAATGTTCTTCCCAGACGGCAGAGCACATCACGGGACCAGCCCACGCTGTGCTATATGGTCAGGTGTGTTTTTCAGGAAGAGACCTTGGCAGCAATGTAAGAAAAACATGGCAGAGTTATTTGAGGGAAGCCTCTAACATTATCGAGGCAAGAGAAGGAGGTGAAGGATACCCAGGAGCAGGAATGGAAGACTCTCCAAATAAATGGGCGGACTGGGTGGCAGGGGGCAGAGAGTAGGCTTCTCACTGAGGAAGCAGCATGGGGGGATGAGTCAAGACTACAAGCAATGAACCTCTCCCAGGGGAAGGCAGTCCCTTCTGTGGGAGTAACAGTGGGATATTCAGATGGAAGCCTGGAATAAAGACGAGAACTTGGGAGTTGTGCTGCTCTGGGTGGAGAGGGCATGTGAGTGGCCATGAGGGGGCTCCCCACTGAGGTCTGAGGCCTTTCAAGGCATTTCACACACTGAACACCCACATCATGAATCAGCCACCCAAAGAAATAGCTGGGATATTTAGCACATCTCCATTTCTCCCAAGCATTCCACCCTAACTGCTGCAATCATGGCCACAAAGTGGCATGTTTGTGCCGATAGTCTGGGAACTGCTGACCTGGACAGAAAGAAAGGGTAGAGGAGAAAGCATCAGCTCTGAGGTCAGCCAGGCCAGAGTTGAAATCCTGCAGGCTCCACTTTCAAAACATGGCCTTGGGCAAATGACATATCCTGAGCTACACAGCTCAGTCTTCCCACCTGTGCAGTGGGAGGGTCTGATGCTGTCATCTGGCAGTCACAGAGGGGATGGCTGCATTTCCCAGTGTCCCTAGGGTAGTCTTTGATTACACTTGGTGTCTAAATAATTACTAACAGTGTCGCCATTTATTCTAAGAGGTGTCCTGTTTGGAAGCAAACGGTATGCTCCCGCCTTGCCATAGGGACATTAAGTGGTGTGACGTATGTAAAGCCAGCGCTGTTCTCCCGGTCATCTTTCCCCACCCTCCTCTCCATATGTGGAGGAAGAAGGGAAATTTGGCAGGATCCTCATTACCGCAGCCTCGTCTAATGACAGCCTGGAATACAAAGCGTCAGAGCGCTCCTATTTCATGGACCCTTGGCTAAGGAACCACTTCAGCAAAGTGATTACCCAGAGTAATTTAGGGAAGAAAATTTCACTTCCATGAAAAGGCACAATTCTTCATTGGAAGGTTACATGTGCAGAAAGGAAATTGATGGTAATTTGCAAAAATACTGCTGAAAAGTATCATACTCTGCAGCTCATGCTCCAATTTCTCCTCTCGTACACAGAGAAATAGCCCAAAGTCAATGTGGATTATTAGTCAGCGTAGTAACCCTAGGTGTGCCACTAATTGCCTCCTTAGGATAACCTGGTCAGGTGATGAAATAGCTTGACAAATTCTGATGGTTTGGGTAAGTCTCTCTGCATTTTAACTATTATGAATGCCCTGATTTGTATGCACAGGGTGAGGCAAAAGATTTACAGTTGTTCATATGGAAAGTAGTGCAATAATTAATAAATAATAATATAGGAATAAACTGTTTCCCATACTCACAACTGCAAAGCTACTCTTGCCCCACCCTGCATGTGAGAAACAAAGCTGAACTGTTAGCTATGAATGCTAAGGATTTTGTGGAGATGCAGCAATATTACTCTCCATGCAAAGAAAAATGATCTGGAAACACCAGCATTCTGTAGATATGTGGCTGTTTGTCACTACATGGGCTACTAATTCCTAGCTGTCAGTATTGAGCCATGAGATCTCAAGGGGACTTCTTTGGGCTTCGGTTTCATTGGCTATAAACTAAATGACTTGGAAGCCTTTATCCCTAAGATTCCGTCACCAAAGTTCCACGAGTGCATGGTTCCTTAGTGCAGAAATTACTAACACATGACGCATCTTCTGGGCTCCTTGGGCCTTGGAGGCACACGGGTCCTATCACTCCTTCACTGCCACCGAGTGCTTGTCCTCCATAGAGGGCTCCCGGTGCCCACGCAGACCTGCCGTCCAGTTCTTATCACACCTGTGACAGGTTTCTGCCTTCTCCTTGACATGCTCCCATCCAGCTCAACTTGAGTGACAAGTGGCTGCTAGGCAGGAAGGGACACATTTGCATTATAAGAAATAAAGATGCTCGCCATTCCCATCTCTACCCTTTTATCTAGCCTCCAAAAGGCAGCCTGTCTCCCCCTGATATGATTCCAAATTGTCTATATACTTTGCAAAATATGACAATTCTGTTTTTACCGCAATCATTTTATTAAAAGTCAAGTGATTTAAGCTAAGGCTGCAAGGCTATTTCCACTTAGGGCAAGTGAGTCGAGTCTCGGTACACTGCTGGGCCTGGAGAGCAGCAGGGGATCATCTGACCTTTGCTGGCATTGCCTTCGGGCTGGCACTCCTGCCAGCGGCACACAGATGGGCTCTGCACGGGCTCGGCAATCCATGCAGGTAGCGAACTCTGTTTCAGGAAGAGGGATGGGCTAATGACATCAGGAAGAATTACTCCACTTAGAACCCGCTAACTGCCCACAGAGGTGGAATAATTCATCACAGCCAACTACAATGACCATAACATCAGGAGGAAAGAGAAGGGTGTGGCCAATGACGCTTCTTGTCCAGACTGTGAAAGTTACAGACTAACCCTGCCTATGAATCTTCCTGCCCTTTGACTCACAGGAACTCTTGTTTAGTCCATAGGAACAGGCACACCAGAAGAATTAAATATTGGATATAAAAAGTGACAAACTTATTTCCAGAATATAGTTCAAAGCATGATGCTGACTTGTTCTAGAAGACAGTATTTATAGCCTGATCATATCAGATAGTGAACATTACAATTAGTGCTCTGTCCCTGTCACATTTTTGTGAACTCTCGTAAGATAATTAGTGTGATTGCTTAAGGCTATAGGAGTATAACCCTCCTCTTTTTACTGCTGAAAATGTTATTGTTGCTATTTGGGTCAACTATCTTAAAACTTCCCAGACAGGATTTTCAGAAATAATTCTGGGAGGCACATGAGAGAATTGCCAGGGAGATTCTGGAGAAGTAATGGGCTCTGATGCATGTAAGTTGTGTCCCTTTGGGGTAGATAATGGACTGAGCACAAAAAACCTCCCTTCAACGAGAAGTGAGAACCTCTTGTGTGACCGTTGAGGGGGGACAACTTGGGAAGAGGCGCAGAAGGAATCTTTGAGCCATTATGAGAGGAGTTTAACCCGAGGCTCGGAAGACCCATCTGGGCCTCCTGAGGCTGCTAGTCTGGAAGAAGCAGCCAGGACAATTTCAGTCCAAAGAGCAGCTCTGCCTTGAGTTCATCATGCAGCCCAACCGTACTCAGATCGAGTGTTATTTAGTGCTAACGGTGATAAATGCTCTTTGTTCCTACTTGTTCTAAATTCATGAATACAGCTGCACCTGGACAGGAAGTCAACAGAGACAATGCTCCCATACCCCAGGTGAGAAAAGGATAGTAATTGGGCTCTAAGTTAATACAGTGTCACAGGTTGGGACAGAAGGCCTTGTGGAAGTGAAAATGCCACAGGAGCAAAGAGAAAGGCTGGATCATTGGTTTAAGAAATTACAGGACAAAAGGATAGTAAAGGGTCAGGTCTGGCTCGTGCAGCACCATCAGGGCTGTCATGTACAAGGAGCATCATAAGTAGTGAAGAACTGGGTGTTCCGGGCCACAGTAAACTGGAGATACGCAGCATCACGTGAGAAAATGTTAACATGGAGAAACACTTTCTCGAAATGGGGAAGTGTGAAATCCATGCTTTGCTTTAAAGTGACTTTTTCAGATCTAATTTTGCTATTTAGGAATATAAACTAGTACCATCAAAATTTTAAACTGGATTATTTGCTCACAAAATAATTCTGTTATCTGTGCTTATGAAGTAAAAACATATAAAAAAGAAAAGCCTAAAATCTTTCTGTTTGTAGTGGGGACAGGGATGAAATTTGAAAAAATATGTCTTCTCTATGATCATTCATATTATGATGTTTTGATCTCATTGTGAAAAATTTGTAAAAAGTCAAGAAAATAGAATTACCTAAATCCAATAAACCCTTGTATAATATTATTTAGGTTTTTTTCCTAAACACATGTTTTGCATAGTTGTGATCACGCTGTACACACAGTGTTGTCGTCATTGTTCAGGTTTTCACACATGTCAGTTGCACACTCCAAAGTGAGAGCTACAGACCCTGCTGACAGCTGGTAGATCCAGGGCTAATTTAGGGGGAGCTGCTCCACACCACAGTGGTACCTTCCGGAGCCAGCCGAGAACAGATGTTCCTGCAGGCGACAGGCAGGAAGAGAAACAGGAACAAGGACCAGGAGCAGGAGGATCACGTGGCTCAGCCTGGGGCTGCAAGATGATATCCTAGAGGAGAAAGGGACATCATCTGCAGAGTATATGCAGGTGTTTTGAAAATGGCAAGGACAATTTAAAGGATGAAGCTTTTTGCTTCAGGGATATCACCCGAGAAATCTTCCAATGCATCTGTTTCTGGTGAATTCATTATTGTATTGATCACACACGCTCATTGCACTGCACGTTTATGACTCCTCTATGAGGTGGGCACTCCTACCACCATCTGAGTGTGGAGATTAGAAGTATCACAGGCTTTCACACGTCTAATCTCACTTAGGTGCTTCAGGATCTTATGAAGCCAGGAAAACAGCAACATCCAACAGGCCTTTGCTCTGTTATTGGTTATTCTACATACTTCTCATGACTTCTCTTCCATTTCAGCCACCATCACGATAAACTACTCTACTCTTGATTCTCTACTCATAATGCTCTCCAGGCTTCGAGCTGCTCTGCTGTTCTTATAAGCCAATATCCAGAACAATGAAAATGACAAAAATAAGGTCAATTATAACTAAACTTGGGATAAACTATTATCTGAGGTTTTTAAATCTACAACGATGTTTTCTTGGTCTGTTTCAGACAAATCATTTAAGGCAAAAAGAAGAAAAAGAATGTGAACACAAATGGAGTCTCAAAATGATTGAAATGCTACAGAACCGTAGAGGTGACATCATATCCCCACACTCAAAAACAACACATTCCCACGGTGGCAGTGAGAAAAGGAATTTCAGGAATTTTCTATCTAGTTCTTATTGACTCCACTAGTAGAGAGAAGTTTTAGCACATTCCTGCTTTATAACAGTATTTATGAATGCAGCATATTTTCATAGAAAATAATTGATTTTTATGCCTATAAAAGAAAGCACTACCAAAAATGATTGCATTTGCTGACATACATGGTTGGTAAGACAGCTCAGGATGGTATAGTCTTGCCTATAAGTCTGTCTCCCCTGCAACTCCTGGGAAGCAACCGACAGAAGATTGCAGATGGAGACACAGCCATGTGACAGGTGGGGGAATCTTGCAACAGGAGCAAAGAACATCAGGCGTCAGGTGCCTACTGGGTACCCAGTCACAGAATCAAAGTATATCTATGTTTCCTAACTGCTAGGTCTCTCAGAAAAAAAAATTCTGGATTACTAGTTATAATAGCAAATATGATTTTGTAGAAGGAACTTAAAATGTTCTATGAATAGTTCTGTTTTGCTTCTGAGTTTAAATATACATTGTGACATTTATCGACTGCAAGATAACAAAGTACACAGACTTGTACTGAAAATACATTCCCACAGAGATCGAAATTCAAACTTGTATTTGACAAGCGTGTATGAAAGATCTAAGCTCTGGCAAAATATATTGGGATACTATACATGATTTACACAAACATAATGTTTTGGGTTGAAATATTACCAGAAAGATAATCTATGAACTCATCATTTATTTTTCTCCTACAAATGTTAGTTGATATTCTGTCTTACTTTCCTAACAGAAATTCTCTCTCATACATATGATATATATGTTGTATACATAAATCATCTCTACAGCGTGAATTATGGTTATAGAATTCCAAACATAAAACATCTCTCATCCCAATACAACTACACAAGACACAAGATTAATACTACTAGCTTCAAATGTGACTTTTAATTTTCTCTAAATATCATCTACAAGTAAACTGGTAAGAATAATTTTCTGCATTACATTGCTAACCACTGATTTAGCCAAAGGATAATGGAGTAAGAATGACATGGGGGAAAGCACCAAAAGCGTGGAAAGACCTGGACTGTGGTCAAAGGAACGTCAACATGAGGACACTCCATACTTACGATCTCATTTCTCTTCCACTGCCTGTTTGTCCCCAACTTTGCATCAAGAACTCAGAGACAGCCTATCCAATATACACACTGATTCATCAACTCGAACACCACCAGCTCACGCCTCTCCAAATCACAAAGGGGTAACAGAAACATCTGATGTTTATTGAGACCTGAACTTTCACACTCACATGGTTCTCATCACCAGAGAGACTGTGGTGCACTGCAGCGTAGCGGACCATTCTGGGAGGCTCCATGGGTATTGCAGGGGTTTCCCAGGCACGAGGCCCAGAGTGGCGGCAGCACCTTGGAAGTTGGATAGGTCAATTCACAGGCCCCACTCCAGGTTAACTGCATAACAAACTCTAGGGATGAGGCCTGAGAATTTGCACTTCTAACAAGTTTCCAGCTGAGGCCGATGCAGCTGACCCAGGGATCACACTTTGAGGACCTATGGACTGATGGGGACATGGCTTCAGAAGCCAGCTCAGCCCTCACCAGCTGAGTGAGCTTGAGGAAATGAAGCCAATTCTCACATCTGCACGTGGGACAGTTAGTGCGTGCCTCATAGTGTTGCCAGAGGGTTAAGTGAGTCAACCGCTTAAGATTCTGCCTGACATCTGGTTAAGTCCTGTGTTTTTTAAAATAAAATTTGTGTGAAATCAGTTGCATTTGTTATATCTTACTCACAAACTCAACTCAATTTTACCTACTTTTGCTCTTCCAGCATTCGGTTTCTGGATGACTAGAATAAATCAGTTTCAACCCAACAGTTCCGAATCCCTGCTACCTATTAGAATCACCAAGGAAGTTTTCTAAAAAATTCTTGATTTCATGATTTAAATTTATCTGACTTAGGCTGCAGCTCGGGTATTCGAATACTTTAAAGGCTCCCCAGGAAACGCTAACACTCAGCCAGGACTGGAAGCTATTGCCTTATCTTATAAACACATGGTATGTTTCTAGAATACGAAGGTCATATTTGGGATCCTTCGTTAACCGATGTGAGTAACTTCACGGGACTAGAGCACAACTCTACTGCCACATACACAGCTGTTTAAAAACCTGGGCTGCCGGCATTATCTACTCACAAACTCAACATCTGGATGGTGACTTATCGGAGGCCTTGATAAAATCAGCCACATGTATTCTGGGTTATAAAAGGTATACTCTCAGGCAATCTACTGCAAACACCTGGCTGATTGAAGAGGCGTTCCTTCCATGCTGGCAATACTAGTGAAAACACAGCATAGCAGATTCTTGGCATTTGAGCATTTAACATGATTAGTTTTTGTCCTGAGGGTCTGTAGCTATGGGGATTTGTACTTTACTGAAACACAGATTTGAAGGATTCAAGCCATGGGCCTGGTGAATCGGATTCAAGCTGCTGAGCTCATGAGTGAGCTGAGCCCATCAGGCAGCCTACTTTCCCCCCATCCATCATATTTTCAAGGATAAAAACATGCGGGTTTGTGGATTGCTAACAGGCAACATGTCAGACTTAACAAAAGCCGAGGACTGTCCAAACATTTTTAGTTCCCAAGCCTGGAGACTTCTGAAGATCTTATAAATATTCCTCTTTGGAAGATATCAAGAATATACTGTACACAGAATTTAAAGATCTGTAATGCTACTTGTTTTATTTAGAGGTAACGAACCCCCGAGTTAATAAAATATAAAGAAGCAGTGCTTCTCCCATGAAATAAAAAATAAATTGGAATCATTTTTTTTTATCCAAAAATACTGCAAGTTAGTGTCCCTCTGCTACGAAGATTATCTCCCTAAGCCTCGGGACGGACCCCTTGAGGTCTGTGCTTTGCAGGCAGTCAGCACAAAACCCCCTGGGCAGAAGAAAAGCCACAGATTAGATTGTGGCTTATCTGGGTTCTCCCTTGAGAAAAGTTAGAGCACATTTCTTATGCAGTACAGAGACTAGAGAAGCTACCGCTCTCAGCAGCTGTTCCTTCTGTTTTTACAGATGTGGTAGCGAGATGGAGAACATCAGCTGGAGATAGATTTTTTTCCCTTAATCCTAAATTTAGGTATCCATTACATTTAAAACACACCTTTTTATAGTGTAAGTTTTGACTAAAGGCAAAACTTTAGTCAAATTTTTATCAGGAAATTCAATGAGAAACAGTGGTGATGATAGCAAACTGATGTTCACCAGAAGCCAAGGCTAATTTTCAAAGTCACTATAAAAGCAAGGTTCTGGAGGGGAAAAGTCAGAAGCAGCAAGTTTGCTACAGACACCCATGAATCCTCAATGTTTCTCTGTTTTAGGGAGGTCACAGGTACCTCCACTCTCAGTACTTAAAGGCCTTTTACTTTAGAAAATGATAAGCAGTGGTTTTCAAAGCCATTTTGAATCTCCCATTCTCTATTCCATCTCTCACTGTCCAACAGGCCATCTCTAGCCCACCTCCCTTTGGAGCTGTGCAGAGTTTTCAAGTTACTTATGGGCTGAGCAAGAAAACCGTGAAGACTAAATGAGACGACATAGGAAACCTGCCTCCCACAGCATCTAGTTCTGGGTGGGCTCAGGATTCTTTTCAGATTCCAGCCTCTTCTCATCTCCACCCCGTATTTTCCAATATTCATCTGTACACTGTTTATACAGCATTACATATGCAAAATTTTGTTTTGGAAAATTACTCTCTCCAGAATAGGAAATTTTGTTATTTAAAGAGGAAGCAAAGGTGAAGTCCTCTTTGATTGCAATGCTCCTTATAGTCTACATTGATGAGAAAAAAACTTGAACTCCAGAAATTTGGAAGTTGAAAAAAAAATATATAATAAATATTTTAAAGTTCTTGTTGGAGACACCTCCAAAGGTATTAATTTTATTTACTCTTACTTTTACTTAAAATTTTTTTTTTAGAGCTTTCTGCCAAGAATTTCCATTTTGCATTGGAAGGGCCACAGTACGTTTGCAAACCTTCTTCTTACTACTTTCAATAGGAGATCACCCCCTAGTGGAAAGGTAGCCGATACTACGACATTTCTGTGCTTCCCGTGAAAATTTAAGGGAAGTCAATGACACTTGAAATAATGTTTGTATTTCTCAGCAAATGCTGAAGAGAGACTTTCTGGTAAGCAACACAGGTTTCTAAATTGTGGTGAGTCCCCCTTTGCATGAGAACACATTAATTCTGTTAAAGTTTCTTGGGACTTGTAGCCCAGTTCACAATCAATCCCTATTTCCATTAGAACATTCATTTTAAGGGAACAGTGTGACTGTTAAGGTAAATTATAGAATCTAACTGCAGTAGGTTAAAAGTTTCTATCTTCCCAAGAAACCTGAGGGATAAGACATCCTCAAATGAGTAATACCCATGCTTTAGAGTGCTTGGGCCCGTTTGTATAAGAAACTGCCCACAACACACAACACATGAAATGCTAGTATTTACCTTACATTGATTAAATACTATATGCCAGGACCATTCTGTGAGCTGGAGAGATGTTACTCCATTAAAAAACCTTTATAAATACTTCTGGATAAAAATGCTTAATTATTGTCTCTATTTCTGAATCCACTTCTGAGATGATATAGCATTTGAATATTCTAATGAAAAGCCTAAGTATCAATGCAGTAATTCTTTTAAATGTTTTAAAAACTTATTATATTAACAAAGCAGAACTAAAAAACTCAATCTCACCTTTGATCAAATCTCACACTAACACATCACAGCCTCATGTAGATATAATAATATAAATTTGACAATGCATTACAACCTAGATTAATTGTTAGTTTTACATGTTTTATCATTATATGGACTATTGACTACAAGTATTATTCCTGAAAGACTAAAACTTCAGTCTTAGATAAATGGGAAATTACCACTTAAATATAAATTAGCCAAAGAAAAAGTTATTTGTATTAGGTACTTTACAGAGACTCTGAGTTGCTCTATAAAATGTATACTATACAAGCTAATATAAGGATAAAAACAGTAATGTAGGAGAGTATGTAATTTTTTAAAAGAATTCTCTGGAATTGCACATAGAAATTCCAACATGAGCATAATGTTTACAGATACTTCTAACATATCACTAACAAATATAAATACATATATCCATATGCATATTTGCTATGTAAAAAGTTTTTGTAAGCAGTTTAAAATTAAATGTACAACTAAAAGGCACACGCCATATAATTAGGCAGGAATCTTAATTTTTGCCCCACAAACTCATAAGGCTGTTGGGAGTACCAACATTTTTTAAATGTATCTAGAAGTCCTTCATAAATTAAAAAGAAATATGAAATTGTCAGGTGTTGTTATGTTTGTAGCTGGATGAATTGTTTTGATGACAAAGACTATTTCTCATTGAACTACAGGAGGAATCTGCTGACTTTATGGAAGAGTATGCGAAACAGTGAAGCAAAGGGAACCCCAGGGCTCTTCCGCAAGGAGAGAGGCATTAAGCAGTCAATTAATTTGGGTAATTGTGGGGAGAGGTGAGGAGGCAAGAGGCTGCTTTGCATGCATAACACTGAGAATTAGACCCACTTATTAAACTGGACTGACATCATTGATCAAATATCGCCAAACTTTACATTATGTCTATTCCATGCTAGTCTTTGATTTCTGAGTCCTGCCAGGATAGGTTGTATATGCTCACAAAATGTATTTCGACGATATATTTAATACTCTAAGGGTGGAGTTTGGGCTGCCTCAGCTGACAGCACCTTTGCAAAAGTGGCGTATGTATGTATAAAGCAGAAGGAAAAAGTTTATTTCAAGTGTATTTGAATATCAGTACCATTTCCTTTATACAGACATACAATAGCCCTGTAAGAAATGCTTAATTATTCAGTAAAAGGGACTTTGAACAAGTCACCTTCATTTTAAAATACACATTACTCATTTTGCTGAGCTGGTGGGAACTCTACACAGGCTATATTAACATTAGCTATCGTAACATTGTGAAGAAGGTCAGGGAAGTTATCCTTTATATAATGCTTGGATGGCAAAACTGCAATTCAGATCGGTTTTATCTCCATTTTTACAGATGAACAGTAAAGAATTAAGGCTCTGATCCAAATGATACAAGCCATACACGTACAAGTCATTTTGCTTTGAAAAGCAGCACATTAACTGAAGCAACTGCTATCAATGTTAGGCTATTTTAAGCACATTAATAATCTTAGTTACTCATGTTTTGGTAAACATCCTAAGATCCCTCAGTGGTAAAGCCAGAAATGGACCCTATGTGAACAAAATGATAATAATTAATAATGCCACTCAATCTCAGCTCTTCAAAGCACAACCAGAAAAGGTCACTGAGCTTCTAGAGTATGTGTCACATAAAAACTGTTTAGACCAAAATTACCAACCTTCCTTAACATTCACGCAGAGCTGAACTGATGCTTACACAGGGTCATCTTTCTACCCAGGCTGATTTCCAGGGTGTGGAGCCCTTGCAAGGAGTAAATGCGGTAAGTGGTGCAGTCAGAGGTGGTAGCACTACTCCCAGAACAGTAACAGCTGAGATTATAAATCTGTTTGCAGACAAACATAACTGTAATCATGTGTTGTACAATTATGAGAATTTGTAATAGATGATGCCGAGTCACAGAAGGACAGGCTGAGCTCTGTTCCATGCCTTCCTGCCAACAGTTCCTTCCCACTCCTGTCCCATTTCATTTCATCACCGCCTGCGTTTACTGTCTGCATCCCTGCTGTAGAATCAAAGCTGCTTGAAGGTAGGGACTTGATCTCTTTTATTCCTTTTTGTATCCCCAGTGCTTTGTACATGCCTGAGGCACACAGTGGTGTTCCACATAACTGCTGTGTTTGTGGGGAGTGGATTCTCCTCCTGTACAGCAGGGGGCACTATGCCCTAAACACTAAGTATTTTGTGATAAGGTGGATCATTCAAAAGCACTGAAATTCTGTGAATTAATGGAAAAGTGTAAGTGTACGGCAATGTAATACACCCACTCAGGCCAGGAGACTAAGCATTGTTTCTTTATATGACTAATAAAATTCTCTTACAATTAATATGGCTGAATAAATGCATCATGTGGTACATTTATATTATAGTCAAATAATATAATTGACAACTAGTTTTCTGAAAGGAGCCGGAGACTCTTATTTTCACGTCTAAATCCATCTGGACTTGTTTGCTTTGAGAGGCTACCTATGAGTCAATCAGAGTGAAATATTTTCCCATATTCTCAACAAAAAGTATTTAAAAACAAAAAAAAACCTGTTTACTAGAAACAAACAAACAAAAAAACCCATCCTAGTTCTTTGGGGGAATGCTAGGGAAAGGCATTTTGATGTAATTATAACTGGACATAAGTAGGCCAATTATTGGGACTTTTTGAGAACTGAATACGTGAGTTGCTACATACCACCTTTCCAAGAATAACTAGATCTCCACCTTTGTTTTAATACCCTTGCTTCACATTTGAAGTTTCAACAAGATAATCTGGACATGATTCGATGGTCATAGCAATGACATAAATGCAACTGAGAAGTAATGACTGCAGATGGAATTCTTCAGTGAACTCTGCCCAAGTTTTACGCAGAGTCAAGAGGCTATAAATGAAAATACAATTTTAAATATCTGGTCAGTAGCTACAGTACAGAAATGTGTACAACATGACAGCATAAGCACAGTGTCTTCAGAATGAAACAGTGACCATGATGAAAAGTTGTGCTTAACTCCATCAATTCATTCTGACAACATGTCACTTCATGCAGGCCTTTTTAAAAAAATTCTCAACATATATTTACTTTAAACCTTCATATCAATAATATGCATTTAATATAACAAATGCACACTTATAATTTAACTCAATGTTTATAAAACCAATATTGATTAGATCTCTGTTCCATCACGCAGGCCTTTCTTGAGGTTAGTAATCAATCCCTGTTGGTCATCTTTGTACACTTTGTGACCCTTGAACAATTCAGGCGTCAGAGGCGCTGACCCCTTGCACAGGCAAATATCCACATATTACTTTTGACTCCTCCAAAACTTAACTATTAATAGCCTCTTGTTGACCAAATACTTTGTTACTTGTATCATACACTCATTCCTATCCCACTTTATGTCCCTTCATAGAACTTCATCTGACTAATAAAATTAGTTGAATGAACAGTCATCTTACAGTAAACTAAACTAGAGAAAAGAAAATGTTAACAAAAGTATAAGGAAGAGAAAATACATTTATAGTACTTTACTGTCTTTATTGATACCATAAGTTTGCATTGTCTGTTTACAAGATGAATTGTCTGTCTGCCAGTACCAGCATCAACATTATCCCAAATGACGCCAAACACTGTAGATGCTATACATGTTACTAACATTAGGCATCAAGTGAAAAAGAAATTCACATTTATTTACCAGTGTAATGATTCATACATTGATAACGAAGAAGTAGCGATGTGATTGCTTCATAGTAGCCTAGTTTAATCAATACTATTGCTGCATGGTAGCCAAATCTACATATTAATGAATAAATTGTTTTAAAAATTTTACAGCACACGGTATTACAATCATATTCATAATCTAATATTGTAAACACTGTTACATTAAAAAAACCTGCTTACCCATGTTGATAGGCTGATAGGCATTTTCTCCAATTACAAGAGAGTCAAACAGACTGTACAGTGGTGCACTCTTTGAAAGCAGTTATAAAACAGTCAGAAAACTAACAGGTTTTAATGTTTATGTTAAACATCACTGGCATTATGCATATGTAACCAACCACAGGCTATCTACTTCCATACAAGTCTCGCACACAGTGTTCCACGTACGAGAGTACTTAGGAGATGCTAATGACTGTGAAGATGGGACAAAAGCATCTCATACAGTTATTGCTGAAGAGTTATCAGGTTTTTCACATAATGATACTCACACACATAAACAAGTAAGTTTATTACCTATACAGCATGATAATTATTCACAATTCATCAAGCGGAAGTGGATCGTCATGAAGGTCTTCGTCCTTGTCACCTTTGAGTAGACTGAGGAAGAGGAGGGACAGGATGAGTGGCAGAGAAGGAAGAGGTGGGGGTGGAAGGAGAGGTAGGAGAAGCAGGCACACTTGGGGTAACTCTGCAGAAATTTACATCGCAATGTTTGTCCAGGGTTTTTCTTTTCGTCTCTCTAAAAATGTTTCTCTATGGCGCCAATTCTTCTTCCACCATTTGCTTTAGCTTCATGTGCTTATCAGAGAAGGGTCCCCGCCGTCAAGTCCACAGCAGTCTTGAGTCATCACAACTGCACCTCCAGGTTGTCTAATGTTGGCTTGTTTTCTGGCTCTGCTTCTTCCACTTCTTCTTCCTCATCATCTGGCACCAGTTCAGAAGCACTCATCCCCACCAAGTCATCTTCTGTTAATTCTTCTGCTGTGGAGTCAGTTAGCTCTTGAGTGCCTCCAAGATCTATATATTGGAGCCCTTCACACACACACCGCCCCCCTTGTCACATCCATAGTCTCATAATTTTCTGGAGGCTCTGTCATAAATCCTGTGAGGTCATCCACACTATCTGGACACAGTTTCCCTGGCAGGCTCGATGGCTTTTACAGCTTTTTCTACAGCAAGAATGGCATTTTCAATGCTGTAACTGTTCCAGACTTTCATGATGTTCTCTCCATCAGGATTCCATGGTGTTGACAGTCCTTTCCATAGAGCATCACAGGTAATGAGCCTTACAGGTCCTTCTGACCCCTGATCTGGAGGCTGAGGTAGAGGTGCTGTGTTTGGGGGTGAGTAGACCTCTTCTACACCTTCAATGTTGAACTCATGGGAGATTTGGGGCAGCCAGGGTCATTGTCCAATATCAAAAGACCTTTAAAAGGCAGTGTCTTACTGTCAAGGTACTTCCTGAGTTCAGGGAAAATGAACCCATGGAACCAATGCAGAAAGAGGGTGCTCATGGCCCAGGCCTTCTTGCAAAAACTGGTGGCTGGTGTGTGTCTTTCCCTTCGAAGCTCCAGAGTGAACATCTTTATAGAGAAGGATGGTCCTGATCATAAACCCAGTGACATTTGCATGAAACATCAAGTTAGCCTGTCCCTTCCTGCCTTTTTAACCCTGGTGCCCGCTTCTCTTCCTTACTAATAAATGAACTATGTGGCGTTATTTTATCCAGCATAGGGCACTTTGCCTGCATTAAAATCCTATTCAGGAAGATATCCTTTCTCCTCAATGGTTTTCTTAATGGTGTCTGGGAACTCGTCTGCTGCTTCTGGGTCGGCAGAAGCTGCTTCTCCTGTGATCCTGACATCTTTTAAGCCACCTCTTTTCAAAATTATTAAACCACATTTTGCAGGCATTAAATCCTCCAGCTTTAGATCCTTCCCCTTCCTTTTGCTTTAAGTTGTCATATAATGATTTTACTTTTTCTCAAATCACATTAGAGTCTTTAGGGATGCCTTTCTTATAACAAACCCGTGCCCACATGAAAGCTGCATTTTCAATACAAGATAAAACAGTATTTTGCAAAACGTGCAATGTTTTCACACCTGCTGGTGTAGTTGTAGTGACAGCTTTATGCATTTCCATTCCTTTTGCACAATGGTCTTCACGCTGGACTTATTTATCTTGAATGTTGGGTGACTGCAGCTGCGGTCTTCAACCTATGGTACACAGCGAGCAATTCAGCTTTTTCTTGTAATGTCATGACACTCCCCTGCTTCTTGGAAGCCCTTCCAGCATCACTAGTAGCACTTTGTATGGGTCCCGTGGTGTTATTCAAGGTTTATGGTGTTGCACTAAACATGGTGAAAAATACACAAGAACCGAGAGAGATCACTTTTACTGTGATACGCAATTTACTGGAGAGACGAACCGCTCATGTGGAGATGATTAGTGACATGGCGTTTGAAGTGGTGACAGCCACAGGAGGTGGGGACTAAATTATTACAGTAGTACAGTATGTATTACAGTTAGTTTTTCACAGTTATGATTTAAAACGGCATCTTTTCATTTTTCTTGAACTCAAAGGGTGTCAAGAACATAAGTTTTGATAAATTTTAACTTTTTATGGTAGATTTGTATGGCAAAAAATGATAAAAATACACTAATATCTACATATATTTTATGCACTCATGACATACCTGTTTAATTTTTTTGATATTTATAGGCTATGCAATTGATCTGTTTTTATCCAATTGTCACAAATCTCTAAAAATTTCTTCAATCTAGTTATTGAAAATAAAATCCATGAATAGGTGGACCCAGGCAATTCAAATCCGTGTTGTTCAAGGGTCACCTGGTTTGACTCAGAAAATTAGAAATGATCCCACAGTGCAAATGTCGACGTGAAACATGAAATGAATCGCAAACTCTATGCACCAAGGGACCATTTTTATCTCAGTGAATGGCTCTGGAGGTGGGACAATCATTTTGTCTAAGCATTAGATATTTGAAATAAAATAGTACCTTGGAGTTCTAAATTCTTGTGTTCAAATTCTTTTTAAGAGAAGAGAGAAAGGAGCATAAAGAGAGAGAGAGAGAGAGGTGGAGAGAGAGGGAGAGGGAGATCCTGAGGTTGCACTGCTGAGTCAGCTCCCACTTAACCCTCAATCTCACATTCATACTTTCCACTTCCAGGTGATCACCACGTTGCTATCCCATTAATCATCCCTAGAAACTACTTGGGCCCCTCTGCTCAAACAGCAGGAATGGTTTCTTTGACCTGATGAATCTAACCCACATTCCCATATCTCCTGAGGCCTCTAATAGCTTGAACTTAACTATTTGTCTCACATTACCACCCGGGATAGCACCTTTAAAACAACGTCCTGGAAAATCCATCACCCTCATCATTCCCCACCGCCCAGCCCCCCTTCCGCCCACACACACATCTGATGAGGCCTCTGCTCCTGGCGGCGCTCCTCCTTCTCTCTGCTCACCTGCCCTCTCAGGCTACGGCTGCTGGTGTGAAGTCCCTCCTGAAACAGGGTATTTCTTCCCCAGCCCCAAGCCCCCAATTTTTCTTTTTTGAGTCTCATTATATTTCACCAACAAAACACATTACCGTGATGGAAGGTGGTATTTGGAAACACATTTAGTTAATTTGATTAAGGGTGTTAATTCATTCCTGAAGCCACATATGTATGTGTGAGAGCTCTTTGGTGAGAAAGGATTCCCATAAGAAAACATCACAGTGGAGATGTGCTGAAATATGTGTTTAATCAACAGCTTCAATTTTAATCTGCTGGCAAGAATCGTGGAAGTGTTTTTTTAATTAATGTGAATAATCAGGCTATCTGCCTCTGCTGAGTTTTATGGGCTGGTGATCTAAGCAGAAAAAGGTAAGCCTCCCAAAGCAAAAATCAACTCGAAAAAAACACAACAAACTAAAGTTCACATAAAATGTGCTTTCAAGTTTGACTACCAAAACAGAAAATGCATTTGGCCATTTATGAAAAAGGAAGTGCTTCAAGTCCATCAGCTCACATTACTCTCTACCTAGAACAAGCTGTCTCTTTCAGGGTGCGTGCCATGTTTAAGGTAGGAGACTCCTGGCAACCCATTTCAATGAATTATCACAGAGCAAACAGTGGATCTTTGCAAGTTCAAGAAGTGTACCAAGCAAGGAAAAGCCAAACTTAGGGTGCTATTTTACAAAAAGCGAAATGCTAGTACAAAAAGCAAGGCTTGCCTATGGGTAAGAAGCCAATGCCCGCAGGTAAACTTGTGCTTCACATGAAGAATCCCAGATTGGTACTGGTACTTTAAGACAGTCCACACAAAAAGATTTCATTTTCAGTAAAAAAAAATCATTTTACACACACATACACATATATATCCCTCTCCATTTATTTCCTCCAACTGTGAGATTTTTCCCTCTTAATGTATCTGATAACACAATGCTACCTAATTTCCTAGGTCTAGAATGTGCTCAGCAAAAAGGTAAAACTCGAATGGACCAACATATAAAAAGAAGATAATTATAATAACAATGAAACTGCAGCTCAGAAAAAGGACATTTATGCAAGCCTTATAAGACATACTTTGCCTTCATATGTTTACCTTACTTTCTGCTCTCAATAGCATAGAAGTGGAACACTCACTGAAGTATGTAATTAGAATGTAATCTTCACAATATATTAATTTCAGAATTCCACCAATCCCTTCACTTCTGGATTGCGTACAACCCATCTCCTGCATAAGCAGGCTTGTCACACAACTTGCAAATGTGGCCAGAAGGCTAAACAAGACCGGAATGTGCTGTTGCTAGAAAATGTCAGCATTCTAGCGATGGCTCTGAAAGTGGCTGGTTCCCAGTAGGAGTCCCTCAATTAGTCTCTGCCATATGTTCATCTGGCTGAACCCATGGCTGCACCCAGGCACACGGAAGCTGAGCAGCCCTATTTTTCCAGGAGGGCATGGAATTTAGGTTTTTGTTAGGCAAATAAATAACCCTTCTGTTGCCCTTTGAGTCCCTCAGTAAACACTTTCATCCTCCACTGGAACACTTTGCTAGTGTCATTACACAGTCTCCTGAGGAAACAAGCTGCGAGGAAAACATGGAGGTAAGAAGGCCCGGAAGAAAGGGAGCAGGGTGAGTTTCTGAAATAACAGCCAGAAGAGCCTGGCACCTGGACCCCAGCTTCCTTCTCCATGACCAGGCTGATATGTAGAAGCTCATACTCCATTTAAACCATATTCATAACTTAGGCTTCGGCTTTAGAGTCAAGGATTATTTGCGGTCACAACTTCATCTCATCCTATTAATTGTGCTCATCTATCTAGCAGATAAAATGCCAGGCATGTGCTTACGTGCCAGCAAAGTAACTGGCCCTGCTGAACATGGAGTCATTGAGTTGCTCCCACACTAGACCATTAAGCAAATGTGGCTTCTGATAAAACAATTGAAAATATTACTGCTCACCAGGTGGAACCATTTTTTTTTGGTAGGAGGAGAGTGGTGACAAAACAAAAAGAGAATCTTTCTCACTAGTTAACTCTCTGTAAGGTTTTTGAATTATATTAATTTATTAAAAGATTTCAAATTATATTGATTTATTTAAATAGTAAACACTTTAATGTTGTTTAATTACAATAGCATTCATAGCTGATGATTAAGGCAATCCTGGAAAGGTTTTAAAGTCTACTGTATTAATAAGATACAAGGAAAATATATTAGAATTCAACCTTGTGATAGATACTGAGCTCAATTCTATGTGTGTGATCACTTTTTTTTGTTTCCGGCTTTACTGAGATATAATTGACATAACATTGGGTAAGTTTAAGGTGTACAACATGATGATTTCATACACCAAACAAACACTGCGAAATGACAACTACACTAGAGTTAGTTAACACCTGATCACCCACATAATTGCCTCTGTGTATGTGTGTGTGGTTAGAATATTTGAGATCTACTCTTTTAGCAAATTTCAAGTGTATAATAGTGTTGTTAACTGTATTATAATGCTCTCCATTAGATCCCCAGAACTTATTCATAGTATAACTAGAAGTTGAATTGTTTGACCATAGCTTGGTGAAAAAAAGCATAACTGACATCTTCATTGTAATAATGAAGCATTTCAATGTCATAATGCTACAAACGATGTTGTTTTTCTTAGTAGAGTCTCAGTTTTAATATCCCTTACAAACCACAAAATGCAAAAATTAAAGATTCTGATCCTTTCAAACTAACACAGGGGGAGCAACTGAATCATGACAGGCTTATAAAAACTGAAGAGAGAGAGTTAATATGGCTTAAGTTCAACCATTGGCTGAGTTCAAATCCTTCCTAAGTCAAAATAGTGATTGCAATTAAGTGATTTCCCAACATCTTTTTATTACATAATGACAGAATTATGTACCTATATGTGACTGTCTAAATATAATGACTTGAACTATCTCACTTGGGATACTTACCAATCTCCTTTAAGGCCTATCTAATTTAAAAAATATCTCACAGATTTGATTGATATGGTCATATCATTTTGGTGATGTTTTTTTCCAGGGAAAATTTTTTGTGCTGTGCAGTGTTTCTCAGAAGTTTGTAATAATTGCTCAGTTGATAGTAATGATGAATACTGCACAGTATATTTTTCTGTGGGGAAGTGAGGAAGAAAAAAGGCGTTTCTTTGGTCATTAATCTGGTTGGAATTACTCTCTGACAATGTTAAATAAAGAAATAAACAAAACCATGGATGCGTTTTTCAAGATTTTGCAGCACGGTGACTCCTTGTTAGAAAAAGGGAGTATAAAGAGATATATAGTCTGCTGAATGCCAGCTCATCAGGGATGCTCCAGCTGTCAGACAATTGCTAGCAGTCTTGCTTTTCAATTAAAGAGCACATTAGGGACTGCTGAATATATTTAGATTCAAAGGGATAGTTTATATCGTTGGGGCAACTCAAATGGAGAACTTAAGACCAGAGAAACATTTCTGATTCAAGGCAAAGTTAAAATGAGCTTTTTCATTGCTGGTACAGTTGATGTTTGATTAAATCAATAAGTCAACAAATTGTGCCTTTTTGAAACTTCTTTAAGTGTTGAGAGAATAATTACACATTTACAAAGAATACATTTCCCAGATATTTACAACCTGGGTTAAGTTACTTATTTTCTGGAAACCTTGGTTTACTGTAATATTTATAATGAAATATCAACTTCATAAGTATTCGTTTGAGGATTAGATGATACAATTCATGCAAATCACTTAACCTAGTACATGGAGCATAATAAGCAATTAATAGCAGCTGCTTTATTTAAATATTATCACTAAGGGACCTACCAGTAAATTTGGTTCTTCTATTCAAGCTTCAGATGAAATCTAGAGCCTGAATCTAAAGTCAACAATCAACTGACAGATACTTTGATACAGTAAGCATAAAACATAAAAGTAAATTAGAAGTCTAAGTCTCAAACAGAGGCCATCGAAAGCCCCCTTTTGTCTGTCCTTATGTGAGCACTGGTGTCCTTATGTGACCATCCCTGGTCCCTGTGCTCACAAAAACACTCTCCCATGAATTGTTGATATTTTCCCAAATACAGTATGTATTTTCTAAGTTTCTCCCTGCAAAACTTTCTCTACATCTTGTGATTATTTCAGGTACAATGAACAATAAATGGCAGATGCCCAGGGACTCACTGACGAAGCGTCATGCCCACCCCACGGGACTCTGCCCAGCCTGTGGAGCCTGCACCAGCTGTGCTGCACTCCCCTGTACTCTGACAGCCGGGCAGAGCCGGCGGCAGGAGACTGGCATGGTTCTCAGGTGCTGTAGCTGACCTCGTGATTTCAGCCTGAGAATCTCTGCAAGGAAGATCCCCTGGAAATGTTTCCTCATTTGCCTTGGACCCCATTCCAGGCTCACAAATGCAATTTATAACAATAGACACCTCCTCACACAGGTAAAAAAGAAATGATTGATTGCTCAACCTCACTTTAATGGGTAATGACTTGCATATGTAACAGAATACATTACATTTAAAATAATCCTTCTCACACATTCATGTGTGAACCTACATGTTCATTCACTTAAAGGGGCGAGGGAAATTCTATTTCATTGTTATTGTCAAACCATGTAAGTTCTGAGAATTCCACAAGACTTCACACAAACACTACCTCCCTGGCATCGGTGGTAAAATGTGGCCCAGTTTTGTTCGAGAAGATGCGACTAACAATGAGCACACCTCTTTGCTTCCTTGTTGCCGGCAGCCAAAGGAGGTGTGGCAAATGGCAAGCATTACCTCGCAAATATCTCTCCAAAGAGACCTATTTGGAAAGGAGCTTGGAAATGCCAGAACAAAAAACAAATTCAAAGTAATTATTCCATTTTAACCAACTGCCAAACAGACATTAGCAGATAGTCTTGAAACCAGTTCGTGGGAGGTAGAACTCAGGTTTATTTTTAGATGTATTCGGCTGCATGCCTCACCGGGGGAAATAAACGTGTTGATTTACCAATATGTTATGTCAATTACAGGCACTGCTCTGCCCAGCTGCTCCTGAGATCTGCATGCTTAGTAGAGAACGGATTTAAATCTGTCCAGGTGCACACTTAGGGCTGTGCTGCAGAGACACATCAGGCCCACATTGTAAAACAAAGACATTTTAAAAGGGAAATTCTAATATAGTTAAAAATTTTCAGACACTAATGGATAAGATCTGATTATAAATAATGAAAAGAAAATATCACTACTCACTGGTATTCTAAGTTAAAATATTTGTCAAGGATCCCTTCTCATTTTAATTCTAATTTCATAGTTCTGAATATCTTGATGATTCCTTTTGGTGAGTGACCTTCTTCTATCAATCGGATGTTTTTCCCTCCTAAGTTCAAGAAAACAGAGTTAGGAATTTGGGTTTTCAGAAGTCACTTGCCTTTTCCTCACTTTCTGCACTCTGCCAGAGTCACCTCCATGGACTAACAGCCCCAGAAGGATTGGTATGCACCAGTTGCTGTGCTGAATAATTTACTGAAGTCACCTCCTGTAGTTCTCTCTCCACGCTTTAAGGGAAATGTCTTTATTGCCCCGTTTTTTAGCCCCCAGGGTGAGAGAATTTTATTTTAGAGAAGTCTCTCCACTTGTCCAAGGTCACACAGCCAGCAAAAGACAGAGTGAACATTTGATCCCTGGTAGTTTGGTGCCAAGACCTATGAATTTGCCACCAAACCACGAGTGCACCAACTCTCACAGACACAAAATGGACAGATGACAGTTCTGCATCTAGTCTGTAAATGTGGCAGCACCCACCTTCCAACTCATTGGAGAAAGACTGCCTTTCATTGGGAAGCAGGCAAATCTATCTCTATGAATTATTACTTTTAAAAGCATATATAGAAATAGAGAACTGTTTGATGGTTGCCAGGGATTAGGGAGCAGCTGGGGCAGGAGGGAAGTGAGTGTGGCTATAAAAAAGCAACCCGAGGGGTCCTTCAAGAAATGGAAATACACTGTATCTTGTCTGTACCAATACCTGGTCCTACAAACTGAACGTTTGTGTCCCCAAGTTCATATGTTGAAACCTAATCCTCAATATGATGGAACTTGGAGGTTGACCTTTGGGAGATGATTAGGTCATGAGGGTGGAGTCCTCTGGGATTAGAGCCCTTACAAAAGAGTCTCCAGAAAGCTCCTGGCCCCTTCCCCGATGTGAGGAGCCAGCAAGAAGACTGTCTCCTGTGAACCAGGGAGCCAGCTCTTACCAGACACTAAATTGGCTAGTGCCTTATCTCGGACTTCCCAGCCTCCAGAACTCTGAGAGATAAGGGTTTGTTATTTAAGCCCTGCCATCTATGGGCTTTTTGTTACAGCAGCCCAAATGTACTAAGACATCCTGTTGTGATGTTGTACTAATGTTTTGGAAGATGTTTCCACTGAGGAAAAATGCATGCATTACAACTGTATGTGAATCTATAATTATCTCAAAGTAAAACATTTAATTCAAAAGCATTACAGGCATTTGACCCAGAGTCACATAAAATGAATCTGAAATGCGAATTACACAAAATTAAACTCACACTCGTGTTTAGAAAATTGAAATTCTGGGCAGAAGCCCACAAGGCAGCTAGGGGCAGGTAGTGGAATCCTCAAGAAGCATTTTCTCAGCGAAGTCACTCCCTCGGACAGCAGGAGAGTCCTGGCCTCTCCTGGAGGCTCACCTGTGACATGCTAGGAGGAGAAAAGCCACAGCAGCCAGTCTTTGGACTGTTCGTCCAGGTGCTGAATCCAGAGGGAGGCTAAGCGGAGGTGGGAGTCTTTCTCCAAGTCTTGTCTGGCCATATTGACTGATTGGCTGCTCCCAACAGCCTGAGATGAGATTTATCGAATTGCTGTTGTTGGCGTTATTAAAAAGGGCCACTCAGAAAATGACAGGGGTGCTGAAGAGGCCACTCTGCGAGCAGAGGAAAGTGCATGGCCTACTGTACTGCAATTTACACACCACCCAGCAGCTTAGGGCCCCTCGGATAGTCAATGATTCCCAATCTCTTAGCAAATTCATGGCTAAGCCATGATGCTATCAAGAAAAACTTCTATACTTTTATTTGTATGCATGTGAGTGCCCCTAACAGAACCACAAAACCCAGACTGGTCCCTTAAAATACACTAAAATACTGCATTTAAGTATCACAATATTGTAGATCACGAATTATAACAGGAGAAAGACAAACAGCAATAAAAATGGTAGCACAATTAGGAGAAAAGGATGAAATCATGATTTTTGGATAATTTGGTGTCTTAGTCCAGGCACTAAGGTCCAGGTCCAGGTCCTTCTCCCCACTGAGACCGTTTGGAAGTAACCAGCTCTGTACTGGGGATAAAGAGGCTGAACTTTGCTACAAATGGGAAATGGCAGTACCATTTCTAACTGCAGGTGCTGGTCACTCATTAAAAAAAAAACTCAGAAGAAATGGTTAGCAAAGTTCTACTTCATATTATGGAAAGAATATTTATTGTGAAAAAATAAAAATTAAAAAATACATCTTATTTTGAGATAACTTTAGACTTAAAGAAGAGTTGCAAAAATAAGAGTGAATTCCCAAACACTTTTCACCAGCTTCCCATCTGTTGACACCTGACACAACCATGGATGATTCTTAAAAATTAAAAACTTTGATATAATCCTATTAACTAAATTTCAGAACAGAACTTATTCAGGCTCCTCCAGTTTTTCCAAGAATGTCATTTTTCTGTTTCAGGATCCAATTCAAGATTCCAGACTGCATTTAGTTACCATTCCTCCTTAAAAACAAAAACAACCCCCCCCCCAAAAAAAAACCCATGTAAAAACCACTCTGGTTATCACTACGTGGACTTTTGCTATGCCTAAATAGCAATTTCTCAAAGTGTGCTTCCTGGTGGTTACTACCTGTGGCTACAAAAAGATACAAGGAAGGATGGAAAAAACAAAACACAACCACTCTTTGAGAAGATGCTCTCTCCTTGAGGTGTAAGCAAGCAGAGGAAGTAATGTCCAAGACTCTAGTTCACCCTTGCCCAGAGCCAGCTGCTGTGTGACTCTGGGCAACTCACCACATCTCTCCTAAGTTTCCTTCTTTATCAAATAAGCTACATACTATGTAACTACTGAGGTTGTAATAACTAAGCAAGTTCAAGTATATGTAGCATCTAGCACAACTCAGTCTGTGGAAATAGTAATAATAATAATTATAGATATTAATACTAGTATATGTGCACATTTTCTTAGATGATCGGGAAATTTAATTACGTGAGAGTAGCAGTGTTTAATATTTACACAACAGTATTAAAATCATGATTTTAAATCATCATGATTACAAAGAACCTCTATGTGGCTCAAGAAAAAGGAATAATGCTTGTTTTTTAAAAATGATAAGACAACATTCACTGATACATCTAAATTTCTCTCTGTATCTAACTCTTTACAGAGTGAAGCTCTAGAATACTGAACCATGCCTTTTTTATAAGTGTATCTCTAGGGCCTTCCAACAGTAGGCAAACAAAAACACTCCAAATGCAGCTGAATAATAAATGTTTCAGATCGTAGCGAAGGCTAATACATAAAGTGAAAGATGGTTAGCAATGTCCTGGGTGCATTAAAAATACCCACATTTGGAACTTTGAGGAATCAGAGGAACATGCCGTCCTAGAAATAGAGAGTACATATGAAGGTCTCTCTGGAAAAAGTCCAGCCATTGCTAATATAACAATAATGGTTTGCGTGCCATTGATGCAACCTGGAAGCCAAGGGGAGTGGACTGGAATGGCCATGTGTGAACAATGACGACTCCAGTGTACTGGTCAGTGGGGGCAGTAGACGCTATTGAGTGAGCATGTGACTGAGTGAGTAGACTAATGAATCTGCATCGAATTTTGCTTTAAGCTTGAACATTCCACCGCGGAAACTATGCAAATGATTCAGAAGGCCGCAGCTATGGGCAACTGGTGATTGGCAGCCTCATCACAACAATACCCCTGATCATGCATCACATCTCATGCAGGGTGTTTTGGTGATATATCAAATCACCCAGGTGACTTAGTCCCCCTACAGCCCAGAGTTGGTGCTCTGTGTCTTTAGTTTTCCCAAAACTAAAATCACCTTTGAAAGGGAAGAGATTTCAGATCATTGACAAGATTCAGGAAGATATGATGGGGCAGCTGATGGCGATTGGGAAAACTGTGTGAGGTCATAAGGTGCCTACCTTGAAGGGGACTGAGCTGTCATTGTCCTATGTACAATGTTTCTTCTATCTTGTATCTTCTTCAGTAAATGTCTCTATTTTCCATAGTACTGGATACTAGTTCATGGATACTTTCTCGGCAGACTATAGTCCCTTTGGGTCTATAATTTTCAGTAGAGAAAGCTCTTGAGTATTTTATGCAGAGGTACAAACCTAAACATCATCAGAGTGAAGGTCCCAGCTCAAGACTATGCTGAAACCACAGTGGGTCTGGGCCAACTGATGCAAGTCTGCATTATAGTAGAGTAGGCCTGCCACTGCTTCCTACATTACAGCATTTGTAGCTCAGGTGTATCCCCCACATTAACCTCTTTGCCACAGCATGACAAATGCAGCAGGACAGGGAGAAAAAGCACGCTCCCATATCTTAGGCAAGGAACCAGTCACTGTTTTGAGAGTTCCAAAGGTTACGGTCCGTCTGGCCTCTGGAGACCTCTGCCACAGCCGAGGGCGCAGTGGAAGAGGGCAGACCAGAAACGCAGCAGGGACAATGCAGTACCAGACCTTGCTGTACTCACATTATTTTTAAATAACTTTTTAATGATAAAACTAATAAATTCTCATTACTGAAAAAATCAGAAAATATATACAGGCATAATGAAAAAAAAAAACAAAAAACAAATGAAGTACAACTGTTGGAGGAAAACCCCCAAAAGTCTAAATTCAGGATTGATTCTGAAGAACTGGAATGTAGCCTTATTCAAACTCGAGCGTTCACAGGAGAAACCTCCCTGAAAGCAGCAGGAATGGAGAGGAAGAAGATGACACACCCCAAACAGTCACAGGTTTGTCCAGGAGAATTCATGGGAGCAGATTCCCTCCCTGGGGATTTCCAAATGCAACTGCTGGTGACCTGATCTGGGCAGGAATCAGCAGCCGATGGGATTGCCACTGGCCCTGGGATCCTATTTTACATCCAGGCTGGTTAATGTTACTTTACAATGGGGTACCTAGAAATGTGTTAACTTTGCAAAGGACAGTAAGATTGGAATTTTAAGGAAGTTTCTTTTTTAAAAAAAGATTTTATTTATTTACTTTTAGAGAGAGAAGAGAGGGAGAGAAGCAATGTGAGAGAGAAACATCAATTGGTTGCCTCTCTCACACTCCCAACTGGGGACCTGCCCCAAAACCCAAGCACGTGCCCTGAGTGGGAATGGAACCAGTGACCTCTCGGTTTTCAGAATGATGCTCAACCAACTGAGCCACACCTATCAAGGCAGAAAATTTCTTCAAGTACCCTTTATTCAAGTGCATTTTTAAAGGTATTATTTAAAAAAATTCCAATATAAGACATTATTAGAGAAAAACATTTATTTCAAGCCTTGTTTTAGGCACTATTATATAATGTTCCTATGAATTTCATGAAATATAATTCCTTTAATGTTACAAATAAAAAACCCCGAAAATTAAAGAAGTAAAAATAATTTTTTTCAGCACTGTATGTTCTTAGTCACATTACAGGACTAAGACCCAGAACAGCAATTTCCAACTTTTTCATCTCATAGCACGCATAAACTAATTACCAAAATTCTGCAGTACACCAAAAAAGTAGGCACAATTTTGATTCATTCACACTGGACGGCTATTGTGTTGGCTGCTGTCATTGTTTATATTTGACAATCTGAGGGAAAAGAGATCAGTGCCCCTCACTCAATAGTCAGGTGTTGCATGTTTTAAAAATTCTTGTGTCACACCCATTGAAAAATCGCTGATCTAGAAGGATCTTCAAAAGATCCCTCGGCCTGATCCTGCCATCAAACCTTTCAGCTGCTCACAGCTGTTTTGCAGATAAGACAGTGTATGCTGAGAATTTTCCTCCTCTTTGTTGGGTTCATTTATTTTGAGATTAATTCTCTTTACCAAGTAGGAATTACAAGTCGTGTGTTTACATTCAAGAGCACAAAGGCACAAGTGAAAACAAAATGCTTCAAAAGATTTCTAAAGCGGAACAGCATTGCTTTCTGACAAAAATAGAGATTCTCGCTTTAGCGAATGGAGGACACTTGGGATAATTACACCCTGAAAGGACTGAGTCACAGCCCTGATAAGAGAAAACCAAAAGCTTACGTAATTAAACTGAACAAAAGCAAAGACTTTTTTTTTCCTTCTTAAAAAAAGTTCAGAAACAGCAGACCTGGTGCTTTGGCAATGGTCCAAATTCATTTCTGGTAAACAGGAATTATATTTATAAACAGAACATCCCAAACGATAAAGCAGATCTGAAAGGGAAGAAAGCACCCATGTGTCAGGCAGCTTCTAGCAGGCTACACTCATGACATGCTCCCAACAGTGCATTCATTCACTTGTTTCACAGGCAAAAGCAAAGTACAATACAAAAAGAGGTAGCATGTCCCCATGTTGGGAAGTATCAATCTGAGAGGTGGCACTTCTCACGAAGTCATTGCTTCGTCCTCTCCCACAGGTGATATCACAAGCATGGCACTCTTAAATGGAAACTCCATGTGACCTTCGTGTGCCCTGAGTAAATCCACTATCGGCGGTCAGGTCCACGGGCAATGAAGGGAACCACTGGGGAAAGAAATGCATCCGCATCGCAATGCGATGATACCTGTTCTCCGGAGTTTGGAGGATGCAGGGAATGGTGTAAAGTCACAGCTTACACCAATGCTGTTTAAATACTCAATAGACCTAGAACATTCAGAGCGAGGAGAGAGTAATGGGGATGAGAGGAGACACAGATCAGAGGTGGACCCTTGACCGATGGACGGGTCAACCTTGTGTGTTCCTGAAAGCGACTCCACCTGGTGTACACGTGAAGTGACCACAAGGGAAGCACTGGTATCCAGGTACTGAGAAAGTAGGTGTAGGGGCTAACTGGAGGGGGCCTCAGCAGGCCCAGGAATTTTGCAAGACTCCAGTGGGGGCCCTCAGAGGAACCCACAAAAGCACCTGAGAAGTAAAAGAATCTGCATGTGGATGTCGAGCCATCAGCAGGCTGGGACACCCTATCCTGCACCCTCTGCCCAAGGCAGAGGCAGCCCTGCGGAGGGGACAACAGGAGCTTTGCACCTAGCAAGAGTTTGACACTTTGCTGTTAGTCTGGAGCATACTTTTTACAGCCTAGGGGGCAATGGAGAACCAAAAACGATTTCTTAATACCTGTGCTAAATTTAAAAGGCATGGGAACTGTGGAGACATTTAGCCTGGGCACAAAGGGAAGATGGCCGTATGAAAGCATGCCACGGCGCCCCTTACTGTGTCCAGCCAGTTCAATAAATCAGTGGCAGCTGCATTTTCAACTTGAAGTGTAAACACTGGATGAACAGCCTTGTTAGCCTGCAGGTGCTATCAGAACACGTGCTGACAATAATAAGCTTGCATTTCCCTTATCATCAGGACTTCACGGATACCAATTTACAGAGCTCCATGTGTCTGCCCACATCCACTCACACAGAGGAAAGGTATGTAATTATACACGTGCAAGTCAGTCATGGGAACCTGACTCTCCAAACAGACGAGAAGAAATCCAACAGGCGTGGCCAAGTCAGGTGATGCCGATTCCTCTAACTAACATCAATACAGCAAGTCTTTTCCAACCCACACCTGTGTATCCACTGTCCCAAATAAATAAGATACAGGAATTTAAGTCAAGGTTCTACACTTTGAACACATCTTGTACATTTGCAAATTGAGACTACTAATAAGCAAAATTTTAATACCTCCTTGAAGGCAGCAGTTTTTTCTCTTTTGGTCCCTTGATGCTTAATGAATGTATTTTTAAAAATGAGAAAGTAACTCCATGTCAACAAGATAGAAAATGCTGTGATATACAGATCATCAGAATTATAGACAAATTTTCTGAGTGAGCTCATTTTAACCTATTTATGATATTTTCAAGGCTGACTTCCATGTCACATATCAATGTCACTATTTGATTAACAATATGTTTACATTTTCCTATTTAAAACTCTGTAATAAGAAATTCCCACTCATTGAAGAGTATATATTTAGCAATTTCAAATACCTGAAACATAATCATAAAGCACTAAGTGAAGAAAGGTCCTCTTTAACAGTATCATAGAGCTCACATAAATTATGTTATGAGGACTATAAAATATCCTTGTACCAAGGAAACTCAGTTGCAGTCAAATTACATTAATTGGTTTAACACGATTAATTATTTGGTCTGATTAAAGAGAAGTAAATATGAGGGATGAGCAATAGGGCCATTTAACTGATAAAAATGTACATTTCATATTTAGAAAGTGGCAAACACTAGAATACAATATCAAAGGTGAAAAAGTAAAAAGTAAAAAGAAAGACCAGCATAAATCTATTTATAAAGATGTCAGAAAATATACACTCCTGCAGGGGTTCTCAGGTATTTTAATAGAGAAAAAATAAAACAACAAAAAATATTTCTTATGTTCTTGAATCATCATAAAACTAGAATATTATACTTTAAGAATTCATAGAAATATCAATGCATTTTAGAAAGGCATATTGGAGAAAACTTACTAAAATGAAAAAAGCATATAAGGAAACATATTATCTAAAACATTCACTTATAGTCATCACCTAATTCATTAGTAATGCCAGATAAATTAGATGTTACCACATATAAAGATTCAAATTGGTTTCAGTATATTTCCTGTCAGACTGCCTAAGTAATAGTACCTGCTTACAACATAGAATTGTTGGCCTTAGGGCAGTGGCAGTGAGCGAAAACAGAGAAAGATAGGACATATTTTCCTATGCACACATTTCCATAATATACTAACATAGCAGAGACACATTTTTAAAACAACAGAACAGGATGGAGTGAAAAAAGATGTCTCGCCACCTCAGCACTTGCTCTATTTTCATATAAGTACACATGTAGGAAGAATTGGCTTTCCTGATGATCAAATGTGCAAACCCCAAATAGAAAAGAATTGAGAGGAGACCAAATAGTGCTTCAGAAGACAGTAATCGCTTGTTATATTAAAAAGAGAAAGACAAATATTCAGGTCTTGGGCAAGTTATGCTTCCACACTGCAATCAGTGGGAACTTGCCACACAAAATGATTGAAGCTCCTTATTTCTTTCACCACTGTTTCCATGATTAACACAATTCCTTTTTCTGAAAAGAAGGTTTTTAAAGACCAGGGGCTGGCAGAAGAGACAAACATGTGGGGCACAGAGGATTTTTAGGGCAATGAAAGCACTCTGTGTCATACTGTTATGACAGATACATGTCTTTGTATATTTGTCCAAACCCGTAACACATACCACACCAACAGTGAACTCTGATGTGAACTATGGACTTTGGGTGAATATGATGTGCCCCTGTGGGTTCAGCAATTATAACAAATGAACCGGGGGGGTGATATTGATATAACAAATGAACTCTGGTGGGGGATATTGATAATGAGGGAGGCTGTGCATGTGGGGGAGAAAGTGATAAATGAGCAGTCTCTACACCTTCCTCTCAATTTTTAAAAATTAATGTACTTTTATGGAGATGTAATAGACACATAACATTACGTTAGTTTCATGTGTGCAACATGATTAAATATATTTATACAACATATTGCTAAATGATTACCCCAGTAATTCTATTCAGCATCAATCCCTGCACACAGTTACACATTTTTGATCAGACTATAAAATGTTTTTTTAGAAACTTTCAAATATACGACACAGTATTAACTATAGTCATCATGCAGCACATTATATCTTCAGAACCTATTCATTTTATAACTAGAAATGTGTAGAACTTTTCTGTTTTGCTTTGATTTTTTTCTTCCTCTCAATTTTGCTGTGATCCTAAAACTGCTCTAAAAACAGTCAAGTCTTAAAAAAAAAAGTTCTTCAGCCTCTTATGAGAACTCCTGAACCCAAGCATGTGCAAGTAATGAAATACACCCTGCTTCAGTAATTGGGAAACTAGTGTTTATCATTTGTTTGTTGAAGTCTTTTTATAAGCACAGCCAAGTACACGTAAACATGCCTCCTTGCCCCTATTCAACCCCTGCTCAACCATGATTTGGGGGGATAAAACACAACATGCTAAATAGGGAGGAGTCATTTTTAAAAATCAGTAGACAGGGGATTTGGTCTGATTCTTTGATTGGGGATTAGCAATAATAAGTTATTCATATAAGCTATCACAACAATAGAAGGGGTTCCTTTCATAGAATGAGTACCAAATATAAAGCATCATGAGAAAATGTTCTATTAAAACAAACACATGATTTGAAACAAA